>NC_041391.1:659119002-659123166 GCF_002162155.2 Triticum dicoccoides | reverse complement strand
TCCCGGTTGGTGGCACCAACCGGGATCAAAGGCCTCTTTTCAGCAGCCCAACCGGGACCAAAGGCCTCTTTTCAGCAGCCCAAAGGGCGGGAAGCAGAGGGCTTTGGTCCCGGTTGGTGCCACCAACCGGGACTAAAGGGTGGGCATTGGTCCCGGTTGGTGCCTCCAACCGGGACCAATGGTCGTGTGCTGGCATGGTGCGGCACGAAAGTTTAGTCCCACCTTGCTAGCTGAGAGGGGCGCGCAGTGGTTTATAAGCCCCACTGCCGCACCCCTCTCGAGCTCCTCTCCACTGCAGGCTTACGAGCTTACTTACTACTGCTTTGCCTGATGGGCCTACTGGGCCACCTGCGGGCCTGAATCCTGGCCCATGGTGGGTTTCTAGTCGTATTCAGGCCGTGGGGGCCTAGTAGGAGGCACTTTTTTTTCTTTACTTATTGTTGCTATTTTTATTTTTTTCCCAGATTTTTTGTTTTGCTTTCTGCATTATTTATTTTCTTTTGTTTTTTTGCTTTATTTTTTAATTCTTTTTGCTTTTAGTTTTAGAAAAATTATAAACTTTCTGATAGTGCCATTAGTTCTCAAATTTTAAAACACTTTTTTTGTTTTTTTGTTTTTTTGTTTTGTTTCGTGCTTTATTTATTTTATTTTGTTTCTACTTACAACAAAATACTCATTGTTGCTATTTTTATTTTTTCCCCAAATTTTTTGTTTTGTTTTCTGCATTATTTATTTTCTTTTGTTTTTTTGCTTTTTTTAATTCTTTTTGCTTTTAGTTTTAGAAAAAATATAAACTTTCTGTTAGTGCCATTAGTTTTCAAATTTGAATACACTTTTTTGTTTTCTTTTTGCTTTATTTTTTTATTGTTTTTCTACTTACAACAAAATACTTATTGTTGCTATTTTATTTTTTTTCCAGTTTTTTTGTTTTATTTTCTGCATTATTTATTTTCTTTTGTTTTTTGCTTTATTTTTTAATTAGTTTTGCTTTTAGTTTTAGAAAAATTATAAACTTTTTGTTAGTGCCATTAGTTTTCAAATTTGAATACACTTTTTTTGTTTTCTTTTTGCTTTATTTATTTTATTTTGTTTCTACTTACAACAAAATACTTATTGTTGCTATTCTATTTATTTTTCCAGTTTTTTTTGTTTTGTTTTCTGCATTATTTATTTTCTTTTGTTTTCTGCATTAAAGCATTTCAAATGAACTCTGAAAAAGTTGAAAGTTGAAAGTTGGCATGGTATCACGAGGGCCGAACCATAAGACATTAAAGCATTATGTGAAGTGGTTTTGACCCATCTAATTACTTATTTATTTTCTGCAGCTGTATTTTAGTTGATTCTTTCTACAGCTATTTTTTTAGTCCCACCTCGCTAAGCGAAAGGCACTCGCAGCTGTTTATAAGCCCTGAGTGCACGGACGATGAAGAAGAGGCTCAATGCTCACCTGCACGTTGGTTCGCTTCAAGCCTTGAGGAATAGGGTAGACTGCACGGAGCTATGTGCAGTGCAGTTTACACTATTCCAAAAGGCTTGAAGCGAATTAACTAGCATTGCGCCTCTTTTTTATTTTCAATGACTTATTACCACACAGAAATAAATAGAAAAAATAAATATAGCAGAAAAGAAAAAAAAACTATATAAAAAACTACTCAGAAATAAATAGAAGAAAAAATAGTTGTGATTAACTTTACTAAAATCTTTTTTATTTTTAATGACTTATTACAACTCAGAAATAAATAGAAAAAAAATATAGTAGAAAAGAAAAAACTATATAAAAAACTACTCAGAAATAAATAGAAGAAAAAATAGTTGTGATTAACTTTACTAAAAAATGAGCATAGATGCTCTTATAGAGAAAATTAAACCTAAATTCATAATAAATTTCTACTAATTTCAGAGAAATTCAGTATGAATTTAGGTCAAATTTCCTGTATAAGGGCATCTATTTTCATTTTGAGAGGAGCTCAACAAGGCAGAGAGGGAGGGGCTTATAAACCGGTGTGAGCCCCCTTCGGTTGGCGAGGTGGGACTAAACTCTGGCCGCAACGAGGACCAACACTTTAGTCCCGGTTGGTGGTATGAACCGGGACTAATGGGCGTCCTTTGGTCTCGATTCATGCCTCCAACCGGGACCAATGGTGGTGGGCCAGGAGCAAGGCACATTGGTCCCGGTTCGTCCCACCAACCGGGACCAAAAGGTCCAGACGAACCGGGACCAATGGCCCATGTGGCCCGGCCGGCCCCCGGGGCTCACGAACCGGGTCCAATGCCCCCATTGGTCCCGGTTCTGGTTTGAACCGGGACCAATGGCCCACGTGGCCCGGCCGGCCCCCGGGGCTCATGAACCGGGTTCAATGCCCCCATTGGTCCCGATTCTGGATTGAACCGGGACTAATGGGCTGACCCGACCTGGACCAATGCCCCCTTTTCTACTAGTGGTAGTATGTTGCAAGGGTGCACCGAGGGATCATTATATAGCATCCTCCCCCACCCCTGCCTCCTCCCGTTGGCGAGGTGGTACTAAACAAACAAGAGTATAAAGGTTTATTTTTATTTTTTGAGGTGTAGCCGGCGCAAGTTCATGGGCCTGATTCTGGTGAACCTTTGGTGCTCAAGCCTAGTTCATTAGAAAACGATCTTTGGGACAATAGAAGGTTGATTTCAAATGGATTGTCTGGGCTGGTTAGATTTTTTTTGAGTCTAAACACACTTTATTAATCAAATAAGTTCATAGGGATACAATGAATGTCTGGAGGGTTTATTAGCCACAAGTGGCGCCCTAGATCCAGATCGAAAGCATGTTTAGCGAGACTGTGTGCCTCGATATTGGTTGTTCTCAAGGAAATATGCCCTAGAGGCAATGATAAAGTTATTATTTATTTCCTCATATCATGATAAATGTTTATTATTCATGCTAGAATTGTATTAACCGGAAACATGATACATGTGTGAATACATAGACAAACATATAGTCACTAGTATGCCTCTACTAGACTAGCTCGTTAATCAAAGATGGTTATGTTTCCTAACCATAGACATGTGTTGTCATTTGATTAATGGGATCACATCATTAGGAGAATGATGTGATTGACATGACCCATTCCGTTAGCCTAGCACTTGATCGTTTAGTATATTGCTATTGCTTTCTTCATGACTTATACATGTTCCTGTAACTATGAGAATTATGCAACTCCCGTTTACCGGAGGAACACTTTGGGTACTACCAAACGTCACAATGTAACTGGGTGATTATAAAGGAGTACTACAGGTGTCTCCGAAGGTACATGTTGAGTTGGCGTATTTCAAGATTAGGTTTTGTCACTCCGATTGTTGGAGAGGTATCTCCGGGCCCTCTCGGTAATGCACATCACTATAAGCCTTGCAAGCAATGTGACCAAATGAGTTGGTTACGGGATGATGCATTACAGAACGAGTAAAGAGACTTGCCGGTAACGAGATTGAACTAGGTATTGGATACCGACGATCAAATCTCGGGCAAGTAACATACCGATGACAAAGGGAACAACGTATGTTGTTATGCGGTTTGACCGATAAAGATCTTCGTAGAATATGTAGGAACCAATATGAGCATCCAGGTTCCGCTATTGGTTATTGACCGAGAATAGTTCTAGGTCATGTCTACATAGTTCTCGAACCCGTAGGGTCCGCACGCTTAACGTTACGATGACAGTTTTATTATGAGTTTATAAGTTTTGATGTACCGAAGTTTGTTCGGTGTCCCGGATGTGATCACGGACATAACGAGGAGTCTTGAAATGGTCAAGACATAAAGATTGATATATTGGAAGCCTATATTTGGACATCGGAATCGTTCCGGGTGAAATCGGCATTTTACCGGAGCACCGGGAGGTTACCGGAACCCCCCCGGGGGGTTATTGGGCCTACATGGGCCTCGAGGGAGAAGAGGGAAGGAGGCAGGAGGGGGGCGCGCGCCCCTCTCCTTCCTAGTCCGAATAGGACAAGGGAAGGGGGGCGGCGCCCCCCCTTTCCTTCCCCTCTTCCTCCTCTTTCCCCACTTCTCCTATTCCAACTAGGAAAGAAGGGAGTCCTACTCCCGGTGGGAGTAGGACTCCCCCCTTGGCGCGCCCTCCTTGGCCAGCCGCCTCCTCCCCCCTGGCTCCTTTATATACGGGGGCGGGG
>NC_041391.1:659051589-659118740 GCF_002162155.2 Triticum dicoccoides | reverse complement strand
GGGGGGGGGGCACCCATAGACACACAAGTTGATCTACGGATCGTTCCTTAGCCGTGTGCGGTGCCCCCCTCCACCATATTCCACCTTGGTGATATCGTCACGAAGCTTAGGCGAAGCCCTGCGCCGGTAGAACATCATCATCGTCGCCACGCCGTCGTGCTGACGGAACTCATCCCCGACACTTTGCTGGATCGGAGTCCGGGGATCGTCATCGAGCTGAACGTGTGCTGAACTCGGAGGTGCAGTACGTTCGGTGCTTGGATCGGTCGGATCGTGAAGACGTACGACTACATCAACCGCGTTGTGCTAACGCTTCCGCTTATAGTCTACGAGGGTACATGGACAACACTCTCCCCTCTCGTTGCTATGCCATCACCATGATCTTGCGTGTGCGTAGGAATTTTTTTGAAATTACTACGTTCCCCAACAGTGGCATCCGAGCCTAGGTTTTATGCGTTGATGTTATATGCACGAGTAGAACACAAGTGAGTTGTGGGCGATACAAGTCATACTGGTTACCAGCATGTCATACTTTGGTTCAGCGGTATTGTGAGATGAAGCGGCCCGGACCGACATTACGCGTACGCTTACGCGAGACTGGTTTCACCGTTGCGAGCACTCGTGCTTAAAGGTGGCTGGCAGGTGTCTGTCTCTCTCACTTTAGCTGAATCGAGTGTGGCTACGCCCGGTCCTTGTGAAGGTTAAAACAACACCAACTTGACGAACTATCGTTGTGGTTTTTATGCGTAGGTAAGAACGGTTCTTGCTAAAGCCCGTAGCAGCCACGTAAAATTTGCAACAACAAAGTAGAGGACGTCTAACTTGTTTTTGCAGGGCATGTTGTGATGTGATATGGTCAAGACGTGATGCTTTATTTTATTGTATGAGATGATCATGTTTTGTAACCGAAGTTATCGGCAACTGGCAGGAGCCATATGGTTGTCGCTTTATTGTATGAAATGCAAAACGCCCTGTAATTGCTTTACTTTATCTCTAAGCGGTAGCGATAGTCGTAGAAGCAATAGATGGTGTAACGACAACGATGCTACGATGAAGATCAAGGTGTCGCGCCGGTGACGATGGTGACCACGACGGTGCTTCGAAGATGGAGATCACAAGCACAAGATGATGATGGCCATATCATATCACTTATATTGATTGCATGTGATGTTTATCCTTTATGCATCTTATCTTTCTTTGATTGACGGTAGCATTTTAAGATGATCTCTCACTAATAATCAAGAAGTGTTCTCCCTGAGTATGCACCGTTGCGAAAGTTCTTCGTGCTGAGACACCACGTGATGATCGGGTGTGATAGGCTCTACGTTCAAATACAATGGGTGCAAAACAGTTGAACACGCGGAATACTCAGGTCATACTTGACGAGCCTAGCATATACAGATATGGCCTCGGAACACGGAGACCGAAAGGTCGAGCGTGAATCATATAGTAGATATGATCAACATAGTGATGTTCACCATTGAAACTACTCCATCTCACGTGATGATCGGACATGGTTTAGTTGATTTGGATCACGTGATCACTTAGATGACTAGAGAGATGTCTGTCTAAGTGGGAGTTCTAAAGTAATATGATTAATTGAACATAAATTTATCATGAAACTTAGTATCTGATAGTATTTTGCTTGTCTATGTTTGCTTGTAGATAGATGGCTCGTGCTGTTGTTCCGTTAAATTTTAATGCGTTCCTTGAGAAAGCAAAGTTGAAAGATGATGGTAGCAATTACACGGACTGGGTCCGTAACCTGAGGATTATCCTCATTGCTGCACAGAAAAGTTACGTCCTGGAAGCACCGCTGGGTGCCAGGCCTGCTGCTGATGCAACTGACGACGTTAAGAACGTCTGGCAGAGCAAAGCTGATGACTACTCGATAGTTCAGTGTGCCATGCTTTACGGCTTAGAACCGGGTCTTCAACGACGTTTTGAACGTCATGGGGCATATGAGATATTCCAGGAGTTGAAGTTAATATTTCAAGCAAATGCCCGGATTGAGAGATATGAAGTCTCCAATAAGTTCTACAGCTGCAAGATGGAAGAGAATAGTTCTGTCAGTGAACACATACTCAAAATGTCTGGGTATAATAATCACTTGATTCAACTGGGAGTTAATCTTCCTGATGATAGTGTCATTGACAGAATTCTTCAATCACTGCCACCAAGCTACAAGAGCTTCGTGATGAACTATAATATGCAAGGGATGAACAAGACTATTCCCGAGCTCTTCGCAATGCTAAAAGCCGCGGAGGTAGAAATCAAGAAGGAGCATCAAGTGTTGATGGTTAACAAAACCACCAGTTTCAAGAAAAAGGGCAAAGGGAAGAAAAAGGGGAACTTCAAAAAGAACAACAAGCAAGTTGCTGCTCAAGAGAAGAAACCCAAGTCTGGACCTAAGCCTGAAACTGACTGCTTCCACTACAAGCAGACTGGACACTAGAAGCGGAACTGCCCCAAGTATTTGGCGGATAAGAAGGATGGCAAAGTGAACAAAGGTATATGTGATATACATGTTATTGATGTGTACCTTACTAATGCTCGCAGTAGCACCTGGGTATTTCATACTGTTTCTGTTGCTAATATTTGCAACTCAAAACAGGGACTACGGATTAAGCGAAGATTGGCTAAGGACGAGGTGACGATGCGCGTGGGAAATGGTTCCAAAGTCGATGTGATCGCGGTCGGCACGCTACCTCTACATCTACCATCGGGATTAGTTTTAGACCTAAATAATTGTTATTTGGTGCCAGCGTTAAGCATGAACATTATATCTGGATCTTGTTTGATGCGAGACGGTTATTCATTTAAATCAAAGAATAATGGTTGTTCTATTTATATGAGTAATATCTTTTATGGTCATGCACCCTTGAAGAGTGGTCTATTTTTATTAAATCTCGATAGCAGTGATACACATATTCATAGTGTTGAAACCAAAAGATGCAGAGTTAATAATGATAGTGCAACTTATTTGTGGCACTGCCGTTTAGGTCATATCGGTGTAAAGCGCATGAAGAAACTCCATACTGATGGGATTTTGGAATCACTTGATTATGAATCACTTGATACTCGCGAACCGTGCCTCATGGGCAAGATGACTAAAATGCCGTTCTCCGGAACTATGGAGCGAGCAACTGACTTGTTGGAAATCATACATACTGATGTTTGTGGTCCAATGAATGTTGAGGCTCGCGGCAGATATCGTTATTTTCTCACCTTCACAGATGATTTGAGCAGATATGGGTATATCTACTTGTTGAAACACAAGTCTGAAACATTTGAAAAGTTCAAAGAATTTCAGAGTGAAGTAGAAAATCATCGTAACAGGAAAATAAAATTTCTATGATCTGATCGTGGAGGAGAATATTTGAGTTACGAGTTTGGTCTACACTTGAAACAACACGGAATAGTTTCGCAACTCACGCCACCTGGAACACCACAACGAAATGGTGTGTCCGAACGTCGTAATCGTACTTTACTAGATATGGTGCGATCTATGATGTCTCTTACTGATTTACCGCTATCGTTTTGGGGTTATGCTTTAGAGACGGCCGCATTCACGTTAAATAGGGCACCATCAAAATCCGTTAAGACGACGCCT
Organism: Triticum dicoccoides; assembly: GCF_002162155.2. NCBI lineage: Eukaryota > Viridiplantae > Streptophyta > Magnoliopsida > Poales > Poaceae > Triticum > Triticum dicoccoides. Next base: position 659,115,127 of record NC_041391.1, on the reverse strand, counting down.
TATGAACTATGGTTTGGCAAGAAACCAAAGTTGTCATTTCTTAAAGTTTGGGGCTGCGATGCTTATGTGAAGAAACTTCAACCAGATAAGCTCGAACCCAAATCGGAGAAATGTGTCTTCATAGGATACCCAAAAGAGACTATTGGGTACACCTTCTATCACAGATCTGAGGGCAAGATTTTCGTTGCTAAAATTGGATCCTTTCTAGAGAAGGAGTTTCTCTCGAAAGAAGTGAGTGGGAGGAAAGTAGAGCTTGATGAGATAACTGTATCCACTCCCTTATTGGAAAGTAGTTCATCACAAGAACCGGTTCCTGTGACAACTACTCCAATTAGTGAGGAAGCTAATGATATTGATCATGAAACTTCAGATCAAGTTTCTACTGAACCTCGTAGGTCTACCAGAATAAGATCCGCACCAGAGTGGTACGGTAATCCAATTCTAGAAGTCATGTTGCTTGACCATGATGAACCTACGAACTATGAGGAAGCGATGATGAGCCCAGATTCCGCAAAATGGCTAGAGGCCATGAAATCTGAGATGGGATCCATGTATGAAAACAAAGTATGGACTTTGGTTGACTTGCCCGATGATCGGCAAGCCATTGAGAATAAATTGATTTTTAAGAAGAAGACTGACGCTGATGGAAATATAACTGTCTATAAAGCTCGACTTGTTGCAAAAGGTTTTCGACAAGTTCAAGGGGTTGACTATGATGAGACTTTCTCACCCGTAGCGATGCTTAAGTCTGTCCGAATCATGTTAGCTATTGCTGCATTTCATAATTATGAAATTTGGCAAATGGATGTCAAAACTGCATTCTTGAATGGATTTCTGGAAGAAGAGTTGTATATGATGCAGCCAGAAGGTTTTGTAGATCCAAAAGGTGCTAACAAAGTGTGCAAGCTCCAGCGTTCTATTTATGGACTGGTGCAAGCATCTCGGAGTTGGAATAAACGCTTTGATAGTGTGATCAAAGCACATGGTTTTATACAGACTTTTGGAGAAGCCTGTATTTACAAGAAAGTGAGTGGGAGCTCTGTAGCATTTCTGATATTATATGTAGATGACACATTATTAATTGGAAATGATATAGAATTTCTGGATAGCATAAAGGAATACTTGAATAAAAGTTTTTCAATGAAAGACCTCGGTGAAGCTGCTTATATATTGGGCATCAAGATCTATAGAGATAGATCAAGACGCTTAATAGGACTTTCACAAAGCACATACCTTGATAAAATTTTGAAAAAGTTCAAAATGGATCAGGCAAAGAAAGGGTTCTTGCCCGTACTACAAGGTGTGAAGTTAAGTCAGACTCAATGCCCGACCACATCAGAAGATAGAGAGAAAATGAAAGATGTTCCCTATGCTTCAGCCATAGGCTCTATCATGTATGCAATGCTGTGTACCAGACCTGACGTATGCTTAGCAATAAGCTTGGCAGGAAGGTACCAAAGTAATCCAGGAGTGGATCACTGGACAGCGGTCAAGAACATCCTGAAATACCTGAAAAGGACTAAGGATATGTTTCTCGTATATGGAGGTAACAAAGAGCTAGTCGTAAATGGTTACGTCGATGCAAGCTTTGACACTGATTCAGACTATTCTAAATCGCAAACCGGATACGTGTTTTTATTAAACGGTGGAGCTGTAAGTTGGTGCAGTTCTAAACAAAGCGTCGTGGCGGGATCTACATGTGAAGCGGAGTACATAGCTGCTTCGGAAGCAGCAAATGAAGGAGTCTGGATGAAGGAGTTCATTTTCGATCTAGGTGTCATACCTAGTGCATCGGGACCAATGAAAATCTTTTGTGACAATACTGGTGCAATTGCCTTGGCAAAGGAATCCAGATTTCACAAGAGGACCAAGCACATCAAGAGACGCTTCAATTCCATTCGGGACCAAGTCCAAGTGGGAGACATAGAGATTTTCAAGATACATACGGATCTGAATGTTGCAGACCCGTTGACTAAGCCACTCTCACGAGCAAAACATGATCAGCACCAAGACTCCATGGGTGTTAGAATCATTACTATGTAATCTAGATTATTGACTCTAGTGCAAGTGGGAGACTGAAGGAAATATGCCCTAGAGGCAATAATAAAGTTATTATTTATTTCCTCATATCATGATAAATGTTTATTATTCATGCTAGAATTGTATTAACCGGAAACATGATACATGTGTGAATACATAGACAAACATATAGTCACTAGTATGCCTCTACTAGACTATCTCGTTAATCAAAGATGGTTATGTTTCCTAACCATAGACATGTGTTGTCATTTGATTAATGGGATCACATCATTAGGAGAATGATGTGATTGACATGACCCATTCCGTTAGCCTAGCACTTGATCGTTTAGTATATTGCTATTGCTTTCTTCATGACTTATACATGTTCCTGTAACTATGAGAATTATGCAACTCCCGTTTACCAGAGGAACACTTTGGGTACTACCAAACGTCACAACGTAACTGGGTGATTATAAAGGAGTACTACAGGTGTCTCCGAAGGTACATGTTGAGTTGGCGTATTTCGAGATTAGGTTTTGTCACTCCGATTGTCGGAGAGGTATCTCCGGGCCCTCTCGGTAATGCACATCACTATAAGCCTTGCAAGCAATGTGACCAAATGAGTTGGTTACGGGATGATGCATTATAGAACGAGTAAAGAGACTTGCCGGTAACGAGATTGAACTAGGTATTGGATACCGACGATCAAATCTCGGGCAAGTAACATACCGATGACAAAGGGAACAACGTATGTTGTTATGCGGTTTGACCGATAAAGATCTTCGTAGAATATGTAGGAACCAATATGAGCATCCAGGTTCCGCTATTGGTTATTGACCGAGAATAGTTCTAGGTCATGTCTACATAGTTCTCGAACCCGTAGGGTCCGCACGCTTAACGTTACAATGACAGTTTTATTATGAGTTTATAAGTTTTGATGTACCGAAGTTTGTTCGGTGTCCCGGATGTGATCACGGACGTAACGAGGAGTCTTGAAATGGTCAAGACATAAAGATTGATATATTGGAAGCCTATATTTGGACATCGGAATCATTCCGGGTGAAATCGGCATTTTACCGGAGCACCGGGAGGTTACCGGAACCCCCCCGGGGGGTTATTGGGCCTACATGGGCCTCGAGGGAGAAGAGGGAAGGAGGCAGGAGGGGGCCGCGCGCCCCTCCCCTTCCTAGTCCGAATAGGACAAGGGAAGGGGGGCGGCGCCCCCCCTTTCCTTCCCCTCTTCCTCCTCTTTCCCCCCTTCTCCTATTCCAACTAGGAAAGAAGGGAGTCCTACTCCCGGTGGGAGTAGGACTCCCCCCTTGGCGCGCCCTCCTTGGCCGGCCGCCTCCTCCCCCCTGGCTCCTTTATATACGGGGGCGGGGGGGCACCCATAGACACAGAAGTTGATCTACGGATCGTTCCTTAGCCGTGTGCGGTGCCCCCCTCCACCATATTCCACCTCGGTCATATCATCGTGAAGCTTAGGCGAAGCCCTGCGCCGGTAGAACATCATCATCGTCACCACACCGTCGTGCTGACGGAACTCATGCCCGACACTTTGCTGGATCGAAGTCCGGGGATCGTCATCGAGCTGAACGTGTGCTGAATTCGGAGGTGCCGTACGTTCGGTGCTTGGATCGGTCGGATCATGAAGACGTACGACTACATCAACCGCGTTGTGCTAACACTTCCGCTTACGGTCTACGAGGGTACGTGGACAACACTCTCCCCTCTCGTTGCTATGCCATCACCATGATCTTGCGTGTGCGTAGGAATTTTTTTGAAATTACTACGTTCCCCAACATGTTCTACCTTCGAAGATAAAGGTACATTGATGAAAATCTCTTGATGTGTCAACAATCTCCTTGACTGTGCTTGCATAAGTCCCTCCCGTGCCATGCTTGATATCATTTACCACACCTTGGCAGTCAGAAGCAACTATGAAATCGGTCAAAGCCAAGTCTGAGGCTAGCGCAAGCGCCTCCCAGCAAGCTAGCGCTTCTAGGGTTGCAGGCTTAGTGATGCCATGTATTTTGATTGCTGAAGCTCCCAGGAACTGACCCGAAGAATCTCTGCAGACTGCGCTGAAGGAGCCATACAGATTATCTCTGGAGACCGCACCGTCTACCCTGATCTTGGAGAGACCCGGCGGTGGTGGAATCCAGTTTTGCCTTAATTGTTCGGTGCTTCTAGCAGTAATCGAACCAATCTTCTTGGGTTTGCAGTCTTCCAACTCTCTGATATATCTCATGATAAAGTTGTGCGTGGATAGTGGACTTTGGAAGATATTCTCATGGAGAGCCTGCCGACGTGCATACCACAGAGCCCATAGGGTAGCTGCAACCTGGATGAATTCCGCAGAAGAAAGTGTATCCAACAGGGAGAATAGCCATCGACGTGCGTCAGGCTCCCGGGTGCTATTTAAGGTCTCCACCAGATCATGATCTTGTAGCGCCCAAACACACCGAGCTACCGTGCAATGAAGTAATGAGTGTTGCCATGAATCTTCAGATCTACACAGACCGCATCTCGTCGAGGTTGACATGTCCCGATGATGTAAAACATTAGCTGTGGGAACAGACTGTTGAGCTAGCCGCCACAAAAAAATTTTGACTTTTGATGGAATATCAACTTTCCATATTCTATCCCAAGATTTAGCGTCTCTGGAGGTATCTGACGAATGTCCTCTCCCGTCGAGCCAGGCTTCTCTTCGCATCTTAGTTTCAACCAGCATTCGGTAAGCCGAGCGAACCGTAAAAACCCCATTCTTCTCGTGTACCCAAGCCCAGAAATCCTCGATTTGTCTGGTACACAGGGGTATAGACATGATCGCTTGTGCATCTGTGGGTAAGAAGATCTGTGAAACTGCCGCTCGGTCCCATTCAGCGCCGGGCAAAATAAGGTCACTAACCCATTGTGGCGGGTTGGCGAGGAGGCTAGTTATAGGTCTCATATTTGCTGGTCTCGGGAGCCAATTATGATCCCATATATGTGTCGTGAGTCCATCTCCAATACGTTTTATGATGCCCTGTTTGAGAACATCGCGACCCTCGATTATAGCCCGCCAGATTTGTGAGGGAGCCGATCCAAGCTCAGCATTCAAAATATCAGCCCCTGGATGGTATTTGGCCCTCAGTACACGTGCACTAAGCGAGTCTGGATCCATTAATAATCTCCATGCTTGCCTTGCAAGGAGAGCTAAGTTAAAAAGCTCGATATCCCTGAATCCAAGACCTCCACAATACTTTGGCTTGGTCATCGTGCTCCACGAGACCCAACTTGGCTTCCTTTTTCCCTCTTTACTCCCCCACCAAAATTTCCGGACCAGTGAGTTGATATGTTCACACAGTCCGCGCGGCAGTTTGAAGCATGACATGGAATAAACCGGGACGGACTGCGCCTCTGATTTTATCAACACCTCTTTGCCACCTGTTGACAAAAGTTTTTCCATCCACCCCTTAACTTTATTCCAGACTCTATCTTTCAGGAATTTGAAGGCTCCATTCTTGCAAGTACCCACATCCGTTGGCATCCCAAGGTATCGATCTGATAGTGACTCCTTTGAAATATTTAGAGCACTCTGAACTTCGGCCTTAAGAGTGGAGGGGCAGCCTTTACTAAAGAACACAGAGGACTTTGCATAATTGATCCTTTGGCCCGAGGCATTGCAATAACTTTCCATCAAGGAAGACAACTGATTTGCTCCATAAGAACTGGCTTTGACAAACAGCAGGCTATCATCTGCAAAAAGCAAGTGGCTCACCGGCGGTGCCGACAGAGCAACTCGAATTCCACTGAGGCTCGATGATTCATCTTGGGTTTTTAAGAGGCACGAAAGGCCCTCCGCTGCCAGCAAAAACAGGTATGGAGAAATAGGATCTCCCTGACGGATTCCCCTAGATGGGAGAAACTCCTCAAGCTTAGTACCATTGAAAAGAACTGAAAACTTTACCGATGATACCATGCGCATGATTGTAGCCACCCAAGAAGGGGCAAAACTCATCTTGGTCATTATTGCTTCAAGGTAAGTCCACTCGACTCGGTCGTATGCTTTCATCATGTCCAACTTGACTGCACAATATCTGTTCTTTTGGGCTTTATTTCGCTTCATAAAATGTAAGCACTCATAGGCTGTTATAATGTTATCTGTGATAAGCCGTCCCGGAACGAAGGCAGACTGCTCCTCTGAGATAATGTCAGGTAAGATCTGTTTCAATCTGTTAGATAACACTTTGGAAGCAATCTTGTATAAGACGTTGCACAAGCTAATTGGCCTGAACTGGGATAAGTTAGTTGGATCTTTCACCTTTGGAATTAAAACAAGGATTGTTTCATTAATTACCTCCGGGCTATCTTCCTCTCGCAGAATAATGGACGAGTTGGGTAGATGCATGCATCCACGGTGGTCAGGCCTCGTGGGCTCAGGTGGAGGATGTTGCAAATAATCTCTACTCCTAATGGACTCATAATGGACGAGTTGGTAGCCTGGTACGGTTTATTTTCGTCCCACCTCCCACCTTCGCAGGTTTGTTTTCGTCCTCCTCCCACCTCGTATGGTTTTTCCGACTCCTCCTATCCCACACAAAAAAAATGGACCAGGAGGCCGGCCCCCTCCCACAATTAGGATGCCCTCGAAATTTTCCTACAACGACGTGAACCACCCCAGCTGCCATCGATCCCTTCGCCGCCACCATCGATCCCTTCTGTCGTCGATCCCATGGAGGCCGGCGCAGATCATGCACATAGATGACAGTGTCGTGTCTCGTCGTCGCCGCACAATCCCACTGATGCCTCCGCCGCAGCCAATCCGTGGAGCCCGCCGCACAACCCCACGCACGCATCTGCCAGTGAGGGTGCCGCCGATCTCACGAAGGCTGCGCCGGATCAGGTCCGCCTAAATCAGGTTCCCCTAAACCCTAAACCCTTCGTCCATTCAACAAGGCCCGATTCAATAATACAACACATACATACAATAAGACACTTGAAGGTTTCAGAATTTTACAGATCCACCGGCAGCACATACATACAATTTGATGCTTCCGCCGGCAGCACATACAGCACATACATACAAGTTGATGCTTCTCTGAATTATACACGAAGCTGATTTACACCTTTTCTTTATAAATGTTCCCAGCTCGACCAGGTTTCAGTTTTTCCTATAAGCACGTACCAAAGGAAGCTTTACGAAAGGAAGCACGAAAATCAGCAGGTTCAAAGGAAGCACATGGATAAATATTTACCAAACATATACTAATTATCATCCGGTTTTGTCCTCCTGTACGTTGACATTGAAATTTACCTCTACCCCCTCTTGTTGATCTACATCCCCAACGAAGTATGGGAAATTGTAATAGCAAGGCACCGGAACAGAGAAAGGCATCGGATGTACCTCTACCCCCTCGTTGATCTACATCCCCAACGAAGTCCAAGTATACCTCTGCCCTGTCTTGTTGACCTTTATTCTGATGTAAACACAACATGAGAAATCATTTTACAGGCCATATTGAGGGTAATTCCGTCGACGAATCCATCCCAGAAATCGTTCCCGCACCAAGTCACAACATTGATGAGTACGACCCAATGACTCCATGTTTGGGGCTTTTGTAAATAACTTGCATTATAAAATGGTTTTTATTTCATCTTCTCATGTTGACCTACAATTGTGATAGGTCACTCATCATAACAAAAAGTAAGTATGATAACTTCAAATAGCAAGGCACTGGAACAAATAAAGGCATCGGATGTACCTCTACCCCGTCTTGTTGATCTACATCCCCAAGGAAGTCCAGGTATACCTGTACCCCGTCTTGTTGACCTTCATTCTGGTACAAACAAGACATTTCATATAACTACCGTGTTACATTCCATAATGAGGGTAAAAATATCGACGAATCCATACCAGAAATCGTTCCCGCACCGAGTCACAACATTTATGAGTATTACCCAATGACTCCAGGTATGTACCTTTTGTAAATAACATGCATTATCAAGTGGTTTTTTTTCATTAGCAATATTAGTCCCTCTGAGCATCGCAAATCTCCATAAACCTGGGAATGCAAGTCATATGGAGAAAATGCGAGTCATAAACCTGGGAACACAAATCTGAGCATGGCTCCTGCAGTCATATGGAGAAAATGCATGGCTGAAGTGACAATTATCAAGCAGATTACTAATGGGAATAAGCATTAGGGTGTAAACTGAATTCCAGTAATAAAGAGCATCAATTGTAGTTGAAAAGTAGTAGTAAAGTAAAATTAAAGCTTGTGGCTGGGGTCATATATAAACATAATGCATGTGTTATCAAATTTCTCAGAACACGTTCTTTTATGGGCACACATGATGTTCTTTAGTACAATTTTGTTGTTATTATTGTTCAAGGTGTGACTAATATTTTCTTCTCCAATATCAGAAATGTTTGGGTAGCCATGCCTGACAAAAAAACTAAACCATGCCACACTCATATTAAGAGTATCAATAGTATACTTTTGGATGGTAGTTTTCCTAAAAGTGCTATAATAATCGCCCTATATGTTGTAACTTATTATATCCATGATATTTTTTGCTATTGAGTGGTTATGTTTCTTTTTGTAGTGATGAAAGTTTGACAAACGATGAACTGGAGTCATTGGGTATTAGGAAATGTGACTGTGATTCAGTAGATTTCCCTTCTGCCATAATAATGATTCAGCTGCAACTTTTCTTCATATAATCCCAACGCACAGACACATGTAGGACAACAATAATGACAGCAATCATGGAAAACATACCATTACCAAAAACAGAGGGACAAAATGATATAAGCTGGTTTACATGGTAATATAAAAGGATATAGGGAGGAATAATTGCAAAGAGCTCAATCAGAAGACAAGAAAATATATGTGATGTTCATTGCCACTAAAAGAAACCAAATAAAGATCCATATTAAACAAAAACATCCAATGGACACTGTCGCAATGGGACACACCTTCCCTTCTTCTGCTTATGGGTGTTCATATTCTTCTATGAGCCTAACCACTAGCTTTTGTTCTGTTCCTGTAGGTCCAAAATGTAGGCAAAACAATGACTGCCCAAATGCCCATGGTCATGATGGTTTAGATTTTGCACCAGCGTCTACCCCAACTGCTTCCCAGATAACATCTCTACTCCTGAATGATGACAAGCGGTCTACCAGAAAGCATCATAAAGAATGCAGTAATAACTTGACAGAAGACCAAAGGGAGTGGAGAAACGCGCGAAGGCGAGAAAATTATCAAAAGAAAAAGGAAGAGAATGCGATCAAGCTTCAAGGTGAAAACCAGAATGTTTCTCGACCCCCTCTTGGCGATATCACTAATGTTCATTAGCCTTCGCATGAGATACCATGTACGGATCTAGAATTTATTCTTGGTATAATTGTAGCGTAAATTAGGTAATGGTAGCTACGGTGCAATGCGATAAAGAAAGCAACAATAACTTCACAGGAGATAAAAAGAAGCAGAACAACACGCGGAGGCGAGCATCTTATCCAAAGAAAAAATATGAGGATATGACCAACCTCCAAGCAGAATTTCAGTGTGTTTCCCGACCCCTCTTGGTGATATAACAAGTGCTGATCAATCTTCCCATAGCATATCAGGTACATGTGTTTAATTTTTCAGTTCATAAAGTATGTAATCGTTGGATAGAATGACTTCATTTTGCAGCTTCGTGCTTGCTGAACATGGATGATATGGTTATGTTCCAATTTTATTGTTCAACCAGCCAACCCAACTAGCTCCAGCTATACATCCTTGTCACATGCTGATGCAACGTTGCCTGCTTCGAGTACTCCCATTGATGGGTTCATTGGTGACAATGTACTAGCTGGGTGGCAACGTGAGAAAGAAGAACAAAGGGAGCAGAGAAACGCACGGAGACGAGCATCTTATCAGAAGAAAAAGGAAGAGGGTATGATCAACCTCCAAAAAAATAATCAAGTGCAGCGTGAGCGACGAAAGGAACAACGAAACTGCAGGACCCCTAATGAGCAGGGGAAGTCAAGTGTGAAGAGAAAGGCAGACTATGCTAGGAGGAAAAACACCCTTTGTGCTGAATCGATTGCAATGCCATGTCCAGATCTAGCTAGCGCATTGTCCAACTCTCACACTTTCAACCCTCACGCACATTGTCCGACTCTCACACTTCCAACCATCGCACAACAATCCGACATTGAACAGATAGATCGTGCCACAACCGACAAGTCGGCCCCCACATACATTCGCAACACCGAAACCGATGGTAGTTATCCCATCAATGATCATCTTTCATTTTGTAGTCATTCATCGGTTATTTATAATGATTCGATAATGTTATAGGTGCATACCTAAGCAGAACCCTAGGTGATGGTGACGTAGATGGCAACCTTGACAAAATCAATGAGCACCTACCAAATGCCGACCAGCAAACCAGTGATCCAGTAACAAAAGCGGATTATGGCTCCCCCGAGCAGAGTCATGGGTCCAGAGCTCAGCGTAGGACGAGAGAGCGAGCTTGCAAGGGAAGTATGGCGGTGAATAAGCATCAGGACAAAATTGGCAAGCGAAAATCATGTTTGCAGGTGCCATGTGGTGAGAGGAAGGCTCTGCTAGATCGTCGTAATGCAAGCTTTGCAGGTAGGGCGAATACCCGAACCGTCAAGACCATCTCCACATCGGAGATTAACTCAACGGGACAACCTACCATAGTTGAAGCAAACAATGCCTCAACATCATCTAGCATGCCGGAGTACACAATCAGAAGTGAAGGTAACACCCCCATCCTTACTCTTCGATCGTCCCTTGAGACTGAACCCTCATTTGTGTTGTTTGGCACCTGGGCAGACGACATGGACGCTTACCTCAATGGTCTCATGAATGATAATGCCAATCTTGATGACCTCTTTGACGATGAATATTACCTGTTTGCTGGTGAAGGTATGTACACCCGCTTGAGCGTGATCCACATGTTGGGGGTATCACCCTTATTATAAACATTGTTTGCAGGCTCAGATGCTGATGGCATGGAGCACGGCGAATTGGAAGACTCAAGTCACAATAACTATGTCGACCATGATCCACTAGACTATGTGTACTCAAACCTGCCAGACAACACACACATCCTGAAGCACGCCGCGAACTGCGCCCACTGCAAGGCCAAGAAATTTGAGTCCGAGGCCCCGGGATTCTGCTGTCGCAGTGGGCAGATCCAGCTGAAGCAACCGGAACCCATCCCGGAGCTCATGAGGCTTTGGTCTAGCACTGATGCGGACTCTAGGCATTTTCGGGAGAACATACGATTCTTCAACGGCCACTTCTCCTTCACAACCCTCGGCGTCAGCCTCGATGAAAGCTACACAAACATGAAGTCTGGGGTGTACAAATTCCGGGCACATGGCACCATCTACCACAACGTTCATTCCTTCGGGCCAACATCCCGTCCAGAGCATCTACAGTTGTACTTCTACGACGACGACCCAGGCCTAACCCATCGCAAGGCTGCCACCAAGCAATTAGACCAGGATGTCGTCAGAAAGTTAGTGGCCATACTCAGGGAAAACCAGTCACTTGGATTCTGTTTAATCATGTAAATTCACTTACCTACTGTATAGCATTTAATCATGTTTATACTCTATCTTTGCTGTACTACCTTGATGATATATACTCCATGTTTAAGTAATAAAAAATACAGTACTCCTGCATGTTATATACTCCCATTCGACCATCCCCTAAAAACTGAATCATAGTGATGTCATTGTTCTGCTACAACAGAACAATTTTATTCCAACAGAAAAACTAATCTAACAGAACTTGTAATCAGGATGTTACAATACATAGGAATCAATTTACCATCGTTTGTTCGGATGATGCAAAACATTGTGGGTATAGAAATATGCTACGGGCCATGTTACAAACAGAACAAAGTTAACATGAAGAGCCTCACCAAGGAGCGTGCGTGCAAGTGCCGACGGCAGAGACGATGGCAGGGGCAAGCTGGAGCTGGCAATGCCACGACGACGCCTCGTGGGCGACTTCTTGGACATGGAACAGCAACACGCCATCGTTGACTACCTGTGCGGCAGCGGCGGCGGCTCACAGGATCCAAAATCATCTTCCACGCCCACGGCTGTTGTATCCACGGGCGGCATCTCCTCAAGGACGGCGCTGCTGCATCATTTGCCCGCGTCCTTGCTTCCTTGGCCGGCTCTGCTTGCTGCTCGTGGACACTCGTGTGCTCCCCTGATGCCGCCGGAATGGAGCCACTGCAGAGGCGACGCCATCAGGACTGCAGCAGCCGTCTCCTGGACCGAACCCCCACTGCCGCGTACCAATGGTTGGAGCAGCACGTCGTGGACGAGACCGGAGCTGATGAGGGCAGCTGGGTACAGGGAAGACGGTCGGTGGCCTAGATTCGAGCTCGGGGTGGGGAAGGTGGCAGCGGAGGGTGGAATGGGATAGGGCCGGCGGCGTGAGATGTTGATCTGCTGGTGGCGCGTGTTTAGGGAGGAGAAGAGGAGGAGGCGGTCGGCACGGTGGGGAGAGGAAGGGGAGATCGACGGACACCATCGCCGGGGAAAGGAGGGGGAGAGAGTGAGCGGCTGCGAGGGGGAGAGAGTGGGTGGGGAGATGTTTTTTTTTTCTGAGCATCGACTGGGGAGGGGTGGCCCGTTTAACTCAGCCGGACCGTGCCGTGGCGGACCGGCCCATTTGGCTAGGTCTGTCTGTGATGGGGAGAGATCTGGATAAGGTTGTAGGGTGAAAAAAAACTGCAAATAAAAATATCTGTGTTAGTCCCACTTTTGGTTTTATTATATATTATACAAGTTTATACTCCCTCCGTTCCTAAATGTAAGTCTTTGAAGAGATTTCATTATGGACCACATACGGAGCAAAATGAATGAATCTAAACTCTAAAATGCATCTATATACATCCGTATGTGGTTTATAGTGGAATCTCTAGAAAGACTTATATTTAGGAACGGAGGGAGTATAATGCAGTATAAAATATTATTATATTTTATATGTTCCACCTTTGTTCAACATAGATAAAGAGTGATGGACTCGGATGATGTTTCAAGAAATCAACTGACATATGCACTGACGTAACGATGGCAGATCGGACTGAAATACGATGAGATCTATGTATGTTATGCATGCTAATACAAAGGGTGCATTATTTTATAAAAATTTTCAGAATGTAGGAGACACAAATATGGATATTAAGTGGAGATGCACAAAAAGAATCCATTTCCAGGGGCTCCGAAGCGACATCACCGCAAGGGACCGACAATTCATCGTGTTTTTACAACATAATGATATGGAAGCAGTGATATCTCATAAAAAAAAGATGTCAATTTAATGTTTATCGCACAAGGTATTTTTTTTCAATGTTATCATCGATCTTTCCTTCATCATATTGCCTTCCGTGTTCACTTAATTAGGCATTTTTATACTAATTGGCTCATTTTTCTATCATGCCGGCAGACTATGTTTGTCCCCGTAGAGATATTATAGTCATCGAATCAATCATGTCTGCCCCCAAAAAAACCAAATTCGTGGACATTGGAGATGCCTTGTTATCAAAATATTTACCTTTATATAACTTCAGCAAAATATTTGAGAAGCCCGTGGCAACGCACGGGCATTCTACTAGTAAATATAAAGAGTTCCCGCAAAAAAAATATGGAAAGAAGAGTACGAGATGATATTTTTTTGCGGAGAAGAGAGTACGAGATGATGATCCCATAATTAACGAGTTGGAGCCAATGATAATCACATGCAGCTGAAAGATTTTTTTTCACGGGTACACATGCAGTTAAAAAATTACTGTGGATGCATACTAGCGAATACTCCTTACTTCCCAAAATATAAAACGCTTGACTTTCCACCATCTTTAATGCATAACTTTGATCACTAACATATATACAAAACTATATGAATCTAGCATGTATAAATAGTATCACATATTTGTCGTGCAAAATAGTTTTATTTTATATATCTTTATACTAATTATGTAGACATGCTACAAGTGAAAATCATAGTTAAAATTATGTCAAACAGTCCCTGCAAAAAAAATTATGTCAAAGAGCAAAACAAAAAAAGTCAACCTGCCTTATATTTTCGAAATGAGTGAGTACTTCTTTCAGAACAACCGAGTAGCTTTAATTAAGGATTATATACTTTTTTAGAATTAATTAAGGAATATATAATTTTTTTAGTCTAGGAATATATACATGGGAGGAGGACGGGAGAGTTCTAATTAAATTGCATGTGGAGACTTCTAAAAACACAAGCTTGTGGCCACCCACTGCCCCGCATCACGGGTTCTTCTGATCCACTGCGGCAACTCTGCAGTCATAGCAGCTGCGGAAACGAAGGCAGTGAAAGGACCAAACTCATCTGCATGGCCGTGCGGGGGAGCACCACCGGAGTGTATTGGGGCCGGAAGACGACGTGCTTTGTTATGCCCATCGACGGCAAGCGCCAGGTGTGGCACAAGGAGCAATTGCATCAAGGGATCGGCGATATCGACTAGGTCTGCAAGAGCCCCGAGGACCCAAGAAGGGAAGAACAAGGCAAGAGTATGTGCTGATAATGATCCAAACTGACAGAGGGAGATGTGCGCAGTCTTAGAAGATATATTCAGTTCTCTCCTCTCTGGTTAATTTTGATGTTTTTCAGATTATGTAGTAGTAGTACTCCCTCCTTCCCATAATGTAAGACGTTTTTGACAAGTTTCAAAAACGTCTTACATTATGGGACGGAGAGAGTAGTTATGTATGAGAGAATGCAATCTTGTTGTCCACAAACTAGTGCGTTTTTACCCGCAAAAAAAAGAGAGAAAAAACTAGTGTGTTTTTCATATGAAGTTCATCCATGGTCAAATCTTTGTGCTGACTTGTAGGAACACCGCCGCAAGATGAGTTGTGCCAATGTGTCTGTCAAAGCAATGGGTGGGTGCTTCAGATTTGTACAACATGGTACCGTATATGTGTACGTGTCTAAGCCAGTAGCTCACTTTGGAACTGAAAGCTTGGCCAGCTGAAAGGAAACGTGGCTTGTACTATGATCCTTATGCTATAAATGAGACACGTATTACCATGAAAAAAAAAAGGTTACATTACTCAGCTGTTGGACTGACCAGATAAGAGTTCCTTCGAGTATATACATTGGGGTTCTATGTTAATTTTGCTATGCTAGTCTAATTGATGATACCCTGAACCTAGAGCTTCAGTTACAACTTACAAGACTGGACCTCACGCTGGGAGGAGTTTTATTCTGAGATGCACCAATTTTCCTTATTCTGAATTTTGCAAGTTATATACTGGAGAGGTCCTAGAGATTGTAATAAGGTGACAACACATTTAATAAACTAGCATCTGATGCTTCTATTTAGTTCGTGTTTGCGGAGTTTGCTTTCCTAAAAAATCAGGGTGACATTGTCACCGGACAGAACACAGACTATGATGGTTGCCAATGCAGAAGGACGAATTGGGTATGTGCCGCTGGAGATATTGGACTCCCTGTCAAGAAATTTGTCGCCGTGGTCACTCCAAACAGCAGATCGCTCGATGCCAGTTTATGTTATTTCCAGGTGCAAGCAACAGAGTATGTGCAAAACTGGGCATTGCTAGCCCCGCTGCCACTGACCAACACAACAATCCTTTTCTTCGACGCCACCAAGAAGTGATCCCCCTATCAGTCGTTCATGTTCGGTACGAACAACAACCAGCTCAAAGACAAACGAGGCACAGTATTTGCTACGTACTTTCTTGGATATAAAGATGTCACAACACCTGAATTTTTTCCGACATCGACCTCGTACACCTGGATATAAAGTTGTTAAGTGGGCTTATCGAGGCAGGATTTATAATTTGGTTATTGAATTTGAGGATGAGAGCCTTTTGGCTGCGGCGGCTCACGGGTCTGATGTGGATATGCACGAGGGTGATGGCAGCGTGGGAGCAAAGGAGCCGCCGGTCGATGACTCTGGACGACAGCTGTCCAAAGGACCGGGGTCCGAGTCTGCGACGACCGGGGATGGGGCGGATCCACTCTCCTCGGTGCCTACGGCAACTCTGAGATTTGGGTCCTTCAAACCCGCTTCTGCATCCCCGAGACTGTGGAGTGATCGGGTGGAGTCCGAGGAGACTTTTGAGCTCGCGTTGCCTGCTTTGGTTTTTGAGGATACGGTGTGTACTATTCCTGGGGTTCCTGGGGCTTCGTCGGTCTCGGTCTAGGGAGAGGAGGAGGTGAGTCGGTAGGTGGCCACTCCCTCTCGTGCTCAGCAGGCTGTCCCTCCTCAGGACGTGGCGCGGGTGTTTGTGGTCGGTTTGTCGGGAGGGGTCCCGGGGCAGGCGGCCTTGAGTTGCTCTTCTCCTGCTGAGGTAGGAGATTCGGGGCAGGTGGCACCCGTGTCCTTCTCTACGTTGGGAGGGGGTCTGGGGCAGGTGGCCTCGGACACCTCCTCTCCCGTCGCGTCTACCTCTCTGCTGGTGGCGACTGTGCCATCGGGAGGAGGCTCGGGGCAGGTGGCCTCGGAGCCCTCTTCTCCTGAGGCGCCTATGGTGGTGGCCTCTCCGGTGCTAGGTGGGGAGTTCGGGCAGGTGGCCCATGCACTCCCTTCCCCCCGTTCACCACCGGCTCCGCCCTGTGGGGCGCCCAGACGTCTGAGGCCATGGTGAGTGCCTTTCCACTTCCTGGTTTGTCTGCTGGGGAGTCCGTGCAGGCGGACCGACCTAGCAGATGGGGTGAGGCAGGAGGCCCTACCCCGACCAGGATCTCTCGGGAGGAGGTTATAGCGTTTGGAGGGATTCAGGATCCGATGTCTGAGGGGCGACGGGTGAGTGGCCGTCTCCAGACTCAGCCAGATGTGGATGACATTCAGCAATGGTGCGCCATGAGGGCGGCTAAGCTCCGTGACATTGAGGTCACTACTGGTATGCCGGTTAATACTTCTAATTCCATTCTGCATTTTTCTAATGATGAGATTGTTGAAAATGCAAATCAATTAGGAGTTTCACTAGGTAATAATGTTACTGAAATCTCTAATTATGTTAATGATCTTTTGGATCTAGAGGCTGAGCGGGCCTTAGAGATGATTCGTAATATAGCGGCGGTTAAGCCCATGAGTGATTCTGAGGTTGATGCTTTGGGGGTCAGGGTGCTCGATAATTTTTGTGCGGATCTTATTCCTCCCATACCCGAGGCGGAAGAGGAGGATGATACTTCTGAGATGGTTATGGCTAGACCTTCTGAGACTGGTTGTGAGGACCGGTTACAGGGTCAAATTGTCTCCAAACGCAAGTGGAAACGGAAGGTGTACCCGGTGTCTGCAGTGCGTAGGAGTGCTAGGATTCGTACGGCAAAAAAATTCCATGATGAACTATGAAAGGAATCTTTTGGAATAGCAGAGGTCTAAAGGACTTGGCTACAAGAAGGTTTCTTGCTGAGGCGTCTGTCGAGCATCGTTTAGATTTTATCGCTCTATCAGAGACCGGTAGAGATAATTTTGCGCCACAATTTCTAAATACTTTATCGGGAGGTATTGATTTTGATTGGCATTGCCTACCACCGAGAAGGAGATCGGGTGGGATCTTACTCGGCGTTCGATGTGAAGCGCTCGAGGTTCGAAGTGTGGTAATGGGTGACTTTGCAGTCAAGTTTCGGGTACATTTGAAGGACGATGGGTTTAATTGGGCTTTGGTTGCGGTATATGGTGCCGCACAGCCCGAACTCAAGCCCGAGTTCTTGGCTGATCTCGTTAGGATTTGCGGCTGCGAGTAGCTTCCTATCCTGGTGGGGGGTGATTTTAATATCATTAGACAGCGTGAGGATAAGAACAATGATAACTTTGATGGCAGATGGTCGTTCATGTTTAATACTATCATTGAAAGTCTTGACCTGAGAGAGATTGAGCTCTCGGGTAGAAATTTCACCTAGGCTAACGCGCTGCCAAATCCGATGTATGAGAAGTTGGATCGAGTGTTGGCTAGTGTCGATTGGGAACAGGAGTTTCCGTTAGTAACAGTTCAGGCTTTGTCCCGTGGAATTTCTGATCACACGCCGTTATTTGTGGACTCTGGTGAGGCCACCCCCCTGGGAAACAAAAACTCGTTCTCCTTTGAGCTGGCTTGGTTTGAACGAGAAGGTTTCTTTGATCTTGTAGCCAGAGAGTGGGCTAAGGATTCAGGAGGGAAGACTGCGCTTCAGCGCTGGCAGAATAAGATTAGGCATTTGAGAAGTTTCCTGCGTGGGTGGGCTAAGCATCTTAGCGGGATTTATAAGGCCAAAAAGGAAAGGATCCTTTCCCTTATTCAGTCCCTAGATGTAAAAGCAGAAACCATGGTGCTGCCGGCCGCGGAGCTTTATGCCAAGCTTGACGCGGAGATGAGGCTGAAAGAACTTCTTCGAGAAGAGGAATTGAAGTGGGCGTTGCGGGCCAAGGTCTGGCGAGTAGTCCAGGGGGATGCGAACACTCAATTCTTTCACATGATCACTAATGGTAAACATAGAAAGAAGAGGATCTTTCAGCTTGAGCAAGATGAAGGAACAATTTTAGGGCAGGAAAACCTAAAATTGTACATTACAAAGTATTACAAGCAGCTGTTTGGTCCTCCAGAGGATAACTGTGTGTCTCTGGATGAGTCTAGGGTTGAGGATGTTCCTCAACTCACAGCGGTGGAGAATGACATTCTAGCGGCTCCTTTTTCTGAGAAAGAGGTGTTTGAGGCCATATCGCAAATGAAAAATAACAAGGCACCGAGCCCCGATGGATTTCTAGCGGAGTTTTATAAAAAGTGTTGGCATATTATTAAAGGGAATTTGTTGCCTTTGTTCAATGATCTCTTCTCTGGGCAGCTTTAGCTTTTTCAGCTGAATTTTGGAACGATAACCCTTCTTCCTAAGAAAACAGAGGCTGTGAGAATTGAGCAATTCAGGCCCATTTATCTTATTAATGTAAGTTTCAAAATCTTTACCAAGGTCGGGACTAATAGGCTCACACAGATCGCGCATGCTGTGGTGCAGCCTACCCAAACTGCTTTCATGTCGGACAGGAACATCCTTGAAGGGGTTGTGGTCCTTCATGAAACGCTCCATGAGATCCACACGAAAAAGGTAGATGGGGTTGTTTTCAAAGTGGATTTCGAGAAAGCATACTACAAAGTCAAATGGCCCTTGCTTCAACAGGCCTTTCGCATGAAGGGTTTTGATGAAGCTTGGCGACGCCAGGTAGAATCCTTCACGCAAAAAAGGGAGTGTTGGAATTAAAGTGAATGACGATATAGGTCATTATTTCCAGACACACAAAGGCCTAAGGCAAGGTGATCCAATGTCTCCTATTGTGTACAACATTGTGGTTGACATGTTGGCAATTCTCATAGGAAGGGCAAAGGAGGCCGGTCAGGTGGGTGGCTTGGTGCCTCATCTAGTTGATGGGGGTGTGTCCATTCTGCAGTACGCTGATGATACAATCATCTTTATGGAGCATGACTTGGCAAAAGCAAGAAATATGAAGCTGGTGTTATGCTTATTTGAACAATTGACCAGATTAAAGATTAACTTTCATAAAAGCGAGTTGTTCTGCTTTGGTAGAGCCAAGGAGGAACAAGAGGCTTATAAGCAATTGTTTGGATGTGAATGTTGGGGAACGTAGTAATTTCAAAATTTTCCTATGCACACGCAAGATCATGGTGATGCATAGCAACGAGAGGGGAGAGTGTGTCCACGTACCCTCGTAGACCGAAAGCGGAAGCGTTATGACGACGCGGTTGATGTAGTCGTACGTCTTCACGATCCGACCAATCCAAGCACTGAACGTACGTCACCTCCGAGTTCAGCACATGTTCAGCTCGATGACGATCCCCGGACTCCGATCCAGCAGGGTGTCGGGGATGAGTTCCGTCAGCACGGCGGCGTGGTGACGATGACGATGTTCTACCGACGCAGGGCTTCGCCTAAGCACCACAACAATATGCCGAGGTGGAATATGGTGGAGGGGGGCACCGCACATGGCTAAGGAACGATCACGAAGATCAACTTGTGTGTCTAGAGGTGCCCCCTGCCCCCGTATATAAAGGAGGAAGGGGAAGGTGCGGCCGGCCCCCTAGGGGTGCGCCTGGAGGAGTCCTACTCCCACCGGGAGTAGGACTCCCCCCCTCTTGCCTTGTTGGAGAAGGAATGGGGAAGGGGGAAAGAGGAAAGGGGGGCACCCCCCCTCCTTATCCTATTCGTACTATGGGGAGGGGGCGCGCGGCCTGCCCTGGCCGGCCCTCCTCTTCTCCCTTATGGCCCATGTAGGCCCATTAACCCCCGGGGGGGTTCCGGTAACCCCCGGTACTCCGGTAAAATCCCGATTTCACCCGGAACGATTCCGATATCCAAATATAGGCTTCCAACATATCAATCTCTATGTCTCAACAATTTCGAGACTCCTCGTCATGTCCGTGATCACATCCGGGACTCCGAACAACCTTCGGTACATCAAAACTTATAAACTCATAATAAAACTGTCATCGTAACGTTAAGCGTGCGGACCCTACGGGTTCGAGAACTATGTAGACATGACCTAGAACTATTTCTGATCAATAACCAATAGCGGACCCTAGATGCTCATATTGGCTCCTACATATTCTACGAAGATCTTTATCGGTCAAACCGCATAACAACATATGTTGTTCCCTTTGTCATCGGTATGTTACTTGCCCGAGATTCGATTGTCAGTATCCAATACCTAGTTCAATATCGTTACCGGCAAGTCTCTTTACTCGTTATGTAATGCGTCATTCCGTAACCAACTCATTGGTCACATTACTTGCAAGGCTTATAGTGATGTGCATTACCGAGAGGGCCCAGAGATACCTCTCCGACAATCGGAGTGACAAAACCTAATCTCGAAATACGCCAACTCAACATCTACCTTTGGAGACACTTGTAGAGCTCCTTTATAATCACCCAGTTACGTTGTGACGTTTGGTAGCACACAAAGTGTTCCTCCGGTAAATGGGAGTTTCATAATCTCATAGTTGTAGGAACTTTGTATAAGTCATGAAGAAAGCAATAGCAACATACTAAACGATCAAGTGCTAGGCTAACAGAATCGGTCAAGTCAATCACATCATTCTCCTAATGATGTGATCTCTTTAATCAAATGACAACACATGTCTATGGTTAGGAAACATGACCATCTTTGATTAATGAGCCAGTCAAGTAGAGGCATACTAGTGACATTAAGTTTGTCTATGTATTCACACATGTATCATGTTTCTGGTTAATACAATTCTAGCATGAATAATAAACATTTATCATGATATGAAGAAATAAATAATAACTTTATTATTGCCTCTAGGGCATACTTCCTTCAGTGTCCCACTTGCACTAGAGTCAATAATCTAGATTACACAGTAATGATTCTAACACCGATGGAGTCTTGGTGTTGTCAACTGGTATGCTACATTCAGATCCGTATGTATCTTGCAAATCTCTATGTCTCCCACCTGGACTTGGTCCTGGATGGAATTGAAGCGTCTCTTGATGTGCTTGGTCCTCTTGTGAAATCTGGATTCCTTTGCCAAGGCAATTGCACCAGTATTGTCACAAAAAATCTTCATTGGTCCTGATGCACTAGGTATGACACCTAGATCGGAAATGAACTCCTTCATCTAGACTCCTTAATTTGCTACTTCCGAAGCAGCTATGTATTCCGCTTCACATGTAGATCCTGCCACGACGCTTTGTTTAGAACTGCAACAACTTACAGCTCCACCATTTAATAAAAACACGTATCCGGTTTGCGATTTAGAATCGTCCGGATCAGTGTCAAAGCTTGCATCGACGTAACCATTTACGACTAGCTCTTTGTCACCTCCATAAATGAGAAACATATCCTTAGTCCTTTTCAGGTATTTCAGGATGTTCTTGACCGCTGTCCAGTGATCCACTCCTGGATTACTTTGGTACCTCCCTGCTAAACTTATTGCTAAGCATACATCAGGTCTGGTACACAGCGTTGCATACATGATAGAGCCTATGGCTGAAGCATAGGGAACATCTTTCATTTTCTCTCTATCTTCTGCTGTGGTCGGGCATTGAGTCTGACTCAACTTCACACCTTGCAATACAGGAAAGAACCCTTTCTTAGCCTGATCCATTTTGAACTTTTTCAAAACTTTATCAAGGTATGTGCTTTGTGAAAGTCCAATTAAGCGTCTTGATCTATCTCTATAGATCTTGATGCCTAATATGTAAGCAGCTTCACCGAGGTCTTTCATTGAAAAACTTTTATTCAAGTATCCCTTTATGCTATCCAGAAATTCTATATCATTTCCAATTAACAATATGTCATCTACATATAATATCAGAAATGCTACCGAGCTCCCACTCACTTTCTTGTAAATACAGGCTTCTCGAAAAGTCTGTATAAAACCATATGCTTTGATCACACTATCAAAGCGTATATTCCAACTCCGAGATGCTTGCACCAGTCCATAAATGGATCGCTGGAGCTTGCACACTTTGTTAGCACCTTTTGGATCGATAAAACCTTCCGGTTGCATCATATACAACTCTTCTTCCAGAAAACCATTCAGGAATGCAGTTTTTACATCCATTTGCCAAATTTCATAATCATAAAATGCGGCAATTGCTAACATTATTCGGACAGACTTAAGCATCGCTACGGGTGAGAAAGTCTCATCGTAGTCAACCCCTTGAACTTGTCGAAAACCTTTTGCAACAAGTCGAGCTTTGTAGATAGTTATATTACCATCAGCATCAGTCTTCTTCTTGAAGATCCATTTATTCTCAATGGCTTGCCGATCATCGGGCAAGTCAACAAAAGTCCATATTTTGTTCTCATACATGGATCATATCTCTGATTTCATGGCTTCAAGCCATTTTGTGGAATCTGGGCTCATCATCGCTTCCTCATAGTTCGTAGGTTCGCCATGGTCAAGTAACATGACTTCCAGAATAGGATTACCGTACCACTCTGGTGCGAATCTTACTCTAGTAGACCTACGAGGTTCAGTAGAAACTTGATCTGAAGTTTCATGATCAATATCATTAGCTTCTTCACTAATTGGTGTAGTTGTCACAGGAACCGGTTCTTGTGATGAACTACTTTCCAATAAGGGAGCAGGTATAGTTACCTCATCAAGTTCTACTTTCCTCCCACTCACTTCTTTCAAGAGAAACTCCTTCTCCAAAAAGGATCCGAATTTAGCAACGAAAATCTTGCCCTCAGATCTGTGATAGAAGGTGTACCCAATAGTCTCTTTTGGGTATCCAATGAAGACACATTTTTCTGATTTGGGTTCGAGCTTATCTGGTTGAAGTTTCTTCACGTCGCAGCCCCAAACTTTAAGAAACGACAACTTTGGTTTCTTGCCAAACCACAGTTCATAAGGCGTCGTCTCAACGGATTTTGATGGTTTCCTATTTAACGTGAATACGGCCGTCTCTAAAGCATAACCCCAAAACGATAGCGGTAAATCAGTAAGAGACATCATAGATCATACCATATCCAGTAAAGTACGATTACAATGTTCAGACACACCATTTCGTTGTGGTGTTCCGGGTGGCGTGAGTTGCGAAACTATTCCGCATTGTTTCAAATGTAAACCAAACTGTAACTCAAATATTCTCCTCCACGATCAGATCATAGAAATTTTATTTTCTTGTTACGATGATTTTCCACTTCACTCTGAAATTCTTTGAACTTTTCAAATGTTTCAGACCTGTATTTCATCAAGTAGATATACCCATATATGCTCAAATCATCTGTGAAGGTGAGAAAATAACGATACCCGCCGCGAGCCTCAATATTCATTGGACCACATACATCAGTATGTATGATTTCCAACAAATCAGTTGCTCGCTCCATAGTTCCGGAGAACATTTTAGTCATCTTGCCCATGAGGCACGGTTCGCAAGTACCAAGTGATTCATAATCAAGTGATTCCAAAAGTCCATCAGTATGGAGTTTCTTCATGCGCTTTACACCGATATGACCTAAACGGCAGTGACACAAATAAGTCGCACTATCATTATCAACTCTGCATCTTTTGGTTTCAACATTATGAATATGTGTATCACTACTATCGAGATTTAAAAAAAATAGACCACACTGTAAGTGTGCATGACCATAAAAGATATTACTCATATAAATAGAACAACCATTATTCTCTGATTTAAATGAATAACCGTCTTGCATCAAACAAGATCCAGATATAATGTTCATGCTCAACGCTGGCACCAAATAACAATTATTTAGGTCTAAAACTAATCCCGATGGTAGATGTAGAGGTAGCGTGCCGACCGCGATCATATCGACTTTGGAACCATTTCCCACGCGCATCGTCACCTCGTCCTTAGCCAATCTTCGCCTAATCCGTAGTCCCTGTTTTGAGTTGCAAATATTAGCAACAGAACCAGTATCAAATACCCAGGTACTACTGCGAGCATTAGTAAGGTACACATCAATAACATGTATATCACATATACCTTTGTTCACTTTGCCATCCTTGTTATCCGCCAAATACTTGGGGCAGTTCCGCTTCCAGTGTCCAGTCTACTTGCAGTAGAAGCACTCAGTCTCAGGCTTAGGTCCAGACTTGGGTTTCTTCTCTTGAGCAACAACTTGTTTGCTGTTCTTCTTGAAGTTCCCCTTCTTCTTCCCTTTGCCCTTTTTCTTAAAACTGGTGGTCTTATTGACCATCAACACTTGATGCTCCTTCTTGATTTCTACATCCACAGCCTTTAGCATTGCGAAGAGCTCGGGAATAGTCTTGTCCATCCCTTGCATATTATAGTTCATCACGAAGCTCTTGTAGCTTGGTGGCAGTGATTGAAGAATTCTGTCAATGACACTATCATCAGGAAGAGTAACTCCCAGTTGAATCAAGTGATTATTATACCCAGACATTTTGAGTATGTGTTCACTGACAGAACTATTCTCCTCCATCTTACAGCTATAGAACTTATTGGAGACTTCATATCTCTCAATCCAGGCATTTGCTTGAAATATTAACTTCAACTCCTGGAACATCTCATATGCTCCATGACGTTTAAAACGTCGTTGAAGACCCGGTTCCAAGCCGTAAATCATGGCACACTGAACTATTGAGTAGTCATCAACTTTGCTCTGCCAGACGTTCTTAACATCGTCAGTTGCATCTGCAGCAGGCCTGGCACCCAGCGGTGCTTCCAGGATGTAATTCTTCTGTGCAGCAATGAGGATAATCCTCAGGTTACGGACCTAGTCCGTGTAATTGCTACCATCATCTTTCAACTTAGCTTTCTCAAGGAACGCATTAAAATTCAATGAAACAATAGCACGAGCCATCTATTTACAACAAAGATAGACAAGCAAAATACTATCAGGTACTAAGTTCATGATAAATTTAAGTTCAATTAATCATATTACTTAAGAACTCCCACTTAGACAGACATCTCTCTAGTCATCTAAGTGATCACGTGATCCAAATCAACTAAACCATGTCCGATCATCACGTGAGATGGAGTAGTTTCAATGGTGAACATCACTATGTTGATCATATCTACTATATGATTCACGTTCACCTTTCGGTCTCCGTGTTTCGAGGCCATATCTGTATATGCTAGGCTCCTCAAGTTTAACCTGAGTATTCCACGTGTGCAATGGTTTTGCACCCGTTGTATTTGAACGTAGAGCCTATCACACCCGATCATCACGTGGTGTCTCAGCACGAAGAACTTTCGCAATGGTGCATACTCAGGGAGAACACTTCTTGATAATTTAGTGAGAGATCATCTTAAAATGCTACCGTCAATCAAAGCAAGATAAGATGCATAAAGGATAAACATCACATGCAATCAATATAAGTGATATGATATGGACATCATCATCTTGTGCTTGTGATCTCCATCTCCGAAGCACCGTCATGATCACCATCGTCACCGGCACGACACCTTGATCTCCATCGTAGCATCGTTGTCGTTACGCCATCTATTGCTTCTACGACTATCGCTACCGCTTAGTGATAAAGTAAAACAATTACAGGGCGTTTGCATTTCATACAATAAAGCGACAACCATATGGCTCCTGCCAGTTGTCGATAACTTCGGTTACAAAATATGATCATCTCATACAATAAAATATAGCATCACATCTTGACCATATCACATCACAACATGTCCTGCAAAAACAAGTTAGACGTCCTCTACTTTGTTGTTGCAAATTTTATGTGGCTGCTACGGGCTGAGCAAGAACCATTCTTACCTACGCATCAAAACCACAACGATAGTTCGTCAAGTTGGTGCTGTTTTAACCTTCGCAAGGACCGGGCGTAGTCACACTCGGTTCAACTAAAGTTGGAGAAACAGACACCCGCTAGTCACCTGTGTGCGAAGCACGACGGTAAAACCAGTCTCGCGTAAGCGTACGCGTAATGTCGGTCTGGGCCGCATCATCCAACTGTAGGGGAACATAGTAATTTCAAAAAATTTCCTACGCACACACAAGATCATGGTGATGGCATGGCAACGAGAGGGGAGAGTGTTGTCCATGTACCCTCATAGACCGTAAGCGGAAGCATTAGCACAACGCGGTTGATGTAGTCGTACGTCTTCACGATCCGACCGATCCAAGCACCGAACGTACGGCACCTCCGAGTTCAGCACATGTTCAGCTCAATGACGATCCCCGGACTCCGATCCAGCAAAGCTTCAGGGATGAGTTCCGTCAGCACGACGGCGTGGTAACGATGATGATGTTCTACCGACACAGGGCTTCGCCTAAACTCCGCGATGATATGACCGAGGTGGAATATGGTGGAGGAGGGCACCGCACACGGCTAAGGAACGATCCGTAGATCAACTTGTGTGTCATGGGGTGCCCCCTGCCCCCGTATATAAAGGAGCAAGGGAGGAGGAGGCCGGCCCTAGGAGGAGGGCGCGCCAAGGGGAGTCCTACTCCCACCGGGAGTAGGACTCCTTCTTTCCTAGTCCAACTAGGAGAAGGGGGGAAAGGAGGGAAGTGGAGAAGGAAGGGAGAGGGGGGCCGCGCCCCAAACCCTTTGTCCAATTCGGACTGGGCTTGGGAGGGGCGCGCGCCACCTCCTGGCTCCTTCCCACTAAGGCCCATTATGGCCCAATACTCTTCCCCGTATTCCCGTAACTCCCCGGTACTCCGAAAAATACCCGAATCACTCGGAACCTTTCCGAACTCCGAATATAGTCGTCCAATATATCGATTTTTACGTCTCGACCATTTCGAGACTCCTCGTCATGTCCCCGATCTCATCCGGGACTCCGAACTCCTTTGGTACATCAAAAATCATAAACTCATAATATAACTGTCATCAAAACCTTAAGCGTGCGGACCCTACGGGTTCGAAAACTATGTAGACATGACCTAGAACTATTCTTGGTCAATAACCAATAGCGGAACCTGGATGCCCATATTGGCTCCTACATATTCTACGAAGATCTTTATCGGTCAAACCGCATAACAACATACTTTGTTCCCTTTGTCATCGGTATGTTACTTGCCCGAGATTCGATCGTCGGTATCCAATACCTAGTTCAATCTCGTTACCGGCAAGTCTCTTTACTCATTACGTAATGCATCATTCTGTAACTAACTCATTAGCTACATTGCTTGCAAGGCTTATAGTGATGTGCATTACCGAGAGGGCCCAGAGATACCTCTCCGACAATCGGAGTGACAAAACCTAATCTCGAAATACGCTAACCCAACATGTACCTTTGGAGACACCTGTAGTACTCCTTTATAATCACCCAGATATGTTGTGATGTTTGGTAGCACCCAAAGTGTTCCTCCGGTAAACGGGAGTTGCATAATCTCATAGTTACAGGAACATGTATAAGTCATGAAGAAAGCAATAGCAACATACTAAACGATCAAGTGCTAGGCTAACGGAATGGGTCATGTCAATCACATCATTCTCCTAATGATGTGATCCCGTTAATCAAATGACAACTCTTTTGTCCATGGCTAGGAAACTTAACCATCTTTGATTCACGAGCTAGTCAAGTAGAGGCATACTAGTGACACTATGTTTGTCTATGTATTCACACATGTATTATGTTTCCGGTTAATACAATTCTAGCATGAATAATAAACATTTATCATGAAATAAGGAAATAAATAATAACTTTATTATTGCCTCTAGGGCAGATTTCCTTCACCAACAATACCGCCGAACCAAAGTATGACATACTGGTAAGCAGTATGACTTGTATCGCCCACAACTCACTTGTGTTCTACTCATGCATATAACATAAACGCATAAATCCTAGGCTCTGATACCACTGTTGGGGAACGTAGTAATTTCAAAATTTTCCTACGCACACGCAAGATCATGGTGATGCATAGCAACGAGAGAGGAGAGTGTGTCCACGTACCCTCATAGACCGAAAGCGGAAGCGTTATGACAACGCGGTTGATGTAGTCGTACGTTCATGATCCGACTGATTCAAGCACCGAACGTACGGCACCTCCGAGTTCAGCACACATTCAGCTCGATGACGATCCCCGGACTCCGATCCAGCAGGGTGTCGGGGATGAGTTCCGTCAGCACGATGGCGTGGTGAAGATGATGATGTTCTACCGACGTAGGGCTTCACCTAAGCACCGCAACGATATGACCGAGGTGGAATATGGTGGAGGGGGGCACCACACATGGCTAAGGAACAATCACGAAGATTAACTTGTGTGTCTAGGGGTGTTCCCCTGCCCTCGTATATAAAGGAGGGAGGGGGAGGTGCGACCGGCCCCCTAGGGGTGCGCCTGGAGTAGTCCTACTCCCACCGGGAGTAGGACTCCCCCCTCTTGCCTTGTTGGAGAAGGAAGGGGGAAGGGGGAAAGAGGAAAGGGGGGCGCCGCCCCCCCTTCCTTGTCCTATTCGGACTAGGGGGGAGGGGGGCGCGGCCTGCCCTGGCCGGCCCTCCTCTTCTCCCTTATGGCCCATGTAGGCCCATTAACCCCCGGGGGGGTTCCGGTAACCCCCCGGTACTCCGGTAAAATCCCGATTTCACCCGGAACGATTCCGATATCTAAATATAGGCTTACAATTGTTGGAAATATGCCCTAGAGGCAATAATAAAAGGATTATTATTATATTTCTTTGTTCATGATAGTTGTCTTTTATTCATGCTATAATTGTATTATCCGGAAATCGTAATACACGTGTGAATACTTAGACCACAACATGTCCCTAGTGAGCCTCTAGTTGACTAGCTCGTTGATCAACAGATAGTCATGGTTTCCTGACTATGGACATTGGATGTCGTTGATAACGGGATCACATCATTGGGAGAATGATGTGATGGACAAGACCCAATCCTAAGCATAGCACAAGATCGTGTAGTTCATTTTGCTAGAGCTTTTCCAATGTCAAGTATATCTTCCTTAGACCATGAGATCGTGTAACTCCCGGATACCGTAGGAGTGCTTTGGGTGTACCAAACGTCACAACGTAACTGGGTGACTATAAAGGTGCACTACAGGTATCTCCAAAAGTGTCTGTTGGGTTGACACGGATCGAGACTGGGATTTGTCACTCCGTATAACAGAGAGGTAATCACTAGGCCCACTCGGTAGTGCATCATCATAATGAGCTCAAAGTGACCAAGTGTCTGGTCACGGGATCATGCATTACGGTACGAGTAAAGTGACTTGCCGGCAACGAGATTGAACGAGGTATTGGGATACCGACGATCGAATCTCGGGCAAGTAACATACTGTCTGACAAAGGGAATAGTATACGGTGTTGCTTGAATCCTCGACATCGTGGTTCATCCGATGAAATCATCGAGGAGCATGTGGGAGCCAACATGGGTATCCAGATCCCGCTGTTGGTTATTGACCGGAGAGCCGTCTCGGTCATGTCTGCATGTCTCCCGAACCCGTAGGGTCTACACACTTAAGGTTCGGTGACGCTAGGGTTGTATGAATATGAGTATGCAGCAAAACGAATGTTGTTCGGAGTCCCGGGTGAGATCTCGGACGTCACGAGGAGTTTCGAAATGGTCCGGAGGTAAAGAATTATATATAGGAAGTGCTGTTTCGGCCATCGGGAAAGTTTCGGGGTCACCCGGTATTGTACCGGGACCACTGGAAGGGTCCCGGGGGTCCACCGGGTGGGGCCACCTATCCCGGAGGGCCCCGTGGGCTGAAGTGGGAGGGGAACTAGCCCCTAGTGGGCTGGTGCGCCCCCCCTTGGGCCCTCCTGCGCCTAGGGTGGGGGCGCACCACTTGCCTTGGGGGGCACTCCACCCCCCCTGACCGCCGCCCCCTTGGGAGATTCCCATCTCCAGGGCCGCCCCCCCAGGGGGCCTATATAAAGGAGGGGGAGGGAGGGCAGCCGCACCCTGAGTCTTGGTGCCTCCCTCCCCCTGCTACACCTCTTCCTCCTCCCGCAGTTGCTTGGCGAAGCCCTGCCGGAGTCCCGCTGCATCCACCACCACGCCGTCGTGCTGCTGGATCTTCATCAACCTCTCCTTCCCCCTTGCTGGATCAAGACGGAGGAGACGTCACGCTGACCGTACGTGTGGTGAACGCGGAGGTGCCGTTCGTTCGGTGCTAGGATCTCCGGTGATAGGATCACGACGAGAACGACTACCTCAACCCCGTTCTCTTGAACGCTTCCGCACGTGATCTACAAGGGTATGTAGATGCACCTCTCTCTCTCGTTGCTAGATGAACTCATAAATGGATCTTGGTGAATGTAGGAAATGTTTTTATTTCATGAAACGTTCCCAAACAGTGGCATCATGAGCTAGGTCTATGCGTAGTTCTCTATTGCACGAGTAGAACACAAATTTGTTGTGGGCGTAGATCTTGTCAACTTGCTTGCCACTACTAGTCTTTTTTTGCTTCAGCGGTATTGTGGGATGAAGCGGCCCGGACCGACCTTACACGTACGCTTACGTGAGACAGGTTCCACCGACTGACATGCACTAGTTGCATAAGGTGGCTAGCGGGTGTCTGTCTCTCCTACTTTAGTTGGAGCGGTTTCGATGAAAAGGGTCCTTATGAAGGGTAAATAGAAGTTGGCAAAATCACGTTGTGGTTATTCGTAGGTAAGAAAACGTTCTTGCTAGAACCCAATTGCAACCACGTAAAAGATGCAACAACAATTAGAGGACGTCTAACTTGTTTTTGCAGCAATTGTCATGTGATGTGATATGGCCAGAAGTTGTGATGAATGATGAATGATATATTGTGATGTATGAGATCATGTTCTTGTAATAGGAATCACGACTTGCATGTCGATGAGTATGACAACCGGCAGGAGCCATAGGAGTTGTCTTAATTATTGTATGACCTGCGTGTCAATGATTTAACGCCATGTAATTACTTTACATTATTGCTAAACCGTTAGCTATAGTAGTAGAAGTAATAGTTGGCGAGCAACTTCATGGAGGCACGATGATGGAGATCATGATGATGGAGATCATGGTGTCATGCCGGTGACGAAGATGATCATGGAGCCCCGAAGATGGAGATCGAAGGAGCTATATGATATTGGCCATATCATGTCACTACTTTATATAATTGCATGTGATGTTTATTATGTTTTATGCATCTTGTTTACTTAGAACGGCGGTAGTAAATAAGATGATCCCTTATAATAATTTCAAGAAAGTGTTCCCCCTAACTGTGCACCGTTGCTAAAGTTCGTCATTTCGAAGCATCACGTGATGATCGGGTGTGATAGATCCTTACGTTCACATACAACGGGTGTAAGACAGTTTTACACATGCAAAACACTTAGGGTTAACTTGACGAGCCTAGCATGTACAGACATGGCCTCGGAACACAAGAGACCGAAAGGTCGAACATGAGTCGTATGGAAGATACGATCAACATGGAGATGTTCACCGATGATGACTAGTCCATCTCACGTGATGATCGGACACGGCCTAGTCGACTCGGGTCGTGTAACACTTAGATGACTAGAGGGATGTCAACCTGAGTGGGAGTTCATTAAATAATTTGATTAGATGAACTTAATTATCATGAACTTAGTCTAAAATCTTTGCAAAATATGTCTTGTAGATCAAATCGCCAACGCTCATGTCAACATGAACTTCAACGCGTTCCTAGAGAAAACCAAGCTGAAAGATGACGGCAGCAACTATTCGGACTGGGTCCGGAACCTGAGGATCATCCTCAAAGCAGCCAAGAAAGCATATGTCCTAGAAGGACCGCTAGGTGAAGCACCCATCCCAGAGAACCAAGACGTTATGAACGCTTGGCAGTCACGTGCTGATGATTACTCCCTCGTTCAGTGCGACATGCTTTACAGCTTAGAACCGGGGCTCCAAAAGCGTTTTGAGCAACACGGAGCATATGAGATGTTCGAGGAGCTGAAAATGGTTTTTCAAGCTCATGCCCGGGTCGAGAGATATGAAGTCTCCGACAAGTTCTATAGTTGTAAGATGGAGGAAAATAGTTCTGTCAGTGAGCACATACTCAAAATGTCTGGGTTACACAACCGTCTGTCCCAGCTAGAGATCAACCTCCCGGACGAGGCGGTCATTGACAGAATCCTTCAATCGCTCCCACCGAGCTACAAGAGCTTTGTAATGAACTACAATATGCAGGGGATGGTGAAGAACATTCCTAAAGTATTTTCAATGCTGAAGTCAGCAGAGGTTGAAATCAAGAAAGAACATCAAGTGTTGATGGTCAATAAGACCACTAAGTTCAAGAAGGGCAAGGGTAAGAAGAACTTCAAGAAGGACGGCAAAGATGTTGCGCACCCGGTAAGCCAGTTACCGGGAAGAAGTCAAAGAATGGACCCAAGCCTGAGACTGAGTGCATTTATTGCAAAGGGAAGGGTCACTGGAAGCGGAACTGCCCCAAATACTTAGCGGACAAGAAGGCCGGCAACACTAAAGGTATATGTGATATACATGTAATTGATGTGTACCTTACCAGTACTCGTCGTAACTCCTGGGTATTTGATACCGGTGTCGTTGCTCACATTTGTAACTCACAGCAGGAGCTGCGGAATAAGCGGAGACTGGCGAAGGACGAGGTGACGATGCGCGTCGGGAATGGTTCCAAGGTTGATGTGATCGCCGTCGGCACGCTACCTCTACATTTACCCACGGGATTAGTTATGAACCTCAATAATTGTTATTTAGTGCCAAGTTTGAGCATGAACATTGTATCTGGATCTCGTTTAATACGAGATGGCTACTCATTTAAATCCGAGAATAATGGTTGTTCTATTTATATGAGAGATATGTTTTATGGTCATGCCCCGATGGTCAATGGTTTATTCTTAATGAATCTCGAACGTAATGTTACACATATTCATAGTGTGAATACCAAAAGATGTAAAGTTGATAACGATAGTCCCACATACTTGTGGCACTGCCGCCTTGGTCACATTGGTGTCAAGTGCATGAAGAAGCTCCATGCTGATGGACTTTTAGAGTCTCTCGATTATGAATCATTTGACACATGCGAACCATGCCTCATGGGCAAAATGACCAAGACTCCGTTCTCCGAAACAATGGAGCGAGTAACCAACTTATTGGAAATCATGCATACTGATGTGTGTGGTCCAATGAGCGTTGAGGCTCGCGGAGGATGTCGTTATGTTCTCACTCTCACTGATGACTTAAGTAGATATGGGTATGTCTACTTGATGAAACACAAGTCTGAGACCTTTGAAAAGTTCAAGGAATTTCAGAATGAAGTAGAGAATCAACGTGACCGAAAGATAATTCTTACGATCGGATCGTGGAGGAGAATATTTAAGTCACAAATTTGGTACGCACTTAAGGAAATGTGGAATCGTTTCACAACTCACGCCGCCTGGAACACCTCAGCGTAATGGTGTGTCCGAACATCGTAATCCCACTCTATTAGATATGATGTGATCTATGATGTCTCTTACCGATTTACCGCTATCATTTTTGGATACGCTCTAGAGACAGCTACATTCACTTTAAATAGGGCACCGTCTAAATCCGTTGAGACGACACCGTATGAATTATGGTTTGGGAAGAAACCTAAGATGTCGTTTCTAAAAGTTTGGGGATGCGATGCTTATGTCAAGAAACTTCAACCTGAAAAGCTCGAATCCAAGTCGGAAAAATGCGTCTTCATAGGATACTCTAAGGAAACCATTGGGTATACCTTCTACCTTAGATCCGAAGGCAAGATCTTTGTTGCCAAGAACGGATCCTTTCTGGAAAAAGAGTTTCTCTCGAAAGGAGTAAGTGGGAGGAAAGTAGAACTCGATGAAGTACTACCTCTTGAACCGGAAAGTAGTGCAACTCAGGAAAATGTTCCTGTGGTGCCTACACCGACTGGAGAGGAAATTAATGATGATGATCAAGGTACTTCGGATCAAGTTGCTACTGAACTTCGTAGGTCCACGAGGACACATTCCACACCAGAGTAGTATGGCAACCCTGTCCTAGAAATCATGTTGTTAGACAACGGTGAACCTTCGAACTATGAAGAAGCGATGGCGGGCCCAGATTCCAACAAATGGCTAGAAGCCATGCAATCCGAGATAGAATCCATGTACGAAAACAAAGTATGGACTTTAACTGACTTGCCCGATGATCGGCGAGCGATAGAAAACAAATGGATCTTTAAGAAGAAGACGGACGCGGATGGTAATGTCACCATCTATAAAGCTCGACTTGTTGCTAAGGGTTATCGACAAGTTCAAGGGGTTGACTACGATGAGACTTTCTCTCCCGTAGCGAAGCTTAAGTCCGTCCGAATCATGTTAGCAATTGCCGCATACTATGGTTATGAGATATGGTAGATGGACGTCAAAACCGCATTCCTTAACGGTTATCTTAAGGAAGAGCTGTATATGATGCAGCCGGAAGGTTTTGTCGATCCTAAGAATGCTAACAAAGTACATAAGCTCTAGTGATCCATTTATGGGCTGGTGCAAGCATCTCGGAGTTGGAACATTCGCTTTGATGAGATGATCAAAGCGTTTGGGTTTATGCAGACTTATGGAGAAGCCTGCGTTTACAAGAAAGTGAGTGGGAGTTCTGTAGCATTTCTCATATTATATGTAGATGACATACTTTTGATGGGAAATGATATAGAATTCTTGGACAGCATTAAGGCCTACTTGAATAAGTGTTTTTCAATGAAGGACCTTGGAGAAGCTGCTTACATATTAGGCATCAAGATCTATAGGGATAGATCGAGACGCCTCATAGGTCTTTCACAAAGCACATACCTTGATAAGATTTTGA
This sequence comes from Triticum dicoccoides, assembly GCF_002162155.2. NCBI lineage: Eukaryota > Viridiplantae > Streptophyta > Magnoliopsida > Poales > Poaceae > Triticum > Triticum dicoccoides. Next base: position 659,079,863 of record NC_041391.1, on the reverse strand, counting down.
AGAAGTTCAAAATGGATCAGTCCAAGAAAGGGTTCTTGCCTGTATTGCAAGGTGTGAGATTGAGCTCGGCTCAATGCCCGACCACGGCAAAAGATAAAGAAGAGATGAGTGTCATCCCCTATGCCTCGGCCATAGGATCTATTATGTATGCCATGCTGTGTACCAGACCAGATGTAAACCTTGCCGTAAGTTTGGTAGGTAGGTACCAAAGTAATCCTGGCAAGGAACACTGGACAACGGTCAAGAATATCCTAAAGTACCTGAAAAGGACAAAGGACGTGTTTCTCGTTTATGGAGGTGACGAAGAGCTCGTCGTAAAGGGTTACGTCGACGCTAGCTTCGACACAGATCTGGATGACTCTAAGTCACAAACCGGATACGTGTATGTGTTGAATCGTGGAGCAGTAAGCTGGTGCAGTTGCAAGCAGAGCGTCGTGGCGGGATCTACATGTGAAGCGAAGTACATGGCAGCCTCGGAGGCAGCGCATGAAGCAATATGGATGAAGGAGTTCATCACCGACCTAGGATTCATACCCAATGCGTCAGGGCCAATCACTCTCTTCTGTGACAACACTGGAGCTATTGCCCTTGCCAAGGAGCCCAGGTTTCACAAGAAGACCAGGCACATCAAGCGTCGTTTCAACTCGATCCGTGAAAATGTTCAAGATGGAGACATAGATATTTGCAAAGTACACACGGATCTGAATGTCGCAGATCCGTTGACTAAACCTCTTCTGCGAGCAAAACATAATCAACACCAGAACTCTATGGGTGTTCGATACATCACAATGTAACTAGATTATTGACTCTAGTGCAAGTGGGAGACTGTTGGAAATATGCCCTAGAGGCAATAATAAAAGTATTATTATTATATTTCTTTGTTCATAATAGTTGTCTTTTATTCATGCTATAATTGTATTATCCGGAAATCGTAATACACGTGTGAATACTTAGACCACAACATGTCCCTAGTGAGCCTCTAGTTGACTAGCTCGTTGATCAACAGATAGTCATGGTTTCCTGACTATGGACATTGGATGTCGTTGATAACGGGATCACATCATTGGGAGAATGATGTGATGGACAAGACCCAATCCTAAGCATAGCACAAGATCGTGTAGTTCGTTTTGCTAGAGCTTTTCCAATGTCAAGTATATCTTCCTTAGACCATGGGATCGTGTAACTCCCGGATACCGTAGGAGTGCTTTGGGTGTACCAAACGTCATAACGTAACTGGGTGACTATAAAGGTGCACTACAGGTATCTCCGAAAGTGTTTGTTGGGTTGACACGGATCGAGACTGGGATTTGTCACTCCGTATAACGGAGAGGTAATCACTAGGCCCACTCGGTAGTGCATCATCATAATGAGCTCAAAGTGACCAAGTGTCTGGTCACGGGATCATGCATTATGGTACGAGTAAAGTGACTTGCCAGCAACGAGATTGAACGAGGTATTGGGATACCGACGATCGAATCTCGGGCAAGTAACATACCGTCTGACAAAGGGAATAGTATACGGGGTTGCTTGAATCCTAGACATCGTGGTTCATCCGATGAGATCATCGAGGAGTATGTGGGAGCCAACATGGGTATCCATATCCTGCTGTTGGTTATTGACCGGAGAGCCGTCTCGGTCATGTCTGCATGTCTCCCGAACCCGTAGGGTCTACACACTTAAGGTTCGGTGACACTAGGGTTGTATGAATATGAGTATGCAGCAAACCGAATGTTTTTCGGAGTCCCAGATGAGATCCCAGACGTCACGAGGAGTTCCGGAATGGTCCGGAGGTAAATAGTTATATATAGGAAGTGCTATTTCGGCCATCGGGAAAGTTTCGGGGTCACCCGGTATTGTACCGGGACCACCGGAAGGGTCCCGGGGGTCCACCAGGTGGGGCCACCTATCCCGGAGGGCCCCGTGGGCTGAAGTGGGAGGGGAACCAGCCCCTAGTGGGCTGGTGCGCCCCCCCTTGGGCCCCCCTGTGCCTAGGGTTGGAAACCCTAGGGTGGGGGCGCACCACTTGCCTTGGGGGGCACTCCACCCCCCTGGCCGCCGCCCCCTTGGGAGATTCCCATCTCCAGGGCCGGCGCCCCCCCCCAGGGGGCCTATATAAAGGAGGGGGGAGGGAGGGCAGCCGCACCCTGAGTCTTGGCGCCTCCCTCCCCCTGCTACACCTCTTCCTCCTCCCGCAGTTGCTTGGTGAAGCCCTGCCGGAGTCCTGCTGCATCCACCACCACGCCGTCGTGCTGTTGGATCTTCATCAACCTCTCCTTCCCCCTTGCTGGATCAAGATGGAGGAGACGTCACGCTGACCGTACGTGTGTTGAACGCGGAGGTGCCGTCCGTTCGGCGCTAGGATCTCCGGTGATAGGATCACGACGAGAACGACTACCTCAACCCCGTTCTCTTGAACGCTTCCGCACGCGATCTACAAGGGTATGTAGATGCATGTCTCTCTCTCTCGTTGCTAGATGAACTCATAGATGGATCTTGGTGAACGTAGGAATTTTTTTTATTTCATGCAACGTTCCCCAACACCAATATATCAATCTTTATGTCTCGACCATTTCGAGACTCCTCGTCATGTCCGTGATCACATCCGGGACTCCGAACAACCTTCGGTACATCAAAACTTATAAACTCATAATAAAACTGTCATCGTAACGTTAAGCGTACGGACCCTACGGGTTCGAGAACTATGTAGACATGACCTAGAACTGTTTCTGGTCAATAACCAATAGCGGAACCTGGATGCTCATATTGGCTCCTACATATTCTACGAAGATCTTTATCGGTCAAACCGCATAACAACATACGTTGTTCCCTTTGTCATCGGTATGTTACTTGCCTGAGATTCGATCATCGGTATCCAATACCTAATTCAATCTTGTTACCGGCAAGTCTCTTTACTCGTTACATAATGCATCATTCCGTAACCAACTCATTGGTCACATTGCTTGCAAGGCTTATAGTGATGTGCATTACCGAGAGGGGCCAGAGATACCTCTCCGACAATCGGAGTGACAAAACCTAATCTCGAAATACGCCAACTCAACATCTACCTTTGGAGACACCTGTAGAGCTCCTTTATAATCACCCAGTTACGTTGTGACGTTTGGTAGCACACAAAGTGTTCCTCCGATAAACGGGAGTTGCATAATCTCATAGTTGTAGGAACTTTGTATAAGTCATGAAGAAAGCAATAGCAACATACTAAACGATCAAGTGCTAGGCTAACGGAATGGGTCAAGTCAATCACATCATTCTCCTAATGATGTGATCTCTTTAATCAAATGACAACACATGTCTATGGTTAGGAAACATAACCATCTTTGATTAATGAGCTAGTCAAGTAGAGACATACTAGTGACATTAAGTTTGTCTATGTATTCCCACATGTATCATGTTTCCGGTTAATACAATTGTAGCATGAATAATAAACATTTATCATGATATGAGGAAATAAATAATAACTTTATTATTGCCTCTAGGGCATATTTCCTTCAGTGAATTAGGGGCTTTACCTTTTACTTACCTAGGTATACCCATTCACCATCGTAAGCTAACAAACAGAGAGTGGAAATGCATCGAAGATCGGTTTGAGAAGAAACTTAGTTGCTGGAAGGGCAAGCTCCATTCTTATGGAGGCCGGTTGATTCTTATCAATTCGGTGCTCACGAGTATGTCGATGTTCCTACTATCTTTCTTCGAAGTTCCAGTTGGGGTTAGGAAAAGGCTGGACTTCTACCGATCAAGATTTTTTTGGCAGAATGATGAACTAAAGAGAAAGTACTGACTCGCCAAATGGGATATCATCTGTAGACCAAAGGACCAAGGGGGTCTGGGTATTGAGAATCTTGAGGTCAAGAACAGATGCCTTCTCAGTAAGTGGTTGTCTAAGTTATCAGTTGAGACTGACGCAACGTGGGCGCAGATTCTTCGTAACAAGTATCTGCAGTCCAAGACTTTGTCACAGTGACAGTGAGACCAACTGATTCGCTGTTTTGGAAGGGGCTTATGAGAGTTAAGGCAGCCTTCTTTAATAGAACAAAGTTTATAGTCGGTAATGGCAACAATACCCGTTTCTGGGAGGATACTTGGCTTGGTGATACGCCATTGGCGCTCCAGTACCCGTCCCTGTATCGTATTGTTCAACGACGTGATGCGCTAGTTGCAACGATTATGCAGTCCATTCCCCTTAATATCCAGTTTCGGAGGGTGCTTGTTGGTGATAGGTGGGCATTTGGTGCGTAGACTGATGGAGGTTCAGTTAGCTCATCAGCCCGATCAGTTGTGTTGGAAACTTACTAGGTCTGGAGAATTTTTGGTTAAGACGATGTATATCGATGTCATTAACTATAGTGTCATTTCTAGTTCCAAACATGTTTGGAAAGTAAAAGTTCCTTTGAAGATTAAAGTGTTTATGTGGTTTGTACATAAACAAGTCATTTTAACAAAGGACAACTTGGTTAAGCGCAATTGGACATGATCTACTAGGTGCAGTTTCTGTGATTGGGATGAGACCATTAAGCACCTCTTCTTTGAGTGCCTGTTGGCGAGAGTTTTGTGGCTCACCGTGCAAATTGCCTTTAACATTACTCCTCCGAATTCGGTCGGTACGTTATTTGGAACGTGGCTTGTTGGGATAGAGTCCGATACAGCTAGACACATTCGTGTATGAGTATGTGCGTTGTTATGGGCAATTTGGAACTGCAGAAATGATTTGGCTTTTAACAGAACAACAACTATTCATTTTTTGCAGGTTTTATTCTGAGCTACGGCGGTGATCCGTATGTGGTCCTTACTCACTCCGACGGAGGCCAGGGAGCGTTTGGTTACTGAATCTGTCCGGTGGGAGATGGTAGCACGGGATATTTTCAACCGGTTTGGATGGCGGTCATGTAATAGGATAGGCGATTAGTTTTCCTATCTTTGTTTTGCCAGCCGGTTGTGGCTCTATGGCCTTTTTGTCTTTGGCGTTGAGGCTCTCTGTGAGCTAGCTTTTCTTTTTATTTCCAGACTTTAAGACCTTGTTGAACCTATTTTATTTATAAATGTGGCCGTATGCATCGTTCTGATACAGAGGCCGGGGAGCCCCCTTTTTGAAAAAAAATATCTTCATGAATAGTGTCTGAATCATTGACGCTATTCATGTTTCTTGATGCTAGGGGAAAACTATTAGATGTGCTGATGAAATGGTCAGAGAAGAGCATCCAGTGGTCTCGCCATGGTCGTTTCCTTTTTGGCTTCTTTTAGTTGGCCCAGCTTCAATGAGTTTATGTATAGCTGTTCTTCATGACACATATTGCTATCATGTAAATAATCCTGTTTGAATGAAGCAGATAAGGCAATTATGTATGACCACTTACTCCTCTTTGGTATTTTTTTTTTGCGGGGGTCCTCTTTGGTATATGGAGAAGAATATTTTGATGCTCAGTTTAACCGAATTTCTATGCCATGGACTTGGTATGTAGGTATGTCGTTTTGCTTCCTTTGTAACGAAGAATGTGTTCAAGCTAGACACAAAAAAGGTTATTGTCATAAGTAGAAAATATTTAAGGATCAGTACCCAAAAGAATAATACGGATAAAAGATGCCCATCGACCATGCATGTATGCCACCATATCCATTGATCTACTCAATGAAACTTACCAAATATTTTGTTGCAATATTTATCTACCCTATCATCTCAATATCGAGTAACAGTGGACTAAGGCACAAAATAATCGACAACGGACTTAAACACAGGCGCGGCATGGCGCCACGCCTCCGCCTACTAGTATCATGTAATTGTTGCATATCCCCCTTCACACTGTCTATTTCCATTTGTTTGGGCTGGAGTAAACTGTCACACACTAGATGGAGTGACCTGCTATCAAATTATTTTTTGGCGGCTAGCAATTTGAAGGAGTGACCTGCCATCATATTATTTTTTGGCGGCTAGCAATTTGGAACATGCTGATTCTGCAAGGCCAGGTTGATGTAGCTGAAACTTTACATGAATTTAGCAGAAAGCTACTGAATATTGATCACTGAAGGACCAAAAGTTGATTTAGAGAATTGGCAGGGGCCGCGCGAACGCGTACCCCCTCTACCATAAATTACGACGTCCACTTTCCCACTTAGGGAGATGGTAGGCCAGCGCATCCACCAAGTGCAATGTGGATCACTAGCCTAGGCCACGACTTTTCTTGATCAGCCGTCGACCCCGTCCAGGTAAGTATGTTGCAAGGGTGCACCGAGGGCTCATTATATAGCTGATTCTTCCTCCCCAGCCTCCTCCCGTAGGCGAGGTGGTACTAAACAAACTAACTTAGAGCATAATTGGTTTGATGCTAAAAGTTAGCATGCCAAATTTTGTTAACTGCCAAATTTTGGCTAGAGATTGATTGCTTGCCAATTTTCATTGCCAATCTCACAAGAAGTTGCCAAATATTGGCAATTTTTGATTTTACCAAATGTTGGCTTGACAAATATTGGCAATACCAAATGTTGGTAGCAAACCAATTATGCATGTGCAAGGTCGTGGGCCTGATTCTGATGGGGCTCTCGTGCTCAGGCCCAGTTCATTAGAAAAGCGCTCTGGCATAGTGTTTGTCTATTTCATCAAAAATTGGTAAGATCATAGCAGCTTCTGCCATCATAGCAGCTTCTGCCATCATCCACTGCGGCTTAGATGGATCAGGCTGCAACTTCTGCCATCATAGCAGCGGTGGAAATTCATCTAAAAAAAAGCAGCGGTGGAAATTCTTCTAAAAAAAAACAGTGGTGGAAACAAAGGGAGTGAAAGGCCGGCATGGCCGCACGGGGAGCACCACCGGAGGGTGTTGGGGCCGGAAGACAAGACCAGGTGCTTGTGATGCCCATCGACGGGCAAGCACCTGGTGTGGCACAGGGATTGACGATATCGGCGAGGTCTGCAAGAGCCCCGACGACCCAAGGGAAGAACAAGGTAAGGGTATGTGCTGATAATGATCCAAACTGACAAAGGGAGATGTGCGCGGTCTTAGAAGATATATTCAGTTCTCTCCTCTCTGGTTAATTTTGATGTTTTTCAGATTGTGTAGTAGTAGTAGTTATGTACGAGAGAATGCAATCTTGCTGTGCACAAACTAGTGCGTTTTTCATATGAAGTTCATCCATGGTCAAATGTTTGTACTAACTTGTAGGAACACTGCTGCAAGATGAGTTGTGCCAATGTGCTTTTCAAAGCAGACTTGCATAACAGGTAGCGTATATGTGTGTGTGCCTAAGCTAGTATAGCTCACTTTGGAAATGAAAGCTTGGTCAGCTGGAAGGAAGGTTACACTACTCAGCTGTTGGACTGACAAGATAAGAGTTCCTTTGAGTATATACGTTGGGGTTCTCTGTTAATTTTGCTATGCTAGTCTAATTGATGATATGATACCCTGAACCCTGCAGCCCGTCCATGAGATCAGAAGACTCGGATGGTGAAGATGTTCCTCCACCCATGAGGAATATCTTTCTAAGAAATAAGAATGGTGGCCGGTAAAGTCATGGCTAGGAACAGGAAAGGGCTTCAGGCCATAAAAGAGTTGCCGACACTAAAGAAGCCGGACGAGCCAGATTTCTCGGTCGAACCCTACGAGTAAGGTATAATGGTCTATCCAGAACGGCCACTGATTCTCTAGCTCTGCTACCAAGTTAGGCCTTGATTGGATTCTCGTTTCCAGCGCTTTTACCCCTGTAAAATATACAGCGCTTTTACCCCTGTAAAATATATAGACCACAATCCGTCGTTTTGATTCTCAGGTGGAATTTGCACACGGACGGTAAGATACACTTGTAAAACAATAAAAATACACCGATTCCAAGCAGAACTTTAGTCTTCTTTGCTGCATTCAGGAGACTGTTTTTTTGACGGTCCATTGAGGAGACTGTAACCCGGTTGGAATTCGGATTCGCAGAACTGGTCGTTGATGCGAGAATGCTAATTAACACTGAATCCCAAATGCATGGTGGGATACCTTACCAAGAGATGCTTATAACAATTTAAAGTACACTTATATAATAGTCATCTGTACGTTGTACATTTGTAAAATTCTTAGTGCCTCAGCACAGGGTGCCGCTACACTGGCTGTCTGAGTTTCAAAGAAATCCTGACATTGATGCCATAGTCTGTATCATTTTGGAGCCTATAAACTGACTGTCTGTCTGTACAAGGTTCGCTATTTTGTTGAAAGTATAGACTGTAAAGGCCACTTGAACATCAACTTCAGGTAATGCTGCATATGCGTCTCATCACACTGTCTATTTCTAAAATGCCACACTGGATTGAGTGACCTGTCAGCAATTTGAAACCATATAAGCTGACTCTGCAAGGCCAGGATAAAGTAACTGAAACTGAACGTGAATTCAGCACAAAGAATCACTAAAGTAGGAAGGACAAAATTTAATTCAGAGAATTGGCAGGGGCCGCGCGAACGCGTACCCCCTCTACCACAAATTACGACGTCCACTCTCCCACTTGGGGAGATGGTAGGCCAACGCATCCACCAAGTGCAATATGGACCACTAGCCTAGGCCACGACTCTTCTTGATCAGCCGTCGACCCCGTCCAGGTAAGTATGTTGCAAGGTTGCACCGAGGGGTCATTATATAGCAGGCTCCCCCTCCCCTGCCTCCTCTCGCTGGCGAGGTGGTACTAAACAAACTAACCAAGAGCGCCCTGGTGCAGCTGGTGCAAGGTCGTGGGCTTGATTCCGGTGCTCAGGCCCACTTCATTAGAAAAATGATCTCTCTGGCACAGAATGTCTATTTCATCAAATGGGCTGTCTCCACCCCTCAAAAAATAAAATCAAATGGGCTGTCTCCACGAAAGCTGGCATTTCAACTTCCAATACATACTTATCATGGAATGTTACTCAAAAAAAAAACTTATCATGGAATAAAATCCAAGAGGAGTAAGCATGTCACTGAAAATAGCTAGCTGAAATCAAGGATGGTAGACGTAAGACCAGGGTGTTGGGGCCGGAAGGCCAGGTGCTTCTGATGCTCATCGACGGCAAGCACCGGGTGTGGCACAAGGAGCAATTGTACCCAGGGGTTGGAGATATCGACGAGGTCTGCGAGAGTTTTTTTTTTTACATGATTGCCGACATGAGTTATCTGAAGCCATGGACTGATTATGATCCAAACTGACAGAGGGAGATGTGCACAGTCTTAGAAGATATATTTAGTCTTACCTGAAGCTTCAGTTACAAGTAGAACCTCACGCTGGGAGGAGTTTTTATTCTGAGAAGCACCAATTTTCCTTATTCTGAATTTTTCAGGTTATCTACTGTCCTAGAGATTGTAATGAGGTGACCACACATTGAATAAACTAGCATCTGATGCTTTTAATTAGTTCGTGCACTCTTGGAGCATGGATGTTAGCAATTGACAGAGTCATGCACGTATACAGTTGGTGTTCTAAAATTTCGTTTGCTCTGAAGGCAGAAAGGATATCCACGTGAACTCTGAAGACAGAAACGGATATCTCTCCACCAATGGGCCCAACGGCTCATTGGGCCCTTGACCCACGCCGTGATCGGGGGCGTCCAGCCCAAGCAAGGCTGGTGGGCCCCTGTTGCGCAGTGCTATAAAGAGGAGGTGGGGACCAGGGGCACAGGGTACGAGGTTCGTCACCGCCACTGTTCCCCACTCCTAACTCTATCCGATCCAAAGGGAGGCGCTGAAGCGATGGGAAGCCCATCGACGCCACCACTCTCTGCCATCACCGGCCACCCCACCATGGCCGGAACCGGGACCTCCTTGAGCCACAAGCAGAAGGTAAGAACTACCGGAATATCTAGCCTAACCGATCCCGACGGATCTAACAATGGTATCAGGCCATCTAGGCTAAGAATTTCGGTACAAAGTGCATACACAGAAAAAAAATCCCTCCCTCCCCACCCCTTCCCAAAGAACCCTAGCAGGGCAGAGACAAACAACAACAAAAAAGCAGAAAGTTTACCGGCAGAGGGCCTCGGCCCCCGCCGGCAAAGTGCGCCGCCACTCCGGCCGCGCCAGCCCCTCTCGATCCGAACGGGCATCGGCAAGCCGAGCCATCCGGTCGAAGAACAACCCCGCAAGGGGCAAAGGGCACTGCGACCAATCCGCTCGACGGCGGCGCGCTCACCGCAAGGTGGACGCGCAACCAGCGAGGGGGAAGGCCACGACGCCGCTGTCGTTCGCTCTGCCATCGTTGAACTCGAATGGGAGCAAAGGAGGCAGCAGGTTCTCGCTCTCTCTCTCTCTCTCTGCCACGGTGTGTTAAGGATAAAAGAAAAGAAGAAAACAGAAGGGGAAAGGGAAAAGGTGGAGCCTCACCGCGCCGGGGAGCCTCGCTAGCCACCGGCCAGCCGCCGGCAGCTAGAGAGGTCCGCGGCGATGGGGATCAGAGAGGGCTCGACCCCGCTGCTCTCTTTCTCTGTCACTAGAGATATGGAGGGAGGAAAGGAAGGGAAAAAGAGGCGCGGCAGGGTGGCCGTCGCCGGCGGCCGGGCGCGGCGCGGTGGCCCTCGGCGCCGTCGCCGGCGGCTGGGCCATCGACGTCGCGGGCGACTACAGAGACGAAGAGGGAAAGAAGCATCGAGAGAATGGGGGCTAGGTTTTCAGATCGGGGGCTCTCCTCGGTTTTGTTCGAGAGAAAAGTTCGCTGGATCGTTAGATGCAATCGAACGGCTGAGATCGAAACCCTAGCCTCGCCCCGGGCTTTTTGGGCCAAAAGTTGAGTCGGACCAGGCCAGCCGCCGCGGGCGCACGCGCGGGGCGCTGGGCCGAAGCCGTAGCAGCGCGCGGGGCCAGCTGCATTTTTTGTTGTTGTTATTTCTCCAGATTTTGGGCATATTTTAAATAGTTTTTCTATGCAAATATTTTCCAACGAAAATTTTGTTTTAGAAAAAAAAAGTAAACAGAAAAAGTTTCTGAAAATTAAAATAGAAAATTTTCAGAAAAGGAAATGTTCATGAATTTTACAAAGAAAATAATAAAGTTCATGAATTTTTATTTGGTCAAAGAAAAGTTTTTGTAAAGAATAAAAAAGTCCATGATTTTTCTATTCATGTTTATCTGCTGCAAATAAAAATAAAATTTCTTTTTTTTGAAAAAGTGAATAGAACTAAATAAAAAGATTATATTCTAATGCATTTTTGAACCAACCGGTTAAAATTGCTTAGAGAGTAAAAGAGTATAGAATTGTTTCTGAATAGAATATTGTAAAGTTTTCCGCTGCAAAATAAAAGTTGTATCCTCCAATTAAATTGGAACCAACGGAAAAAATTAATTGGAAGAACTGTTCTTAGCAATGTTTTTCCCCTGTGGGTGAAATAAGATGCAGATAGCTTCTGCTATAACAGTAGAAAGACATTTGATTAAAGTTTAATTATGGTATTGTTATTTTCTGACCAATGTTGATGATGACGATATTATAATTCTATGAGTCTTATGTTCAAAGCTTAAATCTCTGATAAAAGTTGTATCAAAATTTTCAGAGAACCGATAAAAGATCAAGAAATGCTCTTGAACAAGAGAAATGTATATTTCTTGTTTCCGCTGTAATAAAGTTGGTGATGATGGTTATTTCTTAACAAAGTTGTTTAATAGACATACTATGAAAAAAAAGTTTATACTATCATCACATTGTTTATGAGTTATATGCATTATTTTCATTTCCGCCCAACGGTGATATGGAATTAATGTAGAAGAATGATGTTTTGTTCTAATTCTGCCCAACGGTGATTTAGAATATAAAATAAAGTTATAAAAGTTTAATGTGCATATTTTTTTTAACTAGATAAACATGGGGTTATTTTTATGCTCATTATTGTTGATTATTGGTTAAGTTTTCTCACACTAAAAGTTTTCCATGCCTTCATTCGTGAAAGCAAATGGCTGGGTACTTGTGACCCGAGAGATGACAAAGAAAGGTCAACGTAAGGGAGTATGTTCTCTCTAAAGAATGACTTCAAAAGAAAAGAGATATATAATTGAGAGTCTTGCTCGACGAATGTCTTCATGTACTCTCCATGGAAAAGAATTCTCATCTTCTATGAGATGCAATAAGTGATATGCGTGATTAATTTGACCAACGTCGGATTAAGCATGTGTATTAAAGAATATTCGGATTTATTCCTAAATTTGATGATTGAATATGCAGAAAAAGAGTCAATTCTGGCCTTTATGTCCCTTACAGGGAATTACCCGCATGGCGGGGAAAGATGATTATGATAAAACCAGCATGGCAGGAAAAGTCTGGGAAAATCCTTGCGTAACCCGTATGGCGGCAGAAATTTTCTCAGACTTATCATGTATGACAGGAGAAAAACATGATGACTCATGTGCTTTTAATGTGTCCCACTCTGGGAGAAAAGTATGGAGTAGCTATTATGCCTTCCTCGTATCGACCGTACATCTTATGTGTAACGGTCATTAAGCACTCAATAAATCCGAAGAGAATAAAAGTTACAGACGAACCTAAAGATAAGAATGATATGCAAGTGTGACTTGCAAAAGTACTAATGATAAAGAATTCTATTGAGTTTCTGAAATGGAATAAAGAAAAAGTACTCCCATACCAGTTAACTGATAACTTCATTACATATGAAGTAATCAGATAAATGAAGTAGATACTCAAAGTTTCCTCAATTCACAAGAGTTGTGAATGGTTTTTCAAAATTGTGGCAGAAAAGTTCTTGCCACATTTCGAGGGGGAGAAAGAAATATGAGATACCCATTAATGAAGAATGTGATCGTCCGGGGGAGTACGATGATTATAATAATACCCCTAAAGAAAAGAAGACTAAGGAATACTAAGACGGTGCTTAAAGTGCCATAAAGAAAAAAGTTTTAACAGAATAAACCCAAATAATAAAGTTTAAAGATACACCATTCTTAGTGAAGATGGAGTAATCTGAGGGAGCATGGTATGAAGATACCTAAGACTCAAATAGATTGTATCTGGGGGAGCACGTTGTATGACCTATACAACACCCATTGTTAGCTCTATAAAGGAGGAATGATTTAACATGGATCTTATGATAAAGGTTCCTGTAAAACCTATTGCCTCTTGGAAATGAAAGACTATACAATAATTTGCCTTTTGGCAATGACAGAGCAACAACAGACCCATATGAAAGAAGTGCTAGTACCTGAGACACAGATGGTCTCAAGGAATGAGAAAATCAGATACTTCTGATTACTATAAAGTCTATGTTAGTGAAATTCAAATGGAGGTTGATCCCACCTCATCTAGAGCGCTCAATCGAGTTTTTGAGAAGTGTCTGCTTATCTAAATGATAAGAGACTATGAGATGAAATGAAATTGATGAATTCTGACGATGTTCGGGACTCATGAGTAATTTCCAATGGAGCCAAAACAGTAGGCTGTAAAGAGTCTACAAGGTCAATGTGACTCCAAAGGAAATATGTAAAGGTGTAAAACACGACTAAGATCGAAAGGTTTTTGCGCATTTTACACTAATAGATTACAATGAGTGTTGGTAGCACATTATGATCTGAGTTACATCAGATGAAAGATATTATAATCTGAGTTACTTCAGATGAAAGTAAAGAACATAGGGGATACTGCCTGAAGAAGTCTTTATGGACTAAAGTAATTAAATGTTGTTTTGGGTTAAAGAAAATGAGAGGACAATTGTGTTTGTATAAAGTTATAGAATGGTAATTTCATTTCCTATATCTTGTACATGCGGATAACATTCTGCTTGTTAGTAGTGATGTTAATTCGACTGCAGGAGGAAAAGAAGTTTTTGTCCTCAAAGTTCAAAAGAATGTCTCTCGTTATAAGGATCGAGATTCACCGAGAAAAGAATAAAAGGGGTATTAGGAGTGTCGCATGGGCATGCTAAGGAAAGTTTCTAAAGTATGCATGCGAGAAAACCTACACCTGTTCTTATAGTAAAGGGTAATGATTTTGGGAACTTTAGTGTTCCAAAAGTCAATACGAAATAGACCAAATGAATATGGTACCATATGCTTCAGCTGTTGGAAGCTTAATGAATGCAAAAGTATAACATTACCGTGACACAGTTCACGTAACCGGGTTGTTTTGGTAATGTCCAGTCCAGATATAGATCACTGGAATGGAGTCAAGGATATTGGCCTCATGCTGAAAGAAATAAGTCATCTCAAAAGATTGTGAGTACAAAGACAGGACTTGTGAAATGTATAGCGAAATCCACAATTGTCGCTAGCTTTCATACTTGGAGATTTTTGTGTGGAAAAGCTCCAAAGAATGAAACAATTATCATAAATGTGATGCAAAGATACTTTATAGCTTGATATGAGGCTGAGGGACAGGCAAAATGGTTAAGGAGACCTGTACCCGGAGTTGATAATGGTTGCAACAACGATAACCATTTTAAAGTTTGTGCTCCTATGACAACGAGTCAAGTGTTGATGCCAAACACACTAACACAGAGTTATGCGTTGTAAAGGAGAAAGTCCGGAATTATGTAGAAATGCTTGAAGCATAAGCAACAGACAATTGTTTTGCAGATCTGCTTATTAAAGGCTTACCGCCCAGTGTGTTCGGAGAACACGCAGTCTACATGGGTTTTATGGTATAGTCTAACACTTCCGGACAATAAAAGGGCCCAAGGTTAAAGAAACTATTTCAAAACAGAGGTGTGTGTTGTAGGTGTTGATTCTATCGGGATAGACCGTGATGATGAGACATGCTCTACATGCAAATCTGTGATGGAACGAGTACTTTGAAAAGAGTTATTTCAAAGTATAAAGTTAAAAGTATATGATGAGATCAAGGGGGAGAATGTTAGATTGATCTCTCCACCAATGGGCCCAACGGCTCATTGGGCCCTTGACCCACGCCCTGATCGGGGGCGTCCAGCCCAAGCAAGGCTGGTGGGCCCCTGTCGCGCAGTGCTATAAAGAGGAGGTGGGGACCAGGGGCACAGGGTACGAGGTTCGTCACCGCCACTGTTCCCCACTCCTAACCCTATATGATCCAAAGGGAGGCGCTGAAGCGATGGGAAGCCCACCGACGCCACCACTCTCTGCCATCACCGGCCACCCCACCATGGCCGGAACCGGGACCTCCTTGAGCCACAAGCAGAAGGTAAGAACTACCGGAATATCTAGCCTAACCGATTCCGACGGATCTAACACTACGTTCATCGCTCTGTGACGCTAAGTGTTTAAATCTTACAGGACCAAATATAACCAAAATATGTGGACATCACGCTAGACCCACTTGTCCCGCATAAAACATATGTGGGCACGTGCGGGCACAATATAAATTACCACAATTTCCTGCCGTACTAGACCGGCAGTAATTAATTATAATCCATAGGTTTTGATCTGCCACTCTGGCCTCTCCATGCACACATAGCTATATATCTAGTGCATATGTATTGTTCCGTGCGGCCTAGAAGCATTTCATCTCAATTTCTCATGTATTTATTCTGCTTATGTATCTTTACTTAATGTGCAGATGTGCAGATGTGATACCAGCTATCAAGGCATCAAGTACTCTACTGCTGGGCATAACAGTAACATTCTAGTGGTTATAGTTCTTGCTCAGCATCTTCCAAGACTATATCTCATATTCCCTCTAACTTATGAATTTGTCAAAGCTACTGGAGTTGTTGCAAAGGCTGCCTGTGGAGGGCCTGTATACAATACAACCTGCTACTTTACTTGTTAGCTAGTCATGTACGGTATATATATGCTTTTATAGGCAACCTTTCATGGTTTGATATGTATTGCAATTTTCTTAGGATCCCCTGCTCCTCTTCATTCAGGTACTAGGTGCAGTATGGTGCTTGCTAGGAGTATCTGTTGATGACCAAACAGCCTGCTGGAAAATGAGTTGCAAGAATGAAACTGGGTGTAATATTAGGTACCTCGACTGTGATATTACGCCAAATAAGACATCTGCTAGTACAACTTATGTCTTCAGCAGCTGCAATGCTAGTACTATTTCAATAATAAAGGCCCAATGTTTAATTTAGAGAATTGGCAGGGGCCAAACAAACACATAAATCCTCACAATTATAAAAGCCAAATCTTATTTAAAAATTGGCAGGGGCCGCGCGGACGCGTACCCCCTCTATCACAAATTATGACGTCCACTCTCTCACTTGGGAAGATGGTAAGCCAGCACATCCACCAAGTGCAATGTGGACCACTAGCCTAGGCCATGACTCTTCTTGATCAGTCACCCCGTCCAGGTAAGTATGTTGAAGGGTGCACCCAGGGATCATTATGTAGCAGTCTCTCCCTCTCCTGCCTCCTCTTGCTGGCGAGGTGGTACTAAACAAACTGGCTAAGAGCGCAGCACCGTGGTGCGGCTGGTGCAAGGTCGTGGACCTGATTCTGATGGGACTTTTGGTGCTCAGGCCCAGTTCACTACAAAACCGATCTCTCTGGCACTAGAAAAACGATCTCTCACATCCAAGCCCACATAAATCATCTTCGTGTTTCTCAAAAAAACAAAAAAAAAAGGTGCTGAAACGATGTGGACTGTCCTGCCATGGCCGAGAGGAGCACCCGGAGAGCCCCCTCCCCTCAAAAAAAAGGAAAAAAAAAGGAAAACGGAGAGCCCCCGCCCCGGCCATGGCCAACTGACAGAGGGAGATATGCGCAGTCTTAGAAGATATATTCAGTTATCTCCTCTCTGGTTAATTTTGATGTTTTTCAGGTTATGTTTATGTAGTACGAGAGAATGTAATCTTGTTGTGCATTGCGTTCATCCATTGTCAACTGTTTGTACTAACTTGTAGGAACACCGCTGCAAGATGAGTTGCGCTAATGTGTTTGTCAAAGCAATGGGTGGGTGCTTCACACTTGCATAATACGTACCGTATATGTATATGTGCCTAAGCTAGTATAGCTGACTTTGAAACAGAAAGCTTGGTCAGCTGGAAGAAAGGTTACACCAGTCAGCTGTTGGACCGACCAGATAAGAGCTCCTTTGGGTATATACGTTGGGGTTCTCTGTTAATTTTGCTATGCTAGTGTAATTGATGATACCCTGAACCTGAAGCTTCAGTCACAAGTAGGACCTCACGCCGGGAGGAGTTTTAATCTGAGAAGCTCCTAATTTTCTTTTTCTGAATTTTGCAAGCTATCTATTGTCCTAGAGACTGTAATAAGATGACCACACGTTGAATAAACTAGCATCTGATGCTTTTAATTAGTTCATGCACTCTTGGAGCATGGATGTTAGCAATCGACAGTCATGCACGTATACAGTTGGTGTTCTAAAATTTTGTTTTGCTCTGTAGACAGAAAGGATATCCACATGAACTCTGAAGACAGAAACGAGTACTCTGAAACTTACGTTCATCGCTGTGTGACGCTAAGTGTTTAAATCTTACAGGACCAAATACAACCAAAATATGTGGACATCCCGCTAAACCCACTTGTCCCGCATAAATCATGTGGCCACAATATCAGGTATAACATTCTTGTTGCTTATACTTCTTGCTCAGTACTATCTTCCAAGACTATATCAGGTATAATGTTCTATCCAGAACGGCCACTGATTCTCTAGCTCTGCTACCAAGTTAGGCCTTGACTGGATTGTCGTTTCCAGCGCTTTTACCCCTGTAAAATATACAGCGCTTTTACCCCTGTAAAATATACAGACCACAATCCGTCGTTTTGATTCTCAGGTGGAATTTGCACACGGACGGTAAGATACACTTGTAAAACAAATACAGGTGTATAAAAATACACCGATTCCAAGCAGAACTTTAGTCTTCTTTGCTGCATTGAGGAGACTGTTTTTTTGATGGTGCATTGAGGAGACTGTAACCCGGTTGGAATTCGGATTCGCAGAACTGGTCGTTGATGCGAGAATGCTAATTAACACTGAATCCCAAATGCATGGTGGGATACCTTACCAAGAGATGCTTAGCAGTTTAAACTACACATAGATATTCTAGTCATCGTTACGTTGTACATTCAGATGTAGCTGTGCTTGTAAAATTGTTGGTGCTTCAGCACTGCGGTGTCGCTACAGTGACTGTCTGAGCTTCAAAGAAATCCTGACACTGATTTTGGAGCCTGTAAAGTGCAAGGTTTGCTAATTTTGTTAAAAGCGTAGACTGTAAAGGCCACTTGAACATCAACTTCACGTAATGCTGCATATGCGTCTCATCACAGTCTATTTCTATACTGTCACACTGGATTGAGTGACCTGTCAGCAATTTGAAACACCATATAAGCTGACTCTGCAAGGCCATGATAAAGTAACTGAAACTGAACGTGAATTCAGCACAAAGAACCACTAAAGTAGGAAGGAAAAAATTTAAATTAGAGAATTGGCAGGGGGCGCGCGAACGCGTACCCCCTCTACCACAAATTATGACGTCCACTCTTCCACTTGAGGAGATGGTAGGTAGGCCCAACGCATCCACCAAGTGCAATGTGAACCACTAGCATAGGCCACGACTTTTCTTGATCAGCCATCGACCCCGTCCAGGTAAGTATGTTGCAAGGGTGCACCGAAGGATCGTTATATAGCAGGCTCCCCCTCCACTGCCTCCTCTTGTTGGCGAGGTGGTACTAAACAAACTAACTAAGAGCGCAGCGGCGTGGTGCAGCTGGTGCAAGGTCGTGGGCCTGATTCCGACGGGCTTTCGGTGCTCAGGCCCAGTTCATTAGAAAAACGATCTCTCTGGCACAGAACGTCTATTTCATCAAATGGGCTGTCTCCAAGAAAGCTGCAGGTAGACGTAAAATCCAAGCCCGCATCCAAGCCCACCACAAATCGTCTCCGTGGAAACCCTAAAAAAAAATCATCTTGGTGGACGTCCACGGGTAAATAAGATGTGGACTGTCCTGCCATGGCCGGGAGGAACACCCGGAGAGCCCCGAGGAACCAAGAAGGGAAGAACAAGGTAAGAGTATGTGTTTTCTTGCTGATATGAGTTACCTGAAGCCATGGACTGATTATGATCCAAACTGACAGAGGGAAATGTGCACAGTCTTTGAAGACATATTCACTTCTCTCCTCTCTGGTTAATTTTTGATGTTTTTCAAACTATGGAGTAGTACTAGTAGTTATGTACGAGAGGGTGTAATAATCTTGTTGTGCACAAACTAGTGCGTCTCTCATCTGAAGTTCATCCATGGTCAAATCTTTGTGCTGACTTGTATGAACACCGCCGCAAGATGAGTTGTGCCAATGTGTCTGTCAAAGCAATGGGTGGGTGCTTCAGATTTGTACAACATGGTACCGTATATGTGTACGTGTCTAAGCCAGTAGCTCACTTTGGAACTGAAAGCTTGGCCAGCTGGAAGGAAGGTTACACTACCTAGCTGTTGGACTGACCAGATAAGAGTTCCTTCGAGTATATACATTGGGGTTCTATGTTAATTTTGCTATGCTAGTCTAATTGATGATACCCTGAACCTAGAGCTTCAGTTACAACTTACAAGACTGGACCTCACGCTGGGAGGAGTTTTATTCTGAGATGCACCAATTTTTCCTTATTCTGAATTTTGCAAGTTATCTACTGGAGAGGTCCTAGAGATTGTAATAAGGTGACAACACATTTAATAAAATAGCATCTGATGCTTCTAACTAGTTCGTGTTTGCGGAGTTTGCCTTCCTAAAAAATCAGGGTGACATTGTCACCGGACAGAACACAGACTATGATGGTTGCCAATGCAGAAGGACGAATTGGGTATGTGCCGCTGGAGATATTGGACTCCCTGTCAAGAAATTTGTCGCCGTGGTCACTCCAAACAGCAGACCGCTCGATGCCAGTTTATGTTATTTCCAGGTGCAAGCAACAGAGTATGTGCAAAACTAGGCAGTGCTAGCCCCGCTGCCACTGACCAACACAGCAATCCTTTTCTTCTACGCCACCACCAAGTTTTTTTTTTGAGGCAATCCCACGAAGCTTTATTAAGACGTCACAACGTTTACAGGGACGAATAAAAGATTTACGGGGTGTCCTCACCAAACATGGCGGCCCACCCCTAATGTAAGAGCATGCTTCGCTAGATTGTGAGACTCGAAATTCGAGGTCCTAAACTCGTGGACAAAATTACAGATAGTAAAAGATCTACTTGCCTCTAATATTTCATGTATAATCGCACCGTAGCTTGCCAGACACTGTTGCTTGATGTCGTCCACCACCACCTTGCAATCAGTAGCTACATGTATCTTCGGTTCATTGAGATCTTGAGCTAGGGCAAGAGCCTCCCGGACTGCCATCGCTTCAAGTGTTGTAGGGTCATCAACTCCCCTGAAACTGATCGCCGAGGCACCCAAGAATACTCCGTTCTGATCCCTGCATACTGCGGCTACCACTCCCCTCTTCTGATTTCTTCTTGTCGCTGCATCCACATTTACTTTTGCCAAAGTCGCCGGTGGATGTAGCCACTGCGTAGGCTTAGGCTGAGGCTGGGCACTCACCACTCGTCGAGGTGTTTCAATTACCTTGAGATCATTCACATAAGATTCGATGAACTGATGTGTTGACATTGGGCTGGTAAATATATCCTCATAAATCGCCTTTCTCCTCGCTCTCCACACCGCCCAGAGGGATATGATTAGTCTCACAAATCCTGTTGGAGTTAGAGCCTCATGCAGAGCGAACAACCAGTTCTTCGCGTTTGCATCGTCGTTTAGACTAATCTGTTCCACCAAGCGCTCATCTAACAAAGCCCAAATGCATCTCTGACATAGTGCAATCCAGCAAAGCATGTCTCCATGAGTCTTGAGCTCCACAGAGAGCGCAATGGGGAGTCTGTGACATGTTGTGGTGATGTAAAACATCAGCGGAAGGCATCGAGTGATGGGCTAGCCGCCATGCAAAGATTTTCTGCTTCGAAGGTACCTTAGTATGCCATAACGAATTCCATGCATGTCCTTCTAAAGACAAATCTGAGATCCCTGCATTTTCATCTATCCAATCCTCCCTCTGAAATTTGGTGTTTAACACCATCTGATAAGCCGATCGAACTGAGAAGATACCTCGGCGTTCCGCACTCCAAGCCCAAAAATCATCAATATTGCGTGTGCATAATGGGATAGCCAAGATAGCATCTGCGTCAAACGGTATGAACACCGAGCGGACGAGGTCCTCTCTCCAAGTAGGCGTGGTGGCGTCAATCAGTTCCGAGACGAGCCTGGGAGGGCTGGCTACTAGCGCCGTGATGGGCCTCATCGGACCCGATCTGGGGAGCCAGTTGCTTTCCCATATGTCAGTGGTCGCACCATTGCCTATTCTTCGAATAAGACCTTGCTTCAGAACATCCCTCCCATCGATGATAGCCCGCCATATTTGTGATGGGTGGCTGCCCAACTCAGCATCAAGAATAGAGCCTTGCAGGTAGTAAACAACTTTTAGGATGCGTGCGCTTAGGGCCGATGGATCATGCAAAAGCCTCCACGATTGTCTGGCCAACAACGCCAGATTAAAGATCTCCATGTCTCGAAATCCCAAGCCTCCCAAGTATTTGGGGTGTATCATCACATCCCAAGACACCCAAGCTGGTTTTCGTTTGCCCTGCTCGCTCCCCCACCAGAATTGTCGAATGACTGACGTTATATTATCACAAAGTCCTCTTGGCAACCGGAAGCATGCCATGGCGTATACCGGTATAGCTTGAGCCACGGATTTTATTAGAACTTCCTTTCCTGCAGCTAATAAAAGTTTCTCCATCCATCCTCTTACCTTCTCCCACATCCTGTCTCTGAGATACTTAAATTTCCCCATCTTGGCTTGGCCAACATCTGTGGGCATCCCCAAATATCTGTCGCTTAATGACTCATTGTGCACATGCAGAATGTTCTTGACACTATCTCGTCTCTGCTGTGGGCATCCCTTGCTGAAAAAGATAGATGATTTGTCATGATTGATCCTTTGGCTAGATGCACTACAATATGTCTCCAACAGGTTTGATACCGCTGTCGCGCCCTCAGAGCTTGACTTAAATAGCAACAGGCTGTCATCAGTAAAAAGGAGGTGGTTCACAATTGGAGCTGTAGGAGCCACCTTGATTCCCTCAAGACCCGACGACTCAGAACTGGATTTTAAAAGGCACGAAAGGCCCTCTGCTGCGATTAAGAAAAGATAAGGAGAGATGGGATCTCCCTGCGGAATTCCTCTTGATGGAACAAATTGCTCTAGCTTCTCACCATTAAACATAACTGAAAAAGAGACGGACCGGACCATGCTCATAACTGTGTCAATCCCAAGGTTTTGCAAAGCCCAACTTCTCCATCATGGCCTGCAGGTAGTCCCACTCAAGCCTATCATAGGCTTTCATCATATCCAACTTCAAAGCGCAAAAGCTGTTGGACTTGGATTTGTTCCGTTTCATAAAGTGAAGACACTCGTAAGCACATATTATGTTGTCAGTTATTAGCCTGCCTGGAACAAAAGTTGACTGCTCATGAGATATTATATCTGGTAGTATCTGTTTGAGTCTATTGGCAACTACCTTTGAAGCAATTTTGTATATGACATTGCATAAGCTTATTGGACGAAACTGTGCAAGCTGAGTTGGGTTCAAAACCTTCGGGATGAGCACCAAAATAGTGTCATTCACACACTCAGCACTTTCCTCACCTCTGACTATCCTGAGCACAGCACGGGTGACCTCTTCACCACAGATATCCCAGTGTCGTTGATAGAAATGAGCCGGGAAACCATCGGGCCCCGGTGCCTTCATCGGGAACATCTGGAAAAGGGCAGTCTTAACCTCCTCATTACTGTATGGGGCCAACAAAATATCATTCATGTGCTGCGTTACCTTTGCGGGCACCTTCGAGATGACTTGGTCCAATACATTTGCACCTTCGGAGGTATATAGACTCTTATAGAAATCTGACACCATCGTTCTCAATGCTCCTGGATCATCAATGATTACACCCAAAGAATTCGCAAGCGCTTTAATCATATTCCTTTTACGTCTCTGGCTTGCCCGAAGATGAAAAAAGCGAGTGTTTCTGTCCCCCGCCGATAACCATTCCAGTCTAGACCGCTGCCTCCACATGAGTTCCTCCCTATGATAAAGTTTGATTAATCTCTCGTTGATCTTCAACTCGATGTGAGACGGCCCCGTCCTTGCTGGGTTAGCCCTCAACCGTTCAAGCTCGGTTTTAAGGCCTTTGATTTCCTTGCGCACGGAGCCAAAAGTATTCCTGTTCCACCGCCCAAGATCAGCTGCAACCACGCCCAGCTTATCACAGAGCTCTTGCATTCTTGCTATCGCCCCGCCCGCTGCCCAGCTTTGCAGCAAGGTGTCGCCCAGGTCTTCATGCGCCTCCCACATGACCTCATACCTAAAAGTTCTCGGTATCTTCAGGACCAGCGCATCAAGCATGTTAAGCAATATAGGGCAGTGGTCAGAGGAGGCAGCCGTCAGATGTTTTAAGAAGGCCGTCGGAAACCTCTCATTCCATTCAGTTGTTGCCATAGCTCGATCAAGCCTTACCCTAGTATAGCTTCCTCCAGCCACTTTTTTCTCATATGTCCAAAAGTGTCCCTGGTATCCCATATCCATGAGCATGCAAACGTCCACAGCATCCCGGAATCCCTGGATTTGAGCATTACTTCTTTCTCCTATTCCTTCTTGTTCATCCGGACGTAGAACTTCGTTAAAATCTCCTATGCACAACCATGGATCGCTGCTCAAACTGCTGATCCCTTTCATGATATCCCATGTTTGATGCCGTAGGTGGGTCTGTGCCTCCCCATATACTAAAGTCATCCTCCACGGATCCATGTTCTCCTCAAGAATAGAGCAGTCAATATGATACGGAGAGTAGCCCAAAATCTCAACATTTATTGTATTATTCCAGAAAATCCCTAATCCTCCACTTCTACCTTGACTACTTACAGCGTAGCCATTGTCATAACCAAGAGTAGCAGCTAGATTCTCTACCCTTACTCTATCAATTTGTGTTTCTACAATACATAGAAGGCTAGGGGCAAAAGTCTCCGCGAAAGTACGGAGTTCGCGAACTGTCGCAGCGTTGCCCACACCACGACAGTTCTAGCTTAACACACTCATTGGGCCCGGCGGCGCTCCTCCAGGGAGCCCACCAAGTTCTTCTTTGCCATTGGATTGTCAGTCTTGCCATCTTCTTCGGTCTTGTTTCGCTTTGCCTCCCTCTTCGGTGGAGGGCTCATCGGAGTAGAACTCTGGTGCACAACAGCGAGCTCCAGCCCGGTCACTGTCATGCTGTTATTAGTCAGCGCCCCCACCACTTGCCCAACCGATTTATTGGTTTCATTAATGACAGTAGTGTTCGTCCTTTTCCTACTGGGATCATACATGTCCACATCTGTCTTCTCTACCTGGCCTGCTGTTTCTTCATAACTGCTATCCGGCTCTCTCTCCGGCACACTTCTTGATCTGCCACCAGAGCGGCCTCCACGGCGACCACCACGACGGCCTCCTTCCTCACCAAGGCCCCTTCGGTTGTTCATGAACCACTCAGCCCGGAGTTCTTTGAAGACTAGCGCAGAGGGAGGGTGAACTCCATTACCATGCTCTTTATAGAGGTGTCCCAGCATCCCACATACCGCACACCAGTCCGGTAACCTCTCATATTTTACTTTGTAGATCTGTCTCTGCCCGTCTCTGATCATTGATACCGTGTTTCTGAGGGGTTAGTGGACATTGATGTGCACCCACACACGGTAGAAATTCCCTTTGAAATCATGGGACGGAGCTTCCGCAAACAGGACTTCACCCACCTTGGCTGCTAGAGGACCGACTAGATGAGCATATAAGTCTGGCACATCATGAATTTGGATCCATATGTCAATAGTCTCCAGTTTAATCGTAGATGGTTGTAACACCCACGATGCGGCTATATCTCCCACGTGTCAAAGCACGACTTAGAGGCATAACTGCATGGTGGTTTTGTCGCAAGAAGGGTCATCTTCACACAATCCCATGTAATGAACAAGAATGGGATAAAGAGAGTTGGCTTACAATCGCCACTTCACACAATACATAATTAAGATCATACATAATTCAAAATACACTCATAGACCGGCTAAGGTCAAATCCAAATGAAAAGAAGACAACCCCAAATGCTAGATCCCCGATCGTCCCGACTGGGCTCCACTACTGATCATCTGGAAACGATACATAGTAACGACCAAGGGCCTCATCAAACTCCCACTTGAGCTCGGTCGCGCCATCTGCGCTGGTATCCTCGGCACCTGCATCTGTTTTGGTAGAATCTGTGAGCCACGGGGACTCAGCAATCTCACACCCGCGAGATCAAGACTACTTAAGCTCATAGGTAGGAAAAGGGGTAATATGGTGGAGCTGCGGCAAGAACTAAGCATATATGGTGGCTAACATACGCAAGTGAGAGCGCGAAGAGAAGCAACACATCGGTCGAGAAGCTAGAAGCGATCAAGAAGTGATCCTGAAACTACTTACGTCAAGCATAACTCAAACCGTGTTCACTTCCCGGACTCCGCCGAGAAGAGACCATCACGGCTACACACGCTGTTGATGCATTTTAATGAAGTCAAGTGTCAAGTTATCTACAACCAGACATTAACAAGTTCCCATCTGCCTCATAACCGCGGGCACGGCTTTCGAAAGATAATATACGTTGCAGGGGTGTCCCAACTTAGCCCATCACAAGCTCTCACGGTCAACGAAGGATATACCTTCTCCCGGGAAGACCCGATCAGCTTCGGAATCCCGGTTCGCAAGACATTTCGACAATGGTAAAACAAGACCAGCAAGACTGCTCGATGCGCCGACAAATCCCGATAGGAGCTGCACATATCTTGTTCTCAGGGCAACACCGGATGATACTAGCTACGAGTAAAACCAGACTTCGAGTTTCCCCGAGGTGGCCCCGTAGGCAGCTCAGTTCGGTCCAACACTCGAAGGAGCACTGGTATGGGGGGGGTTAAAATAAAGATGACCCTTGGGCTCGCGAAAACCCAAGGGAAAAAGGCTTAGGTGGCAAATGGTAAAACCAAGTTTGGGCCTTGCTGGAGGAGTTTTATTCAAAGCGAACTGTCAAGGGGGTCCCATAAATCACCCAACCGTGTAAGGAACGCAAAATCAAGGAACATAACACCGGTATGACGAAAACTAGGGCGGCAAGAGTGGAACAAGTCACTAGGCATAAGGCCGAGCCTTCCACCCTTTACCAAGTATATAAGGTGCATTGATTAAATAGGAGATAATGTGATATCCCAAAATATCCATGTTCCGACCAGGAACAAACTTCATCTTCACCTGCAACTAGCAACGCTATAAGAGGGGCTAAGCAAAAGTGGTGACATAGCCAAACAACGGTTTGCTAGGACAGGATGGTTAGAGGTTTGACATGGCAATAGGGAGGCATGATAAACAAAGGCAGATAGAGCCAACATAGCGATATAGCGAGTTCTAGCAAAGCAAAGATAGAAGTGATATCGAAGGTATGGTCATCTTGCCTGCAAGGTTCTCAGAGTTATCGAAGGCTTGATCCTCGTTAGCGTACTCAACAGGTTCCTCGTGCACGTACTCATCTCCCGGATCTACCCAAAGCAATAACACAAGCAATGGAACACAATAAATCACGGTGCAATACTCAAGCAACATGATGCAATACATGTCATGATATGCGAGATGTGATATGCAATGCGTATGCGTGCTCTGGGAGGAAAAAGGATGAACAAGGCATCAACTTGGCAAACCAAGTATGCCGCTGGAAAGATGAGATGATTTCAGATAAAATCGATATAAAGATCACCGGAAACGGATGCACGGTTTGCAAATGGCAAGCAAGACAAGAATGGCACAAAGCTGCGATTAACAGCACGATGCTACTTAGCATGCAACAACTATGCTACAGCACCCCAACATACAAACAAAGCATATGGAAGTGATCTACAGGAGATGCTTAACAAAAGAGGAACACTGAGCTACGGCTAAATCACACCATAACAGGTTCAAACAAGCATGGCAAAAGAGCAAAAAATATCAGGTAGGACATGGCATAAATAGCATCACGAAGCAATGTTCAGAGCAAGTTATCAACATGCTACAGGAACTTATAATAGCAAAACAAGACATGGCATGATTCTACTCAGAGCATAGATCAAAAGTCCCTTAGTGAACTTGAGCCAAAAAGGACCAGAAGATAAGATAGCACCCATGTAAACATAGCAAGTTTCGTTAACAGATTCAGCAAACAAAGCATGGCATTGACAAAATTACGAAGGCATCTTCGCGAGCTCGATGCACTCACTATAGAGCATTTCATGATAAACTAAGCATACATCCATCAAGAATACATGGCATAGAAGCTATACATGGCAAGAACAACATCATAGCATACACGGATCAACTTCAACAACCTTGGCAAAATTGAATAACATGTAAACAATCTGCCAGGAAACATTTTGTAGCAAAAGTAGAGCACGAAAATGACATGCTAGACTACTCCATAATTGCAAACAGGGGCATGAATGGATAGAGCATAACCATATGTACAAAACACCCTTACTGAAGTATCTCAAAATATGCATGGATCTCTCTGTAGCATCATGTTTACATGGCATCAAAATATCAGCAGAACAGGGACTAGAATCAGCAATATCACGAAGCCTAGTTTGCATGCTTGTGCTAGTCACCACATTGATCACAAAAATACATGGTAAGCACCTCTGTAAATATGGCATGGCATAGTTCAAAACACATGTAGGTCTCAAGTACATAAGATGCACACATCAATCATGGCAAAAATGACAAAAGTGCATGTTCTGATAAGAATCTGAAACTAACATTATGAAGCACTCTTCCAACAGCATTTCGGGCATCAATATGAGCTCAAATGAAAATGATGCAATGAGATGAAATGATTTACTCGTCGAGACAAACAAATCGGTATGCTACACGCCCAAAACGGAGCCACGGGTGCAAAGTTGTGGTGCGACGAACATGCAACAAAATTACTGACAGAAAAAGACTTAGTGGATTTCAGGGGAGAAGTCAACCCTAGGGGTCCAGATCCGATCTGGCTC
This sequence comes from Triticum dicoccoides, assembly GCF_002162155.2. Lineage (NCBI taxonomy): Eukaryota > Viridiplantae > Streptophyta > Magnoliopsida > Poales > Poaceae > Triticum > Triticum dicoccoides. The sequence goes on along the minus strand of NC_041391.1, from coordinate 659,051,856 downwards.
GCACGGAGGCCGAGGCACGCCGGAGACTCGCCGGAGAAGAGGACGGCCGGAGGAGGACGGGGAGGGCCAGAGACGGGGCGGTGGCGGCCGAGGACGACGCCGGGCAGCGCGGCGACGACGGAGGCGGGGCCGGCGGCGGCGGGCTTCGGGCGGAGGCGGCCAGGCGTGGGCGGCGCGGCCGGGCGGCGGCCGGAGCGGGACGGGCGAGGCGGCGGAGGAGCGGGGCGTGGGCGGAGGACGGCGCCGATCTGGGCCCGGAGGGCCTCC
>NC_041391.1:659011724-659051316 GCF_002162155.2 Triticum dicoccoides | reverse complement strand
GCGGGCTCGCGGGCCGGCGGCAGCGGGACGCGGACGGGCGACACGTGGCGGCGCGTGGTTCGTCGGCGGCGGCGGGAGGACGCGTCCGGTGCGGTCCGGACGTGTCCGGTGCGCGGAGGAAGGGGAAGACTAGGGTTTGCCCGAAAAATTCGGGGATGGGCACATATTTGTAGGTAGAGGGAGCTAGGAGTGTCCAAATGAGGTGTAGTTTTCGCCCACACGATCGTGATCCGACGACGGAGAGCATGGAAGTGACTTAGATGGGTTATTGGGCTGTTTTGGAGGGGTGTTGGGCTGCAACTCAAAAGAGGCCTTTGCGGTTATGCGGTTAACCGTTGGAGTATCAAACAACCTCCAAATGGCACGAAACTTGACAGGCGGTCTACCGGTGCTATACCAGGGCCACTTGGCAAGGCTCAGCCCATTCCGAGAACGTTCAACACCCGCACACGAAAAGAGACAAAAGGGGTGCGCTAGTGCATGTGGGAGTGTCGGATTGCGAAACGGACAACATGGAAAATGCTCGGATGCATGAGACGAACACGTATGCAAATGAAATGCACATGATGACATGATATGATATGCATGACATGAATAAAATGCAAAACAAAAGACAAAACCCAACCACGGAGGGAATATCATATCACATAGCCGAAAATGGAAAGAGTTGGAGTTACAAAGATGGAAAGTTACATCCGGGGTGTTACAACACTCCACCACGACAAGAGGATCTCGTCCCAAGATCTAGGACTGAAAGAACTCCGGATATTCGGAACGGAGGTGATCCTCGCGCTCCCAGGTGGCTTCTCGGTCGGAATGGTGTGACCACTTCACTTTCAGGAATTTGATTGACTTGTTGCGAGTCTTGCGCTCGGTTTCTTCAAGAATAGCAACGGGGTGCTCATGATAAGAGAGATCTTCCTGGAGGTCAATCTCTTCGAAGTTGATAGTGCGCTCAGGAGTCTTGAAGCACTTGCAAAGCTGTGACACGTGAAACACATCGTGCACGTTTGCAAAGTTGGACGGAAGCTCAAGTTGATAGGCGAGTCGCCTCTTTTGCCAATGATCTTGAAAGGACCCATGTATCTAGGGCAAGCTTCCCTTTGATACCGAAGCGACGAGTGCCTTTCATTGGAGAGACGCGGAGGTAGACATGGTCTCCCATTTCAAAAGCCAAGTCACGGTGCTTGCTATCGTAGTAACTCTTTTGGCGCGATTGCGCGGCTTTGAGATTCTCACGAATGACTTTGCACATTTCTTCGGCTTCTGTGATCAAGTCGTTGCCAAGAAGTTGGCGTTCACCTGTCTCGGACCAATTGAGAGGAGTACGACACTTTCTGCCATAGAGAATTTCAAATGGGGCCTTGCCCAAACTCGCTTGGAAGCTGTTGTTGTAGGAGAACTCGGCATATGGAAGACCATCTTCCCACTTCATACCGAAAGAGATGACACAAGCCCTGAGCATATCTTCAAGGATTTGATTGACTCGCTCGACTTGGCCACTTGTTTGAGGATGGAAAGCTGTGCTGAAACAAATGTTGGTGCCCATGGCCTTCTGAAAGGAGTCCCAAAACTTAGAAGTGAAGATGCTTCCACGATCTGAAGATATCAATTGTGGAATAGCGTGCAAGGAGACAATTATGGAGGTGTATAGCTCTGCCAGCTGAGCTGCTGTGATAGATTCTTTGATAGGAAGAAAATGAGCCACTTTAGTAAGCTTGTTAATGACAACGAACATAGCGTCATTTCCACGCTTGGACTTAGGAAAACTAGTCACGAAGTCCATCTCGATATGGTCAAACTTCCATTCCGGAATAGCAAGAGGTTGTAGGAGACCAGCTGGTCATTGGTGTTCTGCTTTCACCCTTTTGCAGACATCACATTCATTCATGAATTGAGCAATTTCTCGCTTCATTCGAGTCCACCAATATGACTGCTTGAGGTCATGGTACATCTTTGTACTTCCAGGATGAATGGATAGGAGGGAAGTGTGTGCCTCGTTCATGATGACTTTTCTCAGATCGCCTTTGGGAACCACAATTCGATCCTCGAAGAAAAGAGTATCTTTGTCATCCAAGCGATAGCACTTGTATTTGGGAATGCCCTTGTCAATACCACATTTCACCTTCTTCACCATGGTATCCAGGAGTTGTGCCTCACGAATTTGATCTTCCAAAGTAGGAGAGACTATGAGGTTGGCAAGAAAGCCTTGAGGAACAACTTGAAGATTCAGCTTGCGGAAAGCTTCACAAAGATCCGGTTGAAATGGCTTGAGAATTAGACTGTTGCAATAAGCCTTTCTGCTCAGAGCATCTGCAATCACATTCGCCTTGCCAGGAGTATATTCAATACTCGGATTGTACTCTTGAATCATTTCGACCCATCGAGTTTGTCTGAGGTTGAGGTTGGGTTGAGTGAGGATATACTTGAGGCTCTTGTGATCTGTGAAAATGTCCACTTGCCTTCCCAATAAGAGATGTCTCCATGTTATCAATGCATGGACAACTGCCGCCAACTCAAGATCGTGAGTGGGGTAGTTCTTTTCGTTGGGCTTCAACTGACGAGAGGTATAGGCCACAACTTTTTTCTCTTGCATCAACACAGCACCGAGACCTTGAAGAGAAGCATCACAGAACACTTCGAATGGCTTGGATTCATCAGGAGGAGTCAAGACAGGAGCCATGACTAGCTTCTCTTTGAGGGTGTTGAAAGCGACGTCACACTCAGGCGTCCAGACATACTTGACATGCTTCTGGAGGAGGTTGGAAAGAGGCTTTGCAATCTTAGAGAAGTTCTCAATGAATCTTCGATAATAGCTTGCAAGACCAAGAAAACTGCGGAGCTGCTTGACATTCTGAGGAGGTTCCCAATTCACAACTGCACACACCTTCACGGGATTAACAGCAATGCCCTTGGCGGAGATGATGTGACCAAGATAAAGAACTTCATCAAGCCAGAACTCACATTTGGAAAACTTCGCATAGAATTGATGCTCTCTGAGCTTGTCGAGCACCAATCGCAAATGTTTGGCATGATCCTGCTTATTCTTGGAGAAGACCAAGATATCATCGAGATACACCAGAACGAATTCATTGGTGTAGGGGTTGAAGATAAAGTTCATCATGCGAGAGAACGTTGGAGGAGCATTGACAAGGCCGAAAGACATGACAGTATATTCATAAGAACCATAGCTTGTTCTGAATGCTGTCTTGGGAATATCTTGTTCACGAATGCGAATCTGGTGATAACCCATACGGAGGTCAAGCTTGGAGAATACTTTAGCACCTTTGAGTTGCTCGAAAAGCTCATTGATGTTGGGAAGTGGATACTTGTTCTTGATTGTCTTCTTGTTCAATGGACGGTAATCGACGCAAAGTCGGTCCGTGCCATCCTTCTTCTGGAGAAAAAGAACTCCACAACCCCATGGAGATGAACTCGGTCTGATCAAACCCAGACGCTCTTGTTCATCGAGCTGTTTCTTCAATTCCTTCAGCTCCTTGGGTCCAAGCTTGTATGGACGCTTGCAAACGGGCTCAGTTCCAGGCTCAAGATCAATAACGAACTCGGCTGGCCGATGAGGAGGCATACCCAGAAGCTCTTCTGGAAAGACATCTTGGTACTCACAAACGACTGGAATTTGAGAAATAGCATCCAACTCACCCTTCTCATTGAGAGAAAACAACCGAATGGTGTCATCGCGAGCGTCATAGATGATAACATCCTCAGAAGGGTGTGTCAATTGAATTTGCCTGGCAGCACAATCAAGCTGAGCCTTGTGCTTAGAAAGCCAGTCCATCCCGAGAATTAGATCAATATCGGAGTCGCCAAGAACAATTGGAGAAGACAGAAATTTATAGTCGCCCATCTTGATACCGACACTCGGAACCATCATGCTAGAGCTCAAACGCTTAGCCGGAGAAATAACTTGCATAGCTTTAGATAATTCCTCTGTGTCAAAATTGTGCTTCGATGCAAAAGGATATGACATGAAAGAATGCGATGCACCAGTATCAAATAAGACTTTTGCAGGAATATCATTAACAGGAAGATTACTCATTATCACATCAGAAGAATCCTCTGCTTGCGCTGCATTCATCATGTTCACCTTTGCAGACTTTGGATTATGCTTGACCACTGCATTGCTTGAAGATCTCACAGGAGGAGGAGGAGGAAGGCACCTTTGATTGAAGCATTTGTTCGCATAGTGACCTTTCTGCTGGCACTTGTTGCAAGTCACTTCTGAGAGCGGACGATGATAAGGACCATTTGACCTTGGAGCTTGAGGCTGAGACTTGTTCTGATAGCCTGGGTTGGGTGGGTGGGAAGATCCACGACCACCTGAGTTCTTCTGTTGGTAAGGCTGACGAAACGGAGGAGGAGGAAGGTAGAACTTCTGCTGCTTAGCTGCCACTTGTGAGGAAGAAGAAGATTGCACTGCATCCCTGATTCTCTTCTTAGAAGCCTCACACTTGAGCTGAGCACCTTCTTGCTTGAGGGCCATATTGTAGAATTGATCAAACTGAGTAGGCTCAACAAGAACGAGAGCTAACTGCAGATCCTCTCTTAGGCCACCTCTGAATTGATAGATCATACTCTTCTCATCAGGAACATCTTGCTTAGCAAAGCGAGCAAGTTTCTGAAACTGCTTGTTGTATTTGTACACTGACATGTTGCCTTACTTGAGATTGTGGAACTCCTCACGCTTTCTCTCAACAACACTGGTAGGAATGTGGTGAGCTTTAAAGTCCCGACAGAAGTCAGTCCAAGTAATCACTCGACCTCCTCTAGAATCCTTGTATTGCTGGAACCAATCAGCTGCTTGATCCTTGAGCTGAAAAGAAGCGAACTTGACATAGTCCTCAGGCCTGACACTGCTGCATTCAAAATGCTTGTTGATATCCACGAGCCAAACATCAGCGTCTGTGGCCTCGACACAGTAGCTGAAAGACTTCGGCTGATTTGCAAGGAATTGGTTGAGGGTAGGAAATTGAGGCTAATGATTGAACTGCCCTTGACCTTGATTCCCTTGGTTGCCTTGACCTTGGTTGCGCTCTTGCATGAGCTGAATCATCATCTGGGCATTGGCGTTTGTGGCTGTCATCAAAGCTTGCCATGCCTCCGGAGGCGGAGGTGGAGGTGGAGGGTTCGCCTGACTCCCATCATTGCGTTCCGGATTCTGACGCGTTGGCAGAGCCATCCTAAAGAGGGTGACATCCGTTAGCATCTTGATAGACAGATAGACAAGTTGAATCAACGGATAGAAATTGCAACATATAGTCTTCACAATAAACATTCGAACAAGGATGAACGAATGAATTCCAAAGCAAACATCACACGTCCATTAAGGTGAGAAGCCACTTGATAAGAGATTGATGAAGGAAATAAACAAGGTACAACTGGAACAAATAAGTGGTAAGGATTACCCAATCACAAACCAAATATCTTCGGGAAGAAATGCTAGAGCTACTTGAATCCCACCTATAAACTCCCGAAATTTTCTGGTTATGCAATCAGGTGTTGGGGATACAGGGGAAGCAATATATCTCACCCAAACTAACAATCCCTACATCCAGCTGTATCCATCCGTCAACACATAACCAAGAAACCTTCGGAAATCATGTACCTCAACCTTCGAAAAGCATCCGTTATACGAGTTATGGCAATACTCCCGAACTCCCGCCCCAGTACTGGGTGGCGTCGAGGTTATCTCACCAACAACTGCATAAAAGAGATTTTCGATGTTGGCAAAACTCAGGTATTCCAGAACTGCAACGATAAAATTGTGACGACAACACCTCGGAGCTCAACTCCCCGGGTCAAAGCCACATAATAGACAGGAGGCACCAAGAACAATGTTCTCGTCACAAAACCATCAGAACGATTCCAAGATACCCGCGTGATCCTAAAATTTTTTTAGTGAAATTTGAGGAGAGGAAAGTCAAAACATCTACGTCAAGAGACCTCACCAGAGCAACGAAGGGACTGAGGAGTAAAAAGAATCCTACTCTCCGATATATATAATCCTAAGACTCAAAACATTTTTGTTCTAGACTCAACATCGCCAGCAAACAATCAAGCAGGGGGATCCTAAGTCGGGGATGGCTCTGATTACAAACTTGTAACACCCACGATGCGGCTATATCTCCCACGTGTCGAAGCACGACTTAGAGGCATAACCGCATGGTGGTTTTGTCGCAAGAAGGGTCATCTTCACACAATCCCATGTAATGAACAAGAATGGGATAAAGAGAGTTGGCTTACAATCGCCACTTCACACAATACATAATTAAGATCATACATAATTCAAAATACACTCATAGACCGGCTAAGGTCAAATCCAAATGAAAAGAAGACAACCCCAAATGCTAGATCCCCGATCGTCCCGACTGGGCTCCACTACTGATCATCTGGAAACGATACATAGTAACGACCAAGGGCCTCATCAAACTCCCACTTGAGCTCGGTCGCGCCATCTGCGCTGGTATCCTCGGCACCTGCATCTGTTTTGGTAGAATCTTTGAGCCACAGGGACTCAGCAATCTCACACCCGCGAGATCAAGACTATTTAAGCTCACAGGTAGGAAAAGGGGTAATATGGTGGAGCTGCGGCAAGCACTAAGCATATATGGTGGCTAACATATGCAAGTGAGAGCGAGAAGAGAAGCAACGCATCAGTCGAGAAGCTAGAAGCGATCAAGAAGTGATCCTGAAACTACTTATGTCAAGCATAACTCAAACCGTGTTCACTTCCCGGACTCCGCCGAGAAGAGACCATCATGGCTACACACGCTGTTGATGCATTTTAATGAAGTCAAGTGTCAAGTTATCTACAACCGGACATTAACAAATTCCCATCTGCCTCATAACCGTGGGCACGGCTTTCGAAAGATAATATACCCTGCAGGGGTGTCCCAACTTAGCCCATCACAAGCTCTCACGGTCAACGAAGGATATACCTTCTACCGGGAAGACCCGATCAGCCTCGGAATCCCGGTTCGCAAGACATTTTGACAATGGTAAAACAAGACCAACAAGACCGCCCGATGCGCCGACAAATCCTGATAGGAGCTGCACATATCTCGTTCTCAGGGCAACACCGGATGAGACTAGCTACGAGTAAAACCAGACTTCGAGTTTCCCCGAGGTGGCCCCGCAGGCAGCTCAGTTCGGGCCAACACTCGAAGGAGCACTGGTCCGGGGGGGGGGGTTAAAATAAAGATGACCCTTGGGCTCGCGAAAACCCAAGGGAAAAAGGCTTAGGTGGCAAATGGTAAAACAAAGTTTGGGCCTTGCTAGAGGAGTTTTATTCAAAGCGAACTATCAAGGGGGTCCCATAAATCACCCAACCGTGTAAGGAACGCAAAATCAAGGAACATAACACCGGTATGACGGAAACTAGGGCGGCAAGAGTGGAACAAGTCACCAGGCATAAGGCCGAGCCTTCCACCCTTTACCAAGTATATAAGGTGCATTAATTAAACAGGAGATAATGTGATATCCCAAAATATCCATGTTCCGACCAGGAACAAACTTCATCTTCACCTGCAACTAGCAACGCTATAAGAGGGGCTGAGCAAAAGCGGTGACATAGCCAAACAACGGTTTGCTAGGACAGGATGGTTAGAGGTTTGACATGGAAATATGGAGGCATGATAAACAAAGGCAGGTAGAGCTAACATAGCGATAGAGCGAGTTCTAGCAAAGCAAAGATAGAAGTGATATCGAAGGTATGGTCATCTTGCCTGCAAGGTTCTCAGAGTTGTCGAAGGCTTGATCCTCGTTAGCGTACTCAACAGGTTCCTCGTACATGTACTCGTCTCCCGGCTCTACCCAAAGCAAGAACACAAGCAATGGAACATAATAAATCGCAGTGCAATGCTCAAGCAACATGATGCAATACATGTCATGATATGCGAGATGTGATATGCAATGCGTGTGCTCCGGGAGGAAAAAGGATGAACAAGGCATCAACTTGGCAAACCAAGTATGCCGCTGGAAAGATGAGATGATTTCGGATGAAATCGATATAAAGATCACCGGAAACGAATGCATGGTTTGCAAATGGCAAGCAAGACAAGAATAGCACAAAGCTGCGATTAACAGCACGATGCTACTTAGCATGCAACAAGAAACTATGCTACAGAACCCCAACATACAAACAAAGCATATGGCAGTGATCTACAGGAGATGCTTAACAAAAGAGGAACACTGAGCTACGGCTAAATCACACCATAACAGGTTCAAACAAGCATGACAAAAGAGCAAAAAATATCAGGTAGGACATGGCATAAACAACATCACGAAGCAATGTTCAGAGCAAGTTATCGACATGCTACAGGAACTTATAATAGCAAAAAAAGACATGGCATGATTCTACTCAGAGCATAGATCAAAAGTCCCTTAGTGACCTTGAGCCAAAAAGGACCAGAAGATATGATGGCACCCATGTAAACATAGCAAGTTTCGTTAACAGATTCAGCAAACAAAGCATGGCATCGACAGAATTACAAAGGCATCTTCGCGAGCTCGATGCACTCACTATAGAGAATTTCATGATAAACTAAGCATACATCCATCAAGAAGACATGGCATAGAAGCTATACATGGCAAGAACAACATCATAGCATACACTGATCAACTTCAACAACCTTGGCAAAATTGAATAACATGTAAACAATCTGCCAGGAAACATTTTGTAGCAAAAGTAGAGCACGAAAATGACATGCTAGACTACTCCATAATTGCAAACAGGGGCATGAATGGATAGAGCATAACCATATGTACAAAACACCCTTACTGAAGTATCTCAAAATATGCATGGATCTCTCTGTAGCATCATGTTTACATGGCATCAAAATATCAGCAGAACAGGGACTAGAATCAGCAATATCACGAAGCCTAGTTTGCATGCTTGTGCTAGTCACCACATTGATCACAAAAATACATGGTAAGCACCTCTGTAAATATGGCATGGCATAGTTCAAAACACATGTAGGTCTCAAGTACATAAGATGCACACATCAATCATGGCAAAAATGACAAAAGTGCATGTTCTGATAAGAATCTGAAACTAAAATTATGAAGCACTCTTCCAATAGCATTTCGGGTATCAATATGAGATCAAATGAAAATGCTGCAATGAGATGAAATGATTTACTTGTCGGGGCGAACAAACCGGTATGCTACACGCCCAAAACGGAGCCACGGGTGCAAAGTTGTGGTGCGACGAACATGCAACAAAATTACTGACAGAAAAAGACAGTGGATTTCGGGGGAGAAGAAGTCAACCCTAGGGGTCCAAATCCGATCTGGCTCGCACGGAGGCCGAGGCACGCCGGAGACTCGCTGGAGAAGAGGATGGCCGGAGGAGGACGGGGAGGGCCGGAGACGGGGCGGCGGCGGCCGAGGGCGACGCCGGGTGGTGCGGCGACGGCGGAGGCGAGGCTGGCGGAGGCGGCTGGGCGCGGGCGGCGCGGCCGGGCGGCGGCCGGAGCGGGACGGGCGAGGCGGCGGAGAAGCGGGGCGCGGGCGGAGGACGGCGCCGATCTGGGCCCGGAGGGCCTCCCGCGGGCTCGCGGGCCAGCGGCGGCGGGACGCGGACGAGCGACACGTGGCGGCGCGTGGTTCGTCAGCGGCGGCGGGCGGACGCATCCGGCGTGGTCCGGACGTGTCCGGTGCGCGGAGGAAGGGGAAGACTAGGGTTTGCTCGAAAAATTCGGGGATGGGCACATATTTGTAGGTAGAGGAAGCTAGGAGTGTCCAAATGAGGTGTAGTTTTCGCCCACACGATCGTGATCCGACGACGGAGAGCATGGAAGTGACTTAGATGGGTTATTGGGCTGTTTTGGAGGGGTGTTGGGCTGCAACTCAAAACAGGCCTTTGCGGTTATGCGGTTAACCGTTGGAGTATCAAACGACCTCCAAATGGCACAAAACTTGACAGGCGGTCTACCGGTGCTATACCAGGGTCACTTGGCAAGGCTCGATCCACTCCGAGAACGTTCAACACCCACACATGAAAAGAGACAAAAGGGGTGCGCCGGTGCATGTGGGAGTGTTGGATTGCGAAACGAACAACGGGGAAAATGCTCGGATGCATGAGACAAACACGTATGCAAATGAAATGCACATGATGACATGATATGATATGCATGACATGAATAAAATGCAAAACAAAAGACAAAACCCAACCACGGAGGGAATATCATATCACATAGCCGAAAATGGCAAGAGTTGGAGTTACAAAGATGGAAAGTTACATCTGGGGTGTTACAATGGTTTTGAGATTCCATCATACGGTGCCATGAGCACTGCATCCCCCCTGAAATTCCATGGCCTATCTTGCATGACTCGTTCCCAATCTCCCAAACAAGTAAACTGAACAGAGTACAGATTTTCCTCTAGAGGCTTGAATTTCGCTTCCTGCGCTACGTCCCAAGCTGAGCGCATGTTCCGGAAGAACCACGTCTGGCTATAGCTCTTGTTGGTGTTGACCTTGACCAGCGCTACCCACCGCGGAGTTTCTGGCGGCTCATCCTTCTCATCAAAGACGACGTCATCCAGGTCCTCTTCCCGGAGGCCTAGTTCCATCATCATCTTCTCCACGTCGCTGAGTCCAGAGGAGCGCGGAACCCCATCAGCAGCCATGTTGATTCACTAACCCGATGAAAAGCAGATCAGGTCGTTGGGAAACCCTAAACTCCGCCGAGCCCCTGTCCTGGCCAAAAGCGGGCGGCGGAACCAAGTTTTCCCCTTAATCGCTCTCAGCAGGGCAACAGAGACGTAGATCGACGGTAGGGAAGGCAAAACCTCGATGGCGGCGACAAGTCGCCCCGGGAGAAACAGGGAAACCCTAACTAGAGGGAAAACTTGTGCGACCCAAGAGATGGGATTTACGCCACCACCAAGTGATCCCCCTATCAAGGGCGGAGCTACAGGGTGGCCAGGGTGGGCCGTGGCCCACCCTAAGATTTCGGAGCATCCTACTATACCTATGGATCTCTGGGCCAGAGAAAAAATATGGCCCAGTAACTGGTTGGCCTAGGACGAACGGAGCCACGCCCTCGTCCACCATCGACATCGAGCGGAACACAGCCGCCTCCCAACACCCTGTTGTCGTTCCTTGACCTCGCAGCCTAGCCAGCCGGAGCCCAGCCTGCCTCTCTGAAAGGGCATGTAGCCCCTAAGTGTGGTTTTGGTAATTAAATGACAATCTCTATGGACTAATGTTTTCAGTGAGATATATTTGAAGGTTTTGTCCATAGATAGTGCCTCAAGGATATTGGACGGAATCAAGGATGAAGTCCATATATATGAAGATAGTGCCTCAAGGATATTGGACGGAATCAAGGATGAAGTCCATATATATATATGAAGATAGTGCCTCAAGGATATTGGACGGAATCAATGATGAAGTCCATATATATGAAGTTATATTTGCCCTATGCTTTGGTATTAAATGACAATTCCTATGGAGCATCAAGTGCATTGAATCTTATATGAAGATATGTTCCATAGTGATGCTTGAAGTGCATTGGGTTGTTTTGTGAAGTCTGCCATCAAAGCATCCGAAGAAGTCCTCATGGTATCCTTCTCTGGATACCCCATGCACACGGGCTTGTACCATGCGCACGGGGTCGAGTGTCAACTCTCTGGAAACCCCGTGCTTACTTGGCCTAGGTGTTGGCTCTCGAGATCCCATATCTAGTGAGGTTTCAAGTTGGTCTTCGAGTACTTCTATTGAAGCCATCAAGATTGGTTTCAATGCCTAATCTAATTATGTTCATGATGGAGTGCATTGGAGGATCTCAAAGATTGATATATTTGGGCTTCTGACGATCAAGGCTTGAGAGAGTAATCAAATAGAAGAATTCAAGTTATGGTTTCAAGACAAGATCATGGTGAGCTCATGTGTGGGGTTTAGGTTGATCAAGTCTTGAAGCAAACAACTAGAGTGAAGAATTCATTGTGCCTCTCAAGATATTATGATGGAGGGCTTTTAAGGATCAAGGGCTTGAGAGAATAATCAAAGAGAAGAATTCAAGTTATGGTCTCAAGACAAGATCATGGTGAGCTCATGTGTTGGATTTCGGTTGATCAAGTCTTGAAGTAAGCAACTAGAGTGATGAATTCATTATGCCTCTCAAGAGATTGTGATGGAGTTTTCAGAAGGGCAAGTGGTGACCAAGATGATATTCATAGTGGAACTTGATATGGTCATGGAAGAGTCTTTGGTGATATAGTCTTGAAGCAATGAAGGGAAATGAAGAGTTCATTGTGGCTTTCAAGAAACCAAGATGGAGCTTCGAGTAAAGATGTTGGTTGACCAAGATGAAGCTCAAAGATTATATCTAAGTGGTCAACTCTCAAAGCACAAACATTGTACCACGTGAGATCAAGTGATCTAGTGGTATGGTAAGTAATTATGAATTGTGCTTTGTTACCTAACCATGCTATGTGTTTGGTATGTCTATGTGGGTTAGGTGTTTCTCATGGGTTGCATCAAAAGGAAAGATCTCAAGTAGCCTATGTGTGGATGACATCAAGTGGTGATGGTCATCGGGTTCGAGGAGTCCAAGTGCAAGATGAGAAGCAGGAGGCTATATGCTTTGATGCTTGCGGTCCACATCATGATAATGCTCATGTGAAGATGGGCTTAAGTTAAGGCTTCCCTCATTGCACTATGAGGAATCAATTCAAGCATCTTCACCAAGTGGTTGTGGACAAGAAAGGGATTCCAACTTGAGACAAGCATTGGAGTCATCACCAAGCTCAAGTTGAATATGCAAGGCAAAGGTATACCTTAGCTAGGTTTTCCTAGTTTTGCTGGTCTCATGGTGCTTGGAGGGAGACCGGATTATAGGTTTGATAGCCGTACTATCAAGAGGGACTCTCGGGCAAGTAGCTTGATCATGTCACATGTAGAGAGCTCAAACCTTTACATTACTTGCATCATTATTTATTGTTGATATTGAGTGGTTCTCTATGTGAGGACCGTGGGCTTTTCCGTAGCTTCAAAACGAGCCCAAGATCATGGAATTCGGAGTCCGTATGCCAAAGTTATCACTGTTTTAGTGGGCTGCTGCACGCTGTTCTGGGTACCCCGTGGACACGGGGTTTTTGACCCCCGTGGGCACGGGGCCCCGTGCACACGGGCTTGTACCGTGTGCACGGGACTCCGTGGGCACGGGGTCTAAACCCCCGTGAGCACGGGGTGTCCAGGAAGTGTCCGTTGGAGCCCCAACGGCTAGTTTTGGAAGTTGGCTATAAAAGAGCCCTTCCTCCCCACCGGTTTGGGGGTTGTTCATTCACATTCTAAACATCATTTTGAGCCTCTTACCACCTCTCCCAAACCCCTATCTCCCTTCTAAGTGAAGGGTGATTTGTGGATGGATCTTTGAGTCATTTGTTTATTTCCTCCATTGCATCCCCTCTCTTCAATCTCCCACTTTCTTGAGTTGCATCTTGTGAGATTGAGAGAGTGAGTTGAGCATTTGTTGCTTGACCTTGCATTGCATTTGTTGCATCGGTTTGAGCTCCCTGCATCGATTTGTTCGAGTGAGAGCCCGTGAGTTTGTTACTCTTGGAGGCTTCGCCTCCTAGACGGTTTGGTGATACATTGAGAAGATTGTGAAGAGGCCTATGTGGCCAAGGTTCCCACGGAAGCTTCCTTTTGTGGTGTGCTCCGGGGAAGGGTGTTGAAGTGGCCTAGGTGGTCAAGTTCCTCCAGAAGCTTCCGTGGTTGTGGTGTGCTCCGGAGAAGTTTGTAAAGGTGTGGTGGTCGCCTTCAAGACCAACCCCGAGTGAATCGAGGCTCATCCGTTGGGGGTGACTTGAAAGGGAGAATACGGTGAGTCACTTGGTGATGCCCCGGAGCTTTGGCTATGGCACCGCTCTAACGGAGATTAGCACTCTCACGAGTGTGAACTTCGGGATAAATCCGCGTCCCCGACTCACTTGTGGTTATCTCATACCCACACCCTTTACTTTCTGCAATTCATACTTGCCCATATTGATATATCTTGTGATAGTTGAATTGCTGAGTTGTTCCTTCATTTCCATATCTTGTGATATAGTTTGTGCTTGCTAGTTTGCTTAATTGCCTATCTTGTTTAGCATAGGTTGTTGGTGCACTTAGTTGAGCCTAGCATTTTTGGGATTTGTGCTTGAAAAGTATCCGTTAATTTAATTCCGCATTAGGATAAAGCCAAATCCGTAAAAGTTTTAAAACTCTTATTCACCCCCCCTCTAGTCGTCATCTAGATCATTTCAATTGGTATCAGAGCTTTGGTCTCTCCTTGGTAGGCTTCACCGCCTAGAGAGTAAAGATGTCGACTAGTGGTATAGTGCATGATGACACCTTTTGTTTTAGTGGCACAAACTATCACTTGTGGAAAATTCGCATGCTTTGTCACTTCCGGATCATGGGTCCAAATTTTGTGCGAATTGTTCTTGTAGGGGCTTCTCCGTGGAAGGATGACCTTTTTCCAACTAGTGAGGAAAGTGATGATATGCTTTGTGGATATAGTGCTAAGAATGCCATAATCCGGTTTTTATCCCTCAAAGTATTTGAGTCTATCATGACTTGTGTGACGGCTCATGATATGTGGACCAAACTTGAAGAAATATATGGTGGGTTCAATCTTGTTGATATTCATCATCTTTCGGAGGATTTAATTGAGGAGGTCTCCACATCTTCAAATCATGACTCCATATTGCTTCTTCCTCCGTGTACTTGGACATTTCAACTTCTTCCGCCTCACCATCATGTGGCATGTCCCAAGGTAATGACATGGTGAGTGAAAATATCATTTGTGATGATTGTGATGATGTGCTCAACATTGATGATCTTACATGTATACATGGTAGTGTTTTAGATTCTATGGACTTGAGCATATCTAGTAAAAATGACTTACATTCTTGTGTTGATAGTCCATGCATATCATTTGGAGATTCCTTGAATATCTTTTGTGATGATATGCTTGATACTCCTTGTTTCCATGATCTATGTGCTTCTATTTCCTCTAGTTGTTGTTTGACTAACCATGTAGAGGAAACAAGAGAAAATAGTGCACACATCATTAATGAGGAAATTGCTAGAGGAGCAAAGAAGGACATCACCTTGTTGGAGAGGAAATGCTATGAGTGTCAGGAGCATGGACATGGATATCCTACTCTTGATGATAAAGAAACTCCCTCTCCAAAAGAATCATCATCAACCTCCGATTTTCACATGTGCCTCATGGCAAGAGGTAATACTGAGGTATCATCTACTCTTTGTAATGATATTGATGAGAGTAATGATGAATGTGATAGGGATATGAGTCAAGAAATATATGAAATTGGTAATTCTCTTCGTGGGGTAAATAAGAACACTTATGATATGTTTAAAGATCTTATCACTCATTTTGGAAAGTGTAATGATTTACTTCATGAAGAGCAAGAACAAAATGAAAAACTTGATTGTAACCTTCTTGATGCTCTAGAAACTCTTAGAGACTTAGAGTCTTCTAAAGAAGAGATTGAAGTTGCTCATGATCAACTTAAAGAGGATTTTGAGCACCTTGACCTTGTCTACAAGAATGTCAAAGGAGAGCTCACCAAACTCTCTAAGTCTTATGATGAACTTCAAGCTACTCATGTGAAGTCTCTAGTTTCTTCTAGCTCCTCTCATATTGTCAATGATGCTTGTGTTGGGGAACGTAGCAGAAATTCAAAATTTTCCTACGAGTCACCAAGATCTATCTATGGAGAAACTAGCAACGAGAGAGAGGGGAGTGCATCTACATACCCTTGTAGATCGCTAAGTGGAAGCGTTCAAGAGAACGGGGTTGAAGGAGTCGTACTCATCGTGATCCAAATCACCGGAGATCCTAGTGCCGAACGAACGGCACCTCCGTGTTCAACACACGTACATCCCGGGGACGTCTCCTCCTTCTTGATCCAGCAAGGGGAGAGGAGAAGTTGAGGGAGAGCTCCGGCAGCACGATGGCGTGGTGGCGGAGCTTGCAGTTCTCCGGCAGGGCTTCGCCAAGCACTAGTACAGAGGAGGAGGTGTTGGGGAGGGAGAGGGCTGCGCCAGGGGCAAGGGTGAAGCTCCCATGCGCCTCCCCACTATATATAGGGGTGGAGGGGGCTGGTGTTCTTGCCCTCCAAGTCCATTGGGGCGTTGGCAAAGGTGGGAGGAAAGAAATCCCATCATTTCCTTCCCCACCGATTGTTATCCCCCCTTTTTAGGGATCTTGATCTTATCCCTTTGGGATATGATCTTATTCCTTCTAAGGGGGGATCTTGGTGTGCCTTGACCAAGGGTGTGGGGCCTTTACCCCACTACCCACGTTCATGTGGGTCCCCCCATGCTGGTGGGCCCCACTCCAGAACCTTCTAGAACCTTCCTGGTACAATACCGAAAAATCCCGAACATTTTCCGGTGGCCAAAATAGGACTTCCCATATATAAATCTTTACCTCCGGACCATTCCGGAACTCCTCGTGACGTCCGGGATCTCATCCGGGACTCCTAACAACATTCAGTAACTGCACACCAATTCCCATAACAACTCTAGCGTCACCGGACCTTAAGTGTGTAGACCCTACGGGTTCGGGAATCATGCAGACATGACCGAGACAGCTCTGTGGCCAATAACCAACAACGGGATCTGGATACCCATGTTGGCTCCCACATGTTCCACGATGATCTCATCGGATGAACCACGATGTCAAGGATTCAAGCAATCCCATATACAATTCCCTTTGTCTAGCGGTATTGTGCTTGCCCGAGATTCGATCATCGGTATGACGATACCTTGTTCAATCTCGTTACAGGCAAGTCTCTTTACTCGTTCCGTAACACATCATCCCGTGATCAACCCCTTGGTCACATTGTGCACATTATGATGATGTCCTACCGAGTGGGCCCAGAGATACCTTTCCGTCAACCGGAGTGACAAATCCCAGTCTCGATTCGTGCCAACCCAACAGACACTTTCGGAGATACCTGTAGTGCACCTTTATAGCCATCCAGTTATGTTGTGACGTTTGGTGCACCCAAAGCATTCCTACGGTATCCGGGAGTTGCACAATCTCATGGTCTATGGAAATGATACTTGACATAAGAAAAGCTTTAGCATACGAACTACGATCTTTGTGCTAGGCTTAGGATTGGGTCTTGTCCATCACATCATTCTCCTAATTATGTGATCCCGTTATCAACGACATCCAATGTCCATGGTCAGGAAACCGTAACCATCTATTGATCAACGAGCTAGTCAATCAGAGGCTTACTAGGGACATGGTGTTGTCTATGTATCCACACATGTATCTGAGTTTCCTATCAATACAATTATAGCATGGATAATAAATGATTATCATGAACAAGGAAATATAATAATAATAACTAATTTATTATTGCCTCTAAGGCATATTTCCAACAGTCTCCCACTTGCACTAGAGTCAATAATCTAGTTCACATCGCCATGTGATTAACACTGATAGGTCACATCGCCATGTGACCAACATCCAAAGAGTTTACTAGTGTCACTAAACTAGTTCACATCACCATGTGATTAAGACTCAATGAGTTCTGGGGTTTGATCATGTTTTGCTAGTGAGAGAGGTTTTAGTCAACGGGTCTGCAACATTCAGATCCGTATGTATTTCGCAATTCTCTATGTCATATTGTAAATGCTGCTTCCACGCTCCACTTGGAGCTATTTCAAATGGTTGCTCCACTATATGTATCCGGTTTGCTACTCAGAGTCATTCGGATAGGTGTTAAAGCTTGCATCGACGTAACCCTTTACGCCGAACTCTTTATCACCTCCATAATCGAGAAACATGTCCTTTATTTACTCCAAGGACAATTTTTGACCGATGTCCAATGATCCCCATTCCTGGATCATTCTTGTACCCCTTGACTGATTCATGGCAAGGCACACTTCCGGTGTGGTACACAGCATAGCATACTATAGAGCCTACGTCTGAAGCATAGGGGACGACCTTCGTCCTTTCTCTCTCTTCTGCCGTGGTCGAGCTTTAACTCTTAACTTCATACCTTACAACTCAGGCAAGAACTCCTTCTTTGATTGATCCATCTTGAACACCTTCAAGACTATGTCAAGGTATGTGCTCATTTGAAAGTATTATTAAACATTTTGATCTATCTTATAGATCTTGATGCTTATTGTTCAAGTAGCCTAATCCAGGTTTTCCATTGAAAAACACTTTTCAAACAACCCTATATGCTTTCTAGAAATTCTACATCATTTCTGATCAACAATATGTCAACAACATATACTCATCAGAAATTCTATAGTGCTCCCACTCACTTCTTTGGAAATACAAGTTTCTCATAAACTTTGTATAGACCCAAAATCTTTGATCATCTCATCAAAGCGTACATTCCAACTCCGAGATGCTTACTCCAGTCCTTAGAAGGATTGCTGGAGCTTTGCATACTTGTTAGCGTCTTCCAGGATTGTCAAAAACCTTCTGGTTGTATCACATACAACCTTTCCTCAAGAAAACTGTCAAGGAAACAATGTTTTGACATTCTATATGCAAGATTTCATAAATAATGCAGTAACTGCTAATCCAATTCCAACAGACTCTTAGCATCGCTACGAGTGAGAAAGCCTCACCGTAGTCAACTCCTTGAACTTGTCGGAAAACATCTTTAGCGACAAGTCAAGCTTTCTTAATGGTGATACTTACCATCATTGTCTATCTTCCTTTTAAAATCCATCTTTGCCCAATGGCCTTATGACCATAAAGTATTTCTTCCAAAGTCATGGATCCTCTCTCAGATTTTATGGCCTCGAGCCATTCGTCGGAATCCGGGCCCCCCATCGCTTCTCCATAGCTCGTAGGTTCATTGTTGTCTAGCAACATGACCTCTAAGATAGGATTGCGTACCACTCTCAAGTAGTACGCGTCCTTGTCGACCTACAAGGTCCGGCAGTGACTTGATCCGAAGCATCATGATCACTATCATCAGCTTCCACTTCAATTGGTGTAGGTGCCACATGAACAACTTCCTGTGCCCTGCTACACACTGGTTGAAGTGATGGTTCAATAACCTCATCAAGTCTCCACCATCCTCCCACTCAATTCTTTCGAGAGAAAATTTTCCTCGAGAAAGGACCCGTTTCTAGAAACAATTACTTTTGCTTCCGGATCTGAGATAGGAGGTATACCCAACTGTTTTGGGTGTCCTATGAAGATGCATTTTTTTATCCGCTTTGAGTTCGAGATCATCAACCTGAAACCTTTTCACATAAGCGTCGCAGCCCCAAACTTTTAAGAAACGACAACTTAGGTTTCTCCAAACCATATTTCAAACGGTGTCGTCTCAACGGAATTACGTGGTTCCCTATTAAAGTGAGTGTGGTTGTCTCTAATGCCTAACCCATGAACGATAGTGGTAATTTGATAAGATACATCATGGTACGCACTATATCCAATAGGGTGCAAATATGATGTTCGGACACACCATCACATTATGGTGTTCCAGGCGGTATTAATTGTGAAACAATTTCCACAATGTCTTAATTGCATGCCAAATCTCGTAACTCAGATACTCATCTCCATGATGATATCATAGACATTTTATCCTCTTGTCACGATGATCTTCAACTTCACTCTGAAATTACTTGAACCATTCAATAATTCAGACTTGTGTTTCATCAAGTAAATATACTCAGTATCTACTTAAATCATCCGTGAAGTAAGAACACAACGATATTCACTGCATGCCTCAGCACTCATTGGACTGCACACATCAAAATGTGTTACTTCCAACAAGTTGCTATCTTGTTCCATTTTACTGAAAACGAGGCTTTTCAGTCATCTTGCCCATGTGGTATGATTTGCATTTATCAAGTGATTCAAAATCAAGTGAGTCCAAACGATCCATCTACATGGAGTTTCTTCATGTGTATACACCAATAGACATGGCTCGCATGTCTCAAACTTTTCAAAAACGAGTGAGTCCAAAGATCCATCAACATGGAGCTTCTTCATGCGTTTTACACCAATATGACTTACATGGCAGTGCCACAAGTAAGTGGTACTATCATTACTATCTTATATCTTTTGGCATGAAAATGTGTATCACTACGATCGAGATTCAATAAACCATTCCTTTTAGGTGCAATACCATTGAAGGTATTATTCAAATAAACAGAGTAACCATTATTCTCCTTAAATGAATAACCGTATTGTGATAGACATATTCCAATCATGTCTATGCTCAACGCAAACACCAAGTAACAATTATTTTAACACCAATCTCGATGGTAGAGGGAGCGTGCGATGCTTGATCACATCAACCTTGGAAACACTTCCAACACATATCGTCAGCTCACCTTTAGCTAGTCTCTGTTTATTCCGTAGCTTTTATTTCGAGTTACTAACACTTAGCAACCGAACCGGTATCTAATACCCTGGTGCTACTACGAGTACTAGTAAAGTACACATTAACATAATGTATATCCAATATACTTCTATCGACCTTGCCAGCCTTCTTATCTACCAAGTATCTAGGGTAATCCTGCTCCAGTGGCTGTTCCCCTTATTACAGAAGCACTTAGTCTCGGGTTTAGGTTCAACCTTGGGTTTCTTCACTGGAGCAGCAGCTGATTTGCCGTTTCATGAAGTATCCCTTCTTGCCCTTGCCCTTCTTGAAACTAGTGGTTTCACCAACCATCAACAATTGATGCTCCTTCTTGATTTCTACTTTTGCGGTGTCAAACATCGTGAATACCTCAAGGATCATCATATCTATCCCTGATATGTTATAGTTCATCATGAAGCTCTAGCAGCTTGGTGGCAATGACTTTGGAGAAACATCACTATCTCATCTGGAAGATCAACTCCCACTCGATTCAAGTGATTGTTGCACTCAGACAATCTGAGCACAAGCTCAACAATTGAGCTTTTCTCCCTTAGTTTGTAGGCTAAGAAAATCGTCGGAGGTCTTATACCTCTTGAAGTGGGCACGAGCCTGAAATCCCAATTTCAGTCCTCGAAACATCTCATATGTTTCGCGACGTTTCGAAAAACATCTTTGGTGCCTCAACTCTAAACTGTTTAACTGAACTATCACGTAGTTATCAAAACGTGTATGTCCGATGTTCGCAACATCCACAGACGACGTTTGGGGTTCTGCACACTGAGCGATGCATTAAGACATGAGCTTTATACTGATCGCATAATCGCTACTGTCAACTTTCAACTATATTTTCTCTAGGAACATATCTAAAACAGTAGAACTAAAGCGCGAGCTATGACATAATTTGCAAAGGGCTTTTGACTATGTTCAGGATAATTAAGTTCATCTAATGAACTCCCACTCAGATAGACATCCCTCTAGTCATCTAAGTGATTACATGATCCGAGTCAACTAAGCCGTGTCCGATCATCACGTGAGACGGACTAGTCATCATCGGTGAACATCTTCATGTTGATCGTATCTACTATACGACTCATGCTCGACCTTTTGGTCTCTTGTGTTCCGAGGCCATGTCTGTACATGCTAGGCTCGTCAAGTCAACCTAAATGTTTCGCGTGTGTAAATCTGGCTTACACCCGTTGTATGTGAACGTTAGAATCTATCACACCCGATCATCACGTGGTGCTTCGAAACGACAAACTTTCGCAACGGTGCACAGTTAGGGGGAACACTTTCTTGAAATTTTAATGAGGGATCATCTTATTTACTACCGTCATTCTAATCAAATAAGATGCATAAACATGATAAACATCACATGCAATCAAAAAGTGACATGATATGGCCAATATCATTTTGCTCCTTTTGATCTCCATCTTCAGGGCTCCATGATCATCGTCGTCACCGGCATGACACCATGATCTCCATCATCGTGTCTCCATGAAGTTGTCTCGCCAACTCATTACTTCTACTACTATGGCTACCACTTAGCAATAAAGTAAAGTAATTACATGGCGTTGTTCAATGACACGTAGGTCATACAATAAATTAAGACAACACATATGGCTCCTGCCGCTTGTCATACTCATCGACATGCAAGTCGTGATTCCTATTACAAGAACATGATCAATCTCATACATCACATATCATTCATCGCATTCTTTTGGCCATATTACATCACATAGCATACCCTGCAAAAACAAGTTAGACGTCCTCTAATTGTTGTTTGCATGTTTTACATGGCTGCTATGGGTTTCTAGCAAGAAAGTTTCTTACCTACGCAAAAACCACAACGTGATATGTCAATTGCTATTTACCCTTCATAAGGACCCTTTTCATCGAATCCGATCCGACTAAAGTGGAAGAGACTGGCACCCGCTAGCCACCTTATGCAACAAGTGCATGTCAGTCGGTGGAACCTGTCTCACGTAAGTGTACGTGTAAGGTCGGTCCGGGCCGCTTCATCCCACAATACCGTCGAAACAAGATTGGACTAGTAATGGTAAGCATATTGAACAAAATCAACGCCCACAAATACTTTGTGTTCTACTCGTGCAAAGAATCTACGCAATAGACCTAGCTCATAATGCCATTGTTGGGGAACATAGCAGAAATTCAAAATTTTCCTACGAGTCACCAACATCTATCTATGGAGAAACTAGCAACGAGAGAGAGGGGAGTGCATCTACATACCCTTGTAGATCGCTAAGTGGAAGCGTTCAAGAGAACGGGGTTGAAGGAGTTGTACTCATTGTGATCCAAATCATCGGAGATCCTAGTGCCGAATGGACGGCACCTCCGCGTTCAACACATGTACATCCCGGGGACGTCTCCTCCTTCTTGATCCAGCAAGGGGAGAGGAGAAGTTGAGGGAGAGCTCCGGCAGCATGACAGCGTGGTGGCGGAGCTTGCAGTTCTCCGGCAGGGCTTCGCCAAGCACTACTACAGAGGAGGAGGTGTTGGGGAGGGAGAGGGCTGTGCCAGGGGCAACGGTGAAGCTCCCATGCGCCTCCCCACTATATATAGGGGTGGAGGGGGCTGGTTTCTTGCCCTCCAAGTCCATTGGGGCGTTGGCAAAGGTGGGAGGAAAGAAATCCCATCATTTCCTTCCCCACCGATTGTTGTCCCCCCTTTTTAGGGATCTTGATCTTATCCCTTCGGGATATGATCTTATTCCTTCTAAGGGGGGATCTTGGTGCGCCTTGACCAAGGGTGTGGGGCCTTTCCTCCACTACCCACGTTCATGTGGATCCCCCCATGCTGGTGGGCCCCACTCCGGAACCTTCTAGAACCTTCCTGGTACAATACCAAAAAATCCCGAACATTTTTCGGTGGCCAAAATAGGACTTCCCATATATAAATCTTTACCTTCGGACCATTCCGGAACTTCTCGTGATGTCCGGGATCTCATCCGGGACTCCTAACAACATTCGGTAACTGCACACCAATTCCATAACGACTCTAGCGTCACTGAACCTTAAGTGTGTAGACCCTACGGGTTCGGGAATCATGCAAACATGACCGAGACAGCTCTCTGGCCAATAACCAACAGCGGGATCTAGATACCCATGTTGGCTCCCACATGTTCCATGATGATCTCATCGGATGAACCACGATGTCAAGGATTCAAGCAATCTCGTATACAATTCCCTTTGTCTAGCGGTATTGTGCTTGCCCGAGATTCGATCGTCGGTATGCCGATACCTTGTTCAATCTCGTTACCGGCAAGTCTCTTTACTCATTCTGTAACACATCATCCCGTGATCAACCCCTTGGTCACATTGTGCACATTATGATGATGTCCTACCGAGTGGGCCCAGAGATACCTTTCCGTCAACCGGAGTGACAAATTCCAGTCTCGATTCATGCCAACCCAATAGACACTTTCGAAGATACCTGTAGTGCACCTTTATAGCCATCCAGTTACGTTGTGACGTTTGGTGCACCCAAAGCATTCCTACGGTATCCGGGAGTTGCACAATCTCATGGTCTAAGGAAATGATACTTGACATTAGAAAAGCTTTAGCATATGAACTACGATCTTTGTGCTAGGCTTAGGATTGGGTCTTGTCCATCACATCATTCTCCTAATGATGTGATCCCGTTATCAACGACATCCAATGTCCATGGTCAGGAAACCGTAACCATCTATTGATCAAGGAGCTAGTCAATCAGAGGCTTACTAGGGACATGGTGTTGTCTATGTATCCACACATGTATCTGAGTTTCCTATCAATACAATTATAGCATGGATAATAAACGATCATCATGAACAAGGAAATATAATAATAATAACTAATTTATTATTGCCTCTAGGGCATATTTCCAATAGCTTGTGCTACTAACTCTACTTCTTGTGAAGCATCTATCTTGAAGGAGAATGTTGAGCTAAGGGCTCAACTTGCTTTGCTAACTAGCAATTATGGAAGATTAGAAGAAAGTCATGAAAAGCTCTCGGGCTCTCATGATGACCTTATAATCTCCCATGAAAGGCTAAAGTTAGCTCATGAGGCTATTTTTACTAAGGTAACATCGTGTGAGCCTCATGTGGACATTAGCACTAATTCTACTCAAAATGCTTTATTGACATGTGCTAGTTCTAGTGATACATCTAGACATATTATTGCTAAGTTTTGTGATGAATTGCTCTCATTGCCTTGTTGCTCTAATAATGAAGTTTCTACTTCCTCTAGTACTTTTGTTGATACTAACCTTGTAGAGGAAAACAAAGAGCTCAAGGCTCAAGTCACTATTTTGAAGACTTGGAAATGTGTCATGAAGGAAATTCCACTCTCAACAATATTTTGAGTGGTCAAAAATCCCCTCATGACAAGGGTGGACTTGGTTTCATCTCCAACAACAAGAAGTCCGAGAAAAGGAATAAGGAACAAGACCAAGTCAAGAATCCGGCCAACATCACATGCTTTAAGTGCAAGAATGTTGGACACCATGTGAGATCTTGTCCATTGAAGAAGAAGGCTTCAAATGTGAAGCAACAAGGGAAGCGGCCTCAAGTTCAATCTCAAGGTCAACCTCAAGTTCAATCTCAAGGTCAACCTCAAGCTGAAGAAAGGCCACTACCAATAATGAACCAAGGAAATGCTCCCCAAATTGAGAAAGTAAAGAAGAAGAGAAGGGGGAGCACATGTTGCTATATTTGTCGTGAGAAGGGACACATATCTTCATCTTGTCCCAACGGTAACATCCCTAAGCCTCCTCTAGTCAATGATCATTATTTGCTTAGGAAGGATGTTGTTGGCAATTTGTTTGCCAAGTTTGTTGGCGCCCAAAGTGGTTTGGAAATGGAAAAGGCCATTTGGGTTGCCAAGCCTATTGTGTCTAACTTCTTAGGACCCAACTTGGTTGGGGACCATCAAGCTCAACCTTGATCAATAGGTGTGTGGAGGACATTGGAGATTTGGCTAGTTCATGAAGAAAAGAATATTCACCATTTATTTGTTCGAGCCAAGTCATGTGGATTATCTTCATATTATCTATCTAGTGTTCCTCCTTGTGGTAACTTGTATTTGTATTGCTTACATTGAAAGTTACTCGCCCCCTGCATGCTTAGGTTTTGTATCTAGCATGTGCATTTATATGTTGTACTTCCTAGTATGCTTGATTTGTGTTATCTAGCATGTGTAGGTTGCATTGCACATCATATAGTGTTGCTTGTTGTCTTGAGCCTTATTTGTATGTTGTTTGGCTCTTGCGAGATATTAGCGGATCATCACATTATGGGGGAGTGTTATGTTTTGTGCACATCACAAACGCAAAATGTGAATATGAGAAATACCACATAGTATTGATACTCAATATTATCTAGTCACTATGTGGTATGTCAAGCTCATTTGAAATTCAGTTTCTCAGAGTATCCATTAATTATCTCTTTTAGGTGGTTATTTGCCTCTGTTGTATGCCTGCCGTGGTATCCAGAAAGTTGCACCAGAAAAGTTCAGGATACCCCGTGCGCACGGGGTCTTTTGACCCCCTTGCACATGGGGTGTTGCGTAACTCTTTGGGTACCCCGTGTGCACGGGGTCTTTTGACCCCTGTGCACACGGGGTACTGCGTAACTCCCTGGATACCCCATGTGCACGGGGTCTTTTGACCCCCGTGCGCACGGGGTGTTTGTTGATTATGATCTTGTGCTACTTCGGATTCTACCACCGAGTGTTAATTCCAAATACCAATTGGTATTTCTTCTTGTGGTAGAATTTTATGATCATCTTCGTCTCGGCTTGTGCTTCAACTTGCCTTATCTCACTCCTTGTACTATCTATTATCTACTTGAGTGAGATAAGCTTTTGAGCATGTGTGTAATGTATATCCTATATGCTCTTTGGTTTTTGCTTAGTTCATATGTTGTACTTTGTGTGCGGTCCTGTGTGGATTCGTCACTTTGATATAATTTGGACAACTTGAATGATGTATGTCATTATTGCAGTATTCATCTTTTAAGTGTTCTTTTGCCCAAATTATATCTCTTTGGATCTTGGTAGGCATGTGCATGCATATTTATTTATATACTTCTTCATGCCTTGCTTGCTCTCTTGATCCTCTATATAGGGTAAACTCCATAATATCATTAATGGTTAAAGGTGTGCATGAAATTCAAGTTCATATCCTTTTGCACATACTTATTGTGGAGTTTGCCCTATGTATTGTGGTTGTTCTTACTACTTCGGACCCAATAAGTTTGGGGACCAAATTGTACCTTAATGTGTTTTAGGTACATTGGAGAAGCATTGGATGATTGGCTTATTCATGAGGAAGGTGGAGACACCATGGAAAATTATTAGAGCCAAGCTTGGTTGATTCATTGATTTGAGAGAGAAGATAAATGAAAACCCGGTTCGGTTGTAAGTGTTTCATTCTCACCATGTAAACCCGGTTATACAAAATTTGGATCTTTTTGTTGGATATGCATCAAACTCCCACACTTACTATATTCTCAATAAATCCACGGGATGTGTTGAGGAAATGGTGAATGTGGAGTGTGATGAGAATAACGGCTTCCATGCGGAGCAATTTGTTTCAAGTGTTGTAGGTGATGAGGCTCCTTCCCAAGCTACAAGTACAATGGGGATTGGTCATATTCTTCCACAAGAAACACCCCTTGTCCATGTAGAAGAAGAAGGAGTAAGAGCCCCTCTTGTGGATCGACCATAAGGGAACTCATCACCCCCAACACAAGAGCAAGATGTTATGGGAGATCATATACCTATCCAAGAACAAGATCAAGTCCCTCATGTTCGCGTACTAGATCAAGGGCCTCTTGAACCAATGCTTTCTCTCTTGGTAACAAGTACTTACTTCATGCATTTATTCAAGTTAGAGTCAACATTGTGTGTGTTGAATCATGGCATGATTAGTACTTGTTGAGTGAGTGCTTGTATGTTTTGCACATATGTTTGCACTCATGAGTTGGTGGATATATTTTGGACCCATGCTTAGCATGATTATCATATTGGATATCTCCATTATCCCTTGTCCAAAATATGTTCTTTGGATCCTTTGAATGTTTGATTCTTTTGTCATATCATTTTGGTGCATTCTATGGATGCTCAATATAGTGTGAATTTCTTCGTTTGTTCATAACTGGATATGTGCATTTGATTCCATTCATAATATGAGAAATGCACAAATTAAGGAGGAACTCATACTATATTGGCCGTCTAGATTTTTCTTCCATTTTGGCACTTGTTGCCAATGGGGGAGAACTTTAGAGGGTTTAGGTGAAGTGGGTTGGTTCCTGTCATTCATGCTTATCTACTTTTGTTGTCCTTGCTCATTGCGTGGATGTGTATATAGAGGAAACTCTACCAAGTTATTTCCCGTGCATATATTGTGGGGGAGTTTGCTCTATATATTGTGGTTCTACTAGCATAAAATTCTAGTGTAGTATTTCGACGCTAGTACAACTGGTTTTGATAACATCAACTATCTTTGTGATGTTTGAAGCTATCAAAACCACCACAAGTATACAATTTATTCTCGGATAGATTGCATACTTGTTTTAAATTCATTATATAAACCCTCTTGTTCAGATTGTTGTCAATTACCAAAATGGGGGAGATTGAAAGGGCAAGTAGCCCCTAAGTGTGGTTTTGGTAATTAAATGACAATCTCTATGGACTAATGTTTTCAGTGAGATATATTTGAAGGTTTTGTCCATAGATAGTGCCTCAAGGATATTGGACGGAATCAAGGATGAAGTCCATATATACGAAGATAGTGCCTCAAGGATATTGGACAAAATCAAGTATGAAGTCCATATGTATATATATGAAGATAGTGCCTCAAGGATATTGGACGGAATCAATGATGAAGTCCATATATATGAAGTTATATTTGCCCTATGCTTTGGTATTAAATGACAATTCCTATGGAGCATCAAGTGCATTGAATCTTATATGAAGATATGTTCCATAGTGATGCTTGAAGTGCATTGGGTTGTTTTGTGAAGTCTGCCATCAAAGCATCTGAAGAAGTCCTCATGGTATCCTTCTCTGGATACCCCATACACACGGGCTTGTACCGTGCGCACGGGGTCGAGTGTCAACTCTCTGGATACCCCGTGTTTACTTGGCCTAGGTGTTGTCTCTCAAGATCCCATATCCAGTGAGGTTTCAAGTTGGTCTTCGGGTACTTCTATTGAAGCCATCAAGATTGGTTTCAATGCCTAATCTAATTATGTTCATGATGGAGTGCATTGGAGGATCTCAAAGATTGATATATTTGGGCTTCTGAGGATCAAGGCTTGAGAGAGTAATCAAAGAGAAGAATTCAAGTTATGGTTTCAAGACAAGATCATGGTGAGCTCATGTGTTGGGTTTAGGTTGATCAAGTCTTGAAGCAAACAACTAGAGTGAAGAATTCATTATGCCTCTCAAGATATTGTGATGGAGGGCTTTTAAGGATCAAGGGCTTGAGAGAATAATCAAAGAGAAGAATTCAAGTTATGGTCTCAAGACAAGATCATGGTGAGCTCATGTGTTGGGTTTCGTTTGATCAAGTCTTGAAGCAAGCAACTAGAGTGACGAATTCATTATGCCTCTCAAGAGATTGTGATGGAGTTTTTAGAAGGGCAAGTGGTGACCAAGATGATATTCATAGTGGAACTTGATATGGTCATGGAAGAGTCTTTGGTGATATAGTCTTGAAGCAATGAAGGGAAATGAAGAGTTCATTGTGGCTTTCAAGAAACCAAGATGGAGCTTCGAGTAAAGATGTTGGTTGACCAAGATGAAGCTCGAAGATTATATCTAAGTGGTCAACTCTCAAAGCACAAACATTGTACCACGTGAGATCAAGTGATCTAGTGGTATGGTAAGTAATTTTGAATTGTGCTTTGTTACCTAACCCATGCTATGTGTTTGGTATGTCTATGTGGGTTAGGTGTTTCTCATGGGCTTGCATCAAAAGGAAATATCTCAAGTAGCCTATGTGTGGATGACATCAAGTGGTGATGGTCATCGGGTTCAAGGAGTCCAAGTGCAAGATGAGAAGCAGGAGGCTATATGCTTGGAAGCTTGCGGTCCACATCATGATAATGCTCATGTGAAGATGGGCTTAAGTTAAGGCTTCCCTCATTGCACTATGAGGAATCAATTCAAGCATCTTCACCAAGTGGTTGTGGACAAGAAAGGGATTCCAACTTGAGACAAGCATTGGAGTCATCACCAAGCTCAAGTTGAATATGCAAGGCAAAGGTATACCTTAGCTAGGTTTTCCTAGTTTTGCCGGTCTCATGGTGCTTGGAGGGAGACCGGATTATAGGTTTGATAGCCGTACTATCAAGAGGGACTCTCGGGCAAGTAGCTTGATCATGTCGCATGTAGAGAGCTCAAACCTTTACATTACTTGCATCATTATTTATTGTTGATCTTGGGTGTTTCTCTATGTGAGGACCGTGGGCTTTTCCGTAGCTTCAAAACAAGCCCAAGATCATGGAATTCGGAGTCCGTATGCCAAAGTTATCACTATTTTAGTGGGCCGCTGCACGCTGTTCTGGGTACCCCGTGGACACGGGGTTTTTGACCCCCGTGGGCACGGGGCCCCGTGCACACGGGATTGTACCGTGCGCACGGGACTCCGTGGGCACGGGGTCTAAACCCCCGTGGGCACGGGGTGTCCAGGAAGTGTCCATTGGAGCCCCAACGGCTAGTTTTGGAAGTTGGCTATAAAAGAGCCCTTCCTCCCCACCGGTTTGGGGGCTGTTCATTCACATTCTAAACATCATTTTGAGCCTCTTACCACCTCTCCCAAATCCCTATCTCCCTTCTAAGTGAAGGGTGATTTGTGGATGGATCTTGGAGTCATTTGTTGATTTCCTCCATTGCATCCCCTCTCTTCAATCTCCCACTTTCTTGAGTTGCATCTTGTGAGATTGAGAGAGTGAGTTGAGCATTTGTTGCTTGACCTTGCATTGCATTTTTGCATCGGTTTGAGCTCCCCGCATCGATTTGTTCGAGTGAGAGCCCGTGAGTTTGTTACTCTTGGAGGCTTCGCCTCCTAGACGGTTTGGTGATACATTGAGAAGATTGTGAAGAGGCCTGTGTGGCCAAGGTTCCCCCGGAAGCGTCCTTTTGTGGTGTGCTCCGGGGAAGGGTGTTGAAGTGGCCTAGGTGGTAAAGTTCCTCCGGAAGCTTCCGTGGTTGTGGTGTGCTCCGGAGAAGTTTGTAAAGGTGTGGTGGTCGCCTTCAAGACCAACCCCGAGTGAATCGAGGCTCATCCGTTGGGGGTGACTCGAAAGGGAGAATACGGTGAGTCACTTGGTGACGCCCCGGAGCTTTGGCTACGGCACCGCTCTAACGGAGATTAGCACTCTCACGAGTGTGAACTTCGGGATAAATCCGCGTCCCCGACTCACTTGTGGTTATCTCATACCCACACCCTTTACTTTATGCAATTCATACTTGCCCATATTGATATATCTTGTGATAGTTGAATTGCTTAGTTGTTCCTTCATTTCCATATCTTGTGATATAGTTTGTGCTTGCTAGTTTGCTTAATTGCCTATCTTGTTTAGCATAGGTTGTTGGTGCACTTAGTTGAGCCTAGCATTTTTGGGATTTGTGCTTGAAAAGTATCCGTTAGTTTAATTCCGCATTAGGATAAAGCCAAATCCGTAAAAGTTTTAAAACTCCTATTCACCCCCCCCTCCCTCTAGTCGTCATCTAGATCATTTCACTCTCCTTCCTGCCGGCCCGACAATCGGCTCCAGCCGTGCGCCAGACCCCCCTGCGTGCGCATCGGCCCTTTGGCCAGCGCGGTTGACCCTGGCGCCCCTGCCTCCGGTGGTCTGGCCCTCCGCCCCACTGCAAAGCCGGTGGCCACCGCTGTTGCTCACTCAGTCACCAGCAGGTCTCGCAGCAAGTGAGCAACCAAAATACCCCCAATTTCTTGTTTAGGGTTAGCTTTTTTGCACTATACTATCCGGTACATTAGCACATACACAATTTTACACATTGTTTCTGCATCAGTTAGCTTTAGATAAAAACAATTTTTATTAAAGAAATTTTGGTGTGTTTGTAAGACCACATTAAGCTATTTCTATATGATATTGATAATTAGTTAGAACTTAGAATGTTCACATATCATATTGGTTATCAAAATAAATTGGGATGGACCACCCTGTTGTCAAATGCTAGCTCCGCCACTGCCCCCTATCAGTCGTTCATGTTCGGTACAAACAACGACCAGCTCAAAGACAAACGAGGCACAGAACACTAATTCATATTTTCTACTTTCTTGGATAAAGATGTCATAACACCTGAATTTTTTCCAACATCGACCTCGTACATATTTTCAAACTATCTTCTGTTATGACCGACATGTTAGGGGCTTAGCCCAGTTAGTTGTGGCCCAGTCTATCTTATCGTTATTAGGGGCTTAGCCCAATTATCGTTATTAGGGGCTTGGGAGTCAAGTAAACCTCTCTGTATAAGGAGAGGAGATGTATAAATCTAATCAAGCAAAGAAGCAATCATATTTGTCCGACTTTCTTAGGGAGCCGGGAGAACTAACCCTAGCCACCTTCTTCCCTGCGCATCTTCCTCTCAGCCGCCGCCTCCTCGCGCACGACGGCGCCCAGCCGCCGGCGGCCGCGAGTTCATCCACACCAGCTCCCTCCTTCCCCTACAACCTCTGGCCTAGACCCGGTAGAACCCTAGTTTCTACCAGTTTGGTATCAGGGTAGCTCGGTTTCGACCATGTCTTCACCACACCAATTCCGCCGCTACCCACCACCACCGCGCCGCCGCCGATCCTCTCCACCGCGCCGCTGGACTTCCCCACCGCGCCGCTGGGCTCCACCGCGGCGCCTCCACCAGTCAGTCGCCGCCCCCTCCACCAGTCCGTCGCCACCACCCTCCACCGTGCCGCTGGTCTACTCCCCGGCGGAAATCACCGACGTCCTCGACGATCTCGTCACAGCCGTCCAGGGGATATGCCTCTACTTGGCCGGGCCCTACGGGCTGCCACCGGCCGTGTCACCAACCATGGCCACCCGGCCGATGCTGCTGCCGTGGCAGCCGCCGCCCCCGGCGGCCTCCGCCGCGCTCGCCGGGCTGCTGCAGCCATAGCTGCAGCTACCGCCGCCACCGTCCTGGCAGTCCTAGCAGCCGCCACACCAAGGGGCCACCGCGGCGCTGGTCGGGCCGCTGCCGCTGCAACCAGCCCCCGCCACCGCCCCGCTCTGGCCACAATGGCCGGCCACGGCCATCGCGGCGCCCGCCGCCTCCACCGTTTCCATGCAGCAGCTGCTGCCGTTGCATGCGCCTCCGCCGTCCAGCACCGGGCTGACTACAACCGCGCCGGCGGGCGTGCCGATTCAGCAAGTGTGGTTCCCGCCCTCACTGTCACAGCTTCCGGCCTGGTTGGCCAGGACGTCACCGCCGCCAGTCTTCACCATGGTCGCGGACCAGCCGGCGCCCTCCCAGCCAAACGGCGGGCCCTCCAGCGCCGCCGGTTTCCACGCTGGATTCAACGGGCCACCGCTTCCCAGTGGACCACCTGTGCACACCGGCCCGACGACATCCTGTTCGTTGCACCGTACAGTTGAGCCGTACGCTCACTGCGGTCATGCTCAGACACCGCCGCGCTTCGCCAAGCTTGACTTTGCCACCTACGACGGCGCCGAGGACCCCCTAAACTGGCTCAACCAGTGTGAGCAATTCTTTTGGGGGCAACGCACGCTCGTGTCGGAACACACCTGGCTCGCCTCATATCACCTTCAGGGCACCGCACGGACGTGGTACTATGCCCTCAAGTAAGACGAGGGCGGCATGCCCCCATGGGAGCGCTTTTGCGAGCTATGCCTCCTTCGCTTCGGGCCGCTGATACGCGGGAGCCGGCTGGCGGAACTCGACCGCCTCCACTTCACCTCCACGGTGCAGGACTTCGCCGACCACTTTCAGGCCCTGGCGTGCCACACGCCCGGTGTGACGGCTCACCAGCGGGCCGAGCTCTTTGTCGGCGGTCTGCCGGATCATATCCGCGTGGACGTGGAGCTGCGGGGACCCCAGGACCTCCAGACGGCCATGTACTACGCCCGCGCATTCAAGCGCCGCGCGGTGGCCATCCAGCAGGCATCACCGTCCCGGGCCGCTGGGCCGCCACCCGGGCCGGACGTTCCCATGCAGGGTCGGCCTGCTCAGGTTTCCACGGCACCCCTCGCTGCTACCGCGGCACGCCCGTTCCGCCGGCTGACCTCGGACGATCAACTCGAGCGTCGCCGCCAAGGGTTGTGCTTCAACTGCGACGAGCCCTACGCGCACGGCCACGTCTGCCCGCGACTCTTCTACCTGGAGGTTGCGGACTACATTGAGGAGGAGGATGCCACCGTCGAGCTCGGCGACCTGCCCGCCCCAGCTGCCGCGGAGGTGTTTGGCGACGGTTGATCACCTCGAGGAGTTCCGCAAGCGCTTCCCTGCCTTCCAGCTCGAGGACGAGCTGTTTGTGCAGGCGGGGAGAAGTGTTATCACTAGTATAAAAGGGGTCAATGGTCCAGGCTGGGTCAGCCCATTAGTCCCGGTTCAATCCAGAACCGGGACCAATGGGGGCATTGGACCCGGTTCATGAGCCCCGGGGGCCGGCCGGGCCACGTGGGCCATTGTTCCCGGTTCGGCTGGACCTATTGGTTCCGGTTGGTGGGATGAACCGGGACCAATGTGCATCGCTCCTGGCCCACCACCATTGGCCCCGGTTGGTGGCTTGAACCGGGACCAAAGGATGCCCTTTAGTCCGGTTCGTGGCACGAACGGGACCAATTAGTTGCCTATATCTACCCCGCGAGCAGAGCACTCCCAGTGCTCTGTTTTTCGTGGCCGGCGAGGGGAGAGCTTTGTGGTGCTCTAGCTCACCTCCTATGCACACGAGGTGTTCGATGGAATGCCCGAGCCACACTACTTAAGCTTTCTCCTCTCCAAGCTCGACCTCCAAGCTCCATTTTCCTCAATATTTGTCTAGGTTTAGCGGTCCGTCACGTCCCGTCCCCGTCTTCACCGCCGTCGATCGCCCGCGCCGATCTCGTCGCCGGCACCACCGTGGTGAGCCTCTTGTTCTTATCTTCTTTCTGAAAGGAAAAAAATTCTTACTTGTATAATTTTCTTACTTTTATTATTGCATCTTATATAGTGCGATGGTTTTGGTATCCGCCCCGTCGGCCCTCGTCCTGTCTATGATTTGGATGTGGTATATATTATCTTTTCATAACTATTGGTTCATTTATTGTTTATGACAATTATGCCGACCAACGTGACATAGATTTTATTTATCTAGGATGTTGTTGAACCGGAAATTCCAACCGACCCTATTGTCGAGAGGTTAAATTTAGTTGAAGAAGAAAACAATTTGTTGAAGGAAAAAATTAGAAAAATTGAGGAGGAGAAGATGATATTGGAGTTGCATGTTGCGGATGTCGTCGATGATCACAAGATCAAGATGGATGCAATGCGCTTGAAGATTAGAAAGATTAGAAAATATGCCATTCATACCGAGGCTTGGTATCATTATGACGTTGGATCAGTTGTTACATTGGTTGCAATTATGATCGCATTTGTTTTCACATTGAAATGTTTTACATAGTTTCAGTGTATGGTTTAATTAATTTAGATGCTCTGTAGAGCTTTATGTTGTTAGATGAGAACTATATATGTACTTTGGTTTTAATGTGGTGATGAACTTCTATTAATTTGGTCACTTAATTATCTATTCATGATGTTCTGTAATGATTTTTGACACACTTAATTATATATAATGCACGCAGATGAACCGGCAATGGATGTACGGTTCAAGACACACCTCCGAGTACATTAAGGGCGTGCATGATTTTCTCGAAGTGGCTCGGGCAAACAAGCAGAATGGTTTATGTGTTGTCCATGCCCTATATGTGGGAATATGAAGTCTTACTCTGACAGGAAAATCCTCCACACCCACCTGCTTTACAAGGGTTTCATGCCACACTATAATGTTTGGACGAGGCACAGAGAAATAGGGGTTATGATGGAAGACGGCGAAGAAGAAGAGTACGATGACAACTATGTGCCCCCTGAATACGGTGATGCTACTGAACATCAAGAGGAACCAGACGACGTGCACGATGATGCTGCAACGGGCGAAGCTGCTGAATATCAAGAGGAACCAGACGATGTGCCCGATGATGATGATCTCCGCCGGGTCATTGTCGATGCAAGGACGCAATGCGGAAGTCAAAAGGAGAAGCTGAAGTTCGATCGCATGTTAGAGGACCACAAAAAAGGTTGTACCCCAATTGCGAAGATGGCAACACAAAGCTCGGTACCGTACTGGAATTGCTGCAGTGGAAGGCAGAGAATGATGTGCCTGACAAAGGATTTGAGAAGCTACTGAAAATATTGAAGAAGAAGCTTCGAAAGGATAACGAATTGCCCGACAGTACATACGCAACAAAGAAGGTCGTATGCCCTCTAGGATTGGAGGTGCAGAAGATACATGCATGCCCTAATGACTGCATCCTCTTCCGCGGTGCGTACAAGGATCTGAACGCGTGCCCGGTATGCGGTGCATTACGGTATAAGATCAGACGAGATGACCCTGGTGATGTTGACGGCGAGCCCCCCAGGAAGAGGGTTCCTGCGAAGGTGATGTGGTATGCTCCTATAATACCATGGTTGAAACGTCTGTTCAGAAACAAAGAGCATGCCAAGTTGATGCGATGGCACAGTGAGGACCGTAAGAAAGACGGGAAGTTGAGAGCACCCGCTGACGGGTCGCAGTGGAGAAAAATCGAGAGAAAGTACTGGGATGAGTTTGCAAGTGAGCCAAGGAACGTATGGTTTGCTTTAAGCGTGGATGGCATTAATCCTTTCGGGGAGCAGAGCAGCAATCACAGCACCTGGCCCGTGACTCTATGTATGTATAACCTTCCTCCTTGGATGTGCATGAAGCGGAAGTTCATTATGATGCCAGTTCTCATCCAAGGCCCTAAGCAACCCGGCAACGACATTGATGTGTACCTAAGGCCATTAGTTGAAGAACTTTTACAGCTGTGGAATGCAAAAGGTGTACGTACGCACAAACAGGAGGAATTTAACCTAAAGGCGTTGCTGTTCGTGACCATCAACGATTGGCCCACTCTCAGTAACCTATCAGGACAGACAAACAAGGGATACCACGCATGCACGCACTGTTTACTTGACACCGATAGTATATACCTGGCAAGCTGTAGGAAGAATGTGTACCTGGGCCATCGTCGATTTCTTCCGACCAACCATCAATGTCGAAAGAAAGGCAAGCATTTCAAAGGCGAGGCAGATCACCGGAAGAAGCCCTCCATGCGTACCGGTGATCACGTACTTGCTATGGTCAATGATTTACACGTAATCTTTGGAAAGGGTCCCGGCGGACTAGCTGTTCCGAGTGACGCTGGGGGACACGCAACCCTGTGGAAGAAGAAATCTATATTTTGGGACCTACCCTACTAGAAAGACCTAGAGGTCCGCTCTTCGATCGACGTGATGCACGTGATGAAGAACCTTTGCGTGAACCTGCTAGGCTTCTTGGGCGTGTATGGGAAGACAAAAGATACACCTGAGGCACGGGAGGACCTACAACGTTTGCACGAAAAAGACGGCATGCCTCCAAAGAAGTATGAAGGTCCTTCCAGCTATGCTCTTACCAAAGAAGAGAAGGAAATCTTCTTTGAATGCCTGCTTAGTATGAAGGTCCCGACTGGCTTCTCGTCTAATATAAAAGGAATAATAAATATGGCAGAGAAAAAGTTTCAGAACCTAAAGTCTCATGACTGCCACGTGATTATGACGCAACTGCTTCCGGTTGCATTGAGGGGGCCTCTACCGGAAAACGTCTGATTAGCCATTGTGAAGCTATGTGCATTCCTCAATGCAATCTCTCAGAAGGTGATCGATCCAGAAATCATACCAAGGTTAAGGAGTGATGTGGTGCAATGTCTTGTCAGTTTCGAGCTGGTGTTCCCACCATCCTTCTTCAATATCATGACGCACGTCCTAGTTCATCTAGTTGACGAGATTGTCATTCTAGGCCCCGTATTTCTACACAATATGTACCCCTTTGAGAGGTTCATGGGAGTCCTAAAGAAATATGTCTGTAACCGTGCTAGGCCAGAAGGAAGCATCTCCATGGGCCATCAAACAGAGGATGTCATCGGGTTTTGTGTTGACTTCATTCCTGGCCTTAAGAAGATAGGTCTCCCTAAATCGCGGTATGAGGGGAGACTGACTGGAAAAGGCACACTTGGAAGGGACTCAATAATATGCAGGGACGGATATTCTTGGTCTCAAGCACACTACACAATTCTACAGAACTCTACCTTGGTGACCCCGTATGTCGATGAACACAAGAACAGTCTGCGCTACAAACACCCGAAGTAGTGCGACGACTGGATTACATGTGAACACATCAGGACTTTCAGCAGTTGGTTGGAAGCACGTATCAGAGGTGACAACACTGTTTGTGATGAGTTGTACTTGTTGTCCATGGGACCATCTTTGACTGTATTGATTTGGAAAGGATACGAGATAAACGGGAATACATTTTACACGATTGACCAAGATCAAAAGAGCACCAACCAAAACAGTGGTGTCCGCTTTGATGCAACAACCGAGAGGGGAAAGGACACATATTATGGTTACATAGTGGACATATGGGAACTTGACTATGGACATGATTTTAAGGTCCCTTTGTTTAAGTGCAAATGGGTCAATCTGTCAGGAGGCGGGGTACAGGTAGACCCACATTACGGAATGACAACAGTGGATCTGAAAAATCTTGGGTACACTGACGAACCGTTCGTCCTAGCCAATGATGTGGCACAGGTTATCTATGTGAAGGACATGTCTACCAGACCGAGAAAGAGAAAAGATAAGGAAGCGAATACATCATACGATGAGCCAAAGCGCCACATAGTTCTTTCAGGAAAAAGGGATATCGTGGGAGTGGAGGACAAGACAGACATGTCTGAAGATTATGAAAAGTTTCATGAAATTCCTCCCTTCAAAGTCAAGGCTGACCCCAGCATCCTGATAAACGATGAAGATTATCCATGGTTACGGCGCAATAAGCAAATGACACAAGCGAAGAAAAAGTGAAGACTTTCTCCCGCAACTATTATGGTGATACCATGCCAACTTTGTAACTGAGGAGTATGATCCCATTGTCCATTTTGTACATGCACATGCTATGTGGGTCAATTTAT
Organism: Triticum dicoccoides; assembly: GCF_002162155.2. Taxonomy (NCBI): domain Eukaryota; kingdom Viridiplantae; phylum Streptophyta; class Magnoliopsida; order Poales; family Poaceae; genus Triticum; species Triticum dicoccoides. The sequence continues at coordinate 659,012,651 of NC_041391.1, read as the reverse complement.
GATACCATGCCAACTTTCAACTTTTTCAGAGTTCATTTGAAATGCTTTAATGACTTATGGTTCGGCCCTCGTAATAATTAAAAATAGCAACAATAAGTATTTTGTTGTAAGTAGAAACAAAATAAAATAAATAAAGCAAGAAAGAAAAAAAAGAAAAAAAGTGTTTTCAAATTTGAAAACTAATGGCACTAACAGAAAGTTTATAATTTTCCTAAAACTAAAAGCAAAAAACAATTAAAAAATAAAGCAAAAAACAAAAGAAAATAAATAATGCAGAAAACAAAACAAAAAAACAACAATAAGTATTTTTTTGTAAGTAGAAACAAAATAAAATAAATAAAGCAAGAAAGAAAACAAAAAAACAAAAAAGTGTTTTCAAATTTGAAAACTAATGGCACTAACAAAAAGTTTATAATTTTCCTAAAACTAAAAGCAAAAACGATTAAAAAATAAAGCAAAAAACAAAAGAAAATAAATAATGCAGAAAACAAAACAAAAAAATTGGAAAATAAATAAATATAGCAACAATAAGTAAAGAAAACAAAAAAATAAAAAAATGCCTCCTACTGGGCCCCCACGGCCTGAATACGACATGAAACCCTACTATGGGCCAGGATTCAGGCCCGCAGTAGGCCTAGAAGGCCCATCAGGCAAAGCAATAGCAAATAGGCCCGAAAGCCTACGGTGGAGAGGAGCTCGAGAGGGGTGCGGCAGTGGGGCTTATAAACCACTGCGCGCCCCTCTCAACTAGCGAGGTGGGACTAAACTTTGGCCCCAAGGCGGGCAGCACAGGGGCCTTTGGTCCTGGTTGGTGGCACCAACCGGGACTAAAGGGGGAGGCATTAGTCCCGGTTGGTGCCACCAACCGGTACCAAAGGCCGCCGATTCCCGCCCTTTGGGCTGCCGAAAAAGAGGCCTTTAGTCCCG
>NC_041391.1:659005726-659011093 GCF_002162155.2 Triticum dicoccoides | reverse complement strand
GCCGCCCCGCCGCCCCTGCAATTTCCATAGCAATTTTTTGCATTTTTTTGTGTATATGTGTTTGTATGTGTATATATATATGTGTACATGTTCATAGTATTTTTTTTTCATAAGTGTATTTTTTTTGTTCATTGCTTTTGTTTCATATATATAATGTATATATGTATGTGGTAGCTATATATATGATGAATGGATGTGGCTATATATGTATGTATGAATATAATGTTCATAGCATTTTTTTTGTTTATATATGTTTTTTCATATATGTATTAATTTTTTATTTAGGTTGTTAGTAGATATCGATTTTAGGTTAGTGCATATTAGGTTAGTGTAGAGGAGAAAGTAAAATAAGGAAAAGGAAGAAAAGAGGAAGAAGGAAGAAGGAAGAAAGAAGAAGAAAAAGAATGAGAGGAAAAAGGAAAATAAGAAGAGGAAGAAGAGGAGAAATAAATAAGAAGAGGAAAAAAGAAGAAAAAGAAGAGGAGAAGAAGAAAGGAATAGAGGAGAAGAAGAAAAAATAGAAAAAAAATTCTATTTTTTCTTCTTCTCCTCTATTCCTTTCTTCTTCTCCTCTTTTTTTTCCTTCTTCTTCTTCTTCCTTCTTCCTTCTTCCTCTTTTCTTCCTTTTCCTTAATTATTTTCCTTTCTCGTCGTTGTCGTGTCGTTGTCGATATAACCCCCTCGAGATAACTTCGACATGAGGGGCGGTCGATATATATACCCCCTCTCGACCGTGATAACTTATACAATGGCAGTACCCCCCCTCGGCCCTCTCGCTCGACCAAAACTCTCGAGGACACCCAAACCCTAGAGAGAAAACGATGTTGGCCTCCTACCCCCTCCCGCCGCGCCCCTACCCGACAAATTAACTCTGTCGAGGCCACCCAAATTTACCAAGTTAAAAGAGCGTTGTCGTCGAGGCCACCCCAAACCCTTGAAGCGTTGTTGTGTCGAGGCGACCCCAAACCCTAGAGAAGCAGCGTCGAGGCCGCTAACATGATTCCTTATTGTGATTAGCTAGCTAGTTCTACGTTTGCCACTAATATATATATATATATATATATATATATATATATATATATATATATATATATATATCCATCTGTACCATGTTTGAATAATAATTGACATGTTGTAAATATTTGCAGAAACTACGGAGCACTCCCGAGACGAAGAAACAGAAGCGATATTGGGGGACATAATCGCAAATGGAAGGGATGAAGTTGCGTCATTTCTCCTCGACACCGTTGGTCAGCTGGAAGAACTGGGTGAAGAAGAGGGCTATGTTCATGATGGCTTCGGCCCATTAATGCCGGTACAAGAAGAGGACTATGTTCATGATGGCTCCGGTGACACAATGGAGGTACAAGAAGGAGACCGTGCTGACTGCTCCAGTGACCGAACCGAGCCCGGCCAGGTGTATATATATTAGTTAAGCCCGTGCTGACTAGTTAATTGATGCTTCCATTGTTTTGGTATATGTACACATATTAATTACTCTCGTCTTTCTTCCTTATAATTTCTAGCCCTCCGGATCGAGCACAACTTCGGTAAGGAGACGAGGCCCGAAGAAAAAGTTGAGCTCGGATGAAAAGTTTGAGATCATGGAAATCGCGCCCGACGGTGAACCGATTGAACCCATCCGGACAAGGAAGGCATTTTCTGCTCAGTGCGGGGTTCTTGTTAGGGAGAAGATCCCGATCAGCATCCAGCAATGGTATAAGCCTAAGGAGGAAGACCCTGAGGTGTCTTATGTCAATGATATGCAGAAAGAATATCTTTGGACTGAGCTGAAGGCAAATTTCACCCTACCGCCAGAGGAGGATCCGGAGAAGCCAGTTAAAGAGCAATTAATCAAGTCTTGTGCTCTTAAGAAGATGGCAACCCTAATGAGGAGGTGGAGGAAAGAGATGAACCAGTTTGTCGAAAAAAACAGACACTAGAATTCATCGGCAAATATGAGAAGATCAAAGATCACTGGCCCACATTTGTGCCCCACAAGACATCGGAAAAGAGTAAGAAGATGTCGGAGACAAACAAGAAAAATGCTGTGAAGAAGAAGCTTCACCATCGCACGGGGTCAGGTGGCTACCTCAAAGCCCGGCCTAAGTGGTCCAAGGCTGAGCATGATCTGCTTGAAAAAGGGATCGAACCAGAGACAATGTACTGGCCAGACCGTTGCCGGACTTGGTTCTTCGGAGCTGACGGAACCTTGGACCCTGTAACAGGGTTGTGCCAGTGGACGTCCGAGCAACTGGAAATACCAGTCAAAAACCTTCGACACTATATCGATGCAGCGCAGCGAGGGACGTTCCTTCCAAACAGGGAGAAGGACGAGCTCACAATGGCCCTTGGAAATCCTGAGCACCCTGGACGGACACGAGGCACGCCAGGCTCCATTCCGTGGAAGGTTGGTTTTCCGGACGCAGGGGGTTACAAAACCCACGAGAGGAGGAAGAAACTGGAGCAGGACCAACTGCAGGCGCTGCACGAAAGGGTAATGGGGCTAGAGGATCGAGAAGAGGAACGAGAAGCAGCAGATCGCAGCAAACGACCTGCCGAAGCTTCCCCCGAAGCTACCCCGCCATCTCAGCGGAGAAGCAGCGTGGCTTCCACCGAGTTGCTTCAGCCGGAGCATGTCTTGACGGCTCCTGCCAGCTATCCCATGGATGGTATCACGGAGTCTCAAAATTGCCACATTATGGCGCGATGGATGAATTTGAAGGTCAAGGCGGCTGTTGGCCAAGTTTATCCTAGTGGACCCGGCACAACTTATCACTGCCAACCGATTCCAGAAGGATATGCTAAGGTGATGGTGGATGAAATAACGGAGGGATTTGAGGACCTCCCGCTTGAGCACCCTACCGGTGAAGGGGAGACTAGGCTGGGTTGTGCTTTGAAGACTCCATGCCTATGGCGGAAGGAGCTCATCAACCTTCTGAACTGGACGCCTCCGCCTCCTCCTCCTCCTCCGGCGAGTTAGGGCACTCCGCCTCCTCCACCGCCTCCTCCTCCGGCGAGTGACGATCAGGGCACGCGTGGCGGCACTCCGCCTCCTTCTCCGGCGCATGGCGGCACTCCGCCTCCTTCTCCGCCTGCGCCGGCGGTCCCGAGCAGCCAACAGCCTCCTCCTTCTCCGTCTCGCCAGCAAGGGCGGAAGAGACCCGCCGCCGCCCCGGCTGCTCTGGCGCGTCGTACTCCTTCTCCTCTGCCTTGTAAGCAAGCACGAAAGAAGACAGACGCCACAGCCACTCCGTCTGCTCCGGCGTCTAGCAGCACAACCAGAGGCGGGAGGCAATACAAATACGGTCCATCTCTCAAGCCTCTAGAGAAGTTACCGTACGAGAGGTCCGAGGAGGAAAACGATACGATTGTGCGGACCCACGTGAAGGAGTTCTTTGAAGGGGTGAAAGCAAAGAGACATCCACCTCCGGAGGAGAAGGTAGATCCGGTGAAAGCAAAGCGCACTATCGATGCCCTGAGGAAATCACCAAAGTCTCCGCCGAGAACCAACTACGAGCACATTACTGAACAGACATATCTCCAAGCCCAGCGGTCGGGAACTATTGTCAGTGCTAAAAGGTCAAAAGAACGAGCAAAGGGGAAAAAATTGCCCATCTCGGCAAACAAGCACAGCAATCGTGCCCCCCGCTCAATGTGTCTAATGCTCCGAGGACGGTGGCCGGTTATGGCAATCTTGAAGATTACCTGCCTGACGATGCACTTCCTGATTTCTTGGAGGTGGACAAACACAGATACGAGTACGGGAAGCCTCTCGTCAAAGATGAAAAATCTCTGACAACAATGATGTGAAGCTTCCATAATTGGTACATGGAAACCTGCAGAGAGTCTGAGGGTACGAATGCTTTGTATCTGCATATTAAAGAGGAGCACGATCTCGTTGCAAATGATCTGTTGACTGTTCCATTTGATGAGTTCTTCGCGTTCTTCAATCAAAAGGCCCTCGATAAACTAATGGTCTTTTGCTACTGTCTGTAAGTACTATTTCTGTCATTAAGTCTCTATATATAGCTCGGCTCTTTTATTTCATGTATTTATAATTAATTATCCTGAATATATTATGCAGATTGAAGATCGTCGAGTGCAAAAAATAAGAAATTTATGATAATGGGTTCATTAACACAAATATCATAGATGAATTTCTGGTTAAAAAGGACATCAAAGAGGCCGAGGACAATGTGCTACAATCGTTGATCAAAAATCAAAACAAGGATATCATACTCTTTCCTTACAACGACAAGTGAGTGTTACTGTCGTGTGCATATTCGGTTTCCCTTATTACTCGAGCGAGGTTATAGTAATGTAATTGATGAGTTATGCATGCATGCGCAGGTACCACTATATTCTTCTGGAGATTAAGCTTGAGCATGGACTAGTAACCGTCTTAGACTCGAGACGGAAAGATCGCAAGTCCTATGCGGACATGACTGAAATGCTCAGGAGGTAAGTTCAATCGATCATTATCGCACCATATCGGCAACTTTTTGTTCATTTCCTGATATCTCAAGTAATAATAATTATTTTCTTTGTCTTGCAGGGTTTGGAAACAGTTCACTGCACAAGCTCCGGGACTGCCGAAGGAGCTGCGATATACATACCCGAAAGTAAGTACTACTGGCTAGCTAGTTGCGCGCATCTCCCGTTGATTCTATAGCTATACTTTCATCAATGCCATTTATAGTGCTTCATTATCAGTTTGATTAACCTCTATTTCTCGTAAAGTGCTTGTGGCAGGAAGAAGGGAATGATTTCTGTGGATACTGCGTGTGCGAGTTTATCCACAACGCGACTTTGAAAAACAAGCGGGGCTACTCTCAAAGACAATATGAAGTACGTAAGCAATACTATTCATAATTTCATTTTATTACACCGTCATTTCTGTTGAGTTTCATTCATATATATGTATTAATTAACCCCCTTCTTCAAATTATACGTGGCAGATGCGGAATGAACTCCTAGAACCAGATCGCATGAAAGGAATTCAAGAGGAATTGGCCGGATTCTTTCTTGACCACGTCATCAATAAAGCCGGAGAATACCATGTGGAAATTGATTTCAATTGCTAGGGGATTGTAATTAAGAGATCTTATACATATTGTACATGTATGTAGCTAGGAGCGTCAGATACATGATATACGAAAACTTGTTGTTCGACCAATCTCTCGGAGAAGGAGAGGTCAATCGATCACTTCTCTCGGTATGCATGACGAACTTCTGTACTGAATGGTTCTTTCGATCACTTATTTATATATAGTACGTAGCGTCGACCAAGCACGGACATAAGAGAGGACACTTCTCTCTACTAATTAGCTAGCTAACACAATATATGAAACACCTAAATTAACC
>NC_041391.1:658960661-659005483 GCF_002162155.2 Triticum dicoccoides | reverse complement strand
CAAAACCCCAGCCACTTGAATGCTGACGCGTGGATGCCTTTTGGTCCCGGTTGGTGCCACCAACCGGGACCAAAGGCCCCCTGACTGGGCTCGGCGCACAGGGCCACGTGTAGGCACATTGGTCCCGGTTTGTGTTTGAACCGGGACTAATGGGTGGAGGTATTAGTAACGACCCATTAGTCCCGGTTCATGAACCGGGACTAAAGGCCCTTACGAACCGGGACTATTAGGTGTTTTTCTACTAGTGTATGACCGGCATGTTAGAGGCTTAGCCCAGTTAGTTGTGGCCCAGTCTATCTTATCGTTATTAGAGGCTTAGCCCAATTATCGTTATTAGGGGCTTGGGAGTCAAGTAAACCTCTCTATATAAGGAGAGGAGATGTATCAATCTAATCAGGCAAAAAAGCAATCATATTTGCTCGGCTTCCTTAGGGAGCCGGGAGAACTAACCCTAGCCACCTCCTTCCCTGCGCATCTTCCTCTTAGCCGCCACCTCCTCGCGCACGACGGCGCCCAGCCGTCGGCGGCCGCGAGTTCGTCCACGACCAGCTCCCTCCTTCCCCTACAACCTCCGGCCTAGACCCAGTAGAATGAATAGTGTCTGAATCATTGTGACGCTATTCATGTTCTTGATGATAGGGGAAAACTACTAGATGTGCTGATGAAATGGTCAGTGAAGAGTATCCAGTGGTTTCGCCATGGTCGTTTCCTTTTTTACTTCTTTTAGTTGGCCCAACTTCAGTGAGTTTATGTATAGGCTGTTGCTGTTCTACATGAGTACATGACACATATTGCTATCATGTAAATAATCCTGTTTGAATGAAGCAGATATGGTAATTATGTATGGCCACTTACTCCTCTTTGCTATATTTTTTTTTGCGGGGGTTCTCTTTGGTATATGGAGAAGAATATTTTGATGCTCAGTTCAACCGAATTTCTATGTCATGGACTTGGTATGTAGATATGTCGTTTTGCTTCCTTTGTAACCAAGAATGTGTTCAAGCTAGACATAAAAAAGGTTATTGTCATGAGTAGAAAATATTTAAGGATCATTACCCAAAAGAATAATACGGATAAAAGATGCCCATCGACCATGTATGCCACCATATCCATTGATCTACTAAATGAAACTTACCAAATATGTTGTTGTAATATTTATCTACCCTATCATCTCAATAACGAGTAACAATGGATTAAGACACAAAATAATCAACGATGGACTTAAACACAGGCGCGGCGTGGCGCCACGCCTCCGCCTGCTAGTATCATGTAATTGTTGCATATCCCCCTTCACACTGTCTACTTCCATTTGTTTGGGCTGGAGTAAACTGTCACACACTAGATGGAGTGACCTGCCATCAAATTATTATTTTGGCGGCTAGCAATTTGAAACGGAGTGACCTGCCATCAAATTTTTCTTGGCGGCTAGCAATTTGATACATGCTGATTCTGCAAGGCCAGGTTGATGTAACTTAACAGGAATTTAGCAGAAGGCTACGGATTGTTGAGCATTGAAGGACAAAATTTTGATTTAGCGAATTGGCAGGGACCGCGCAAACGAATACCCCCTCTATTACAAATTACGACGTCCATTCTCCTACTTGGAGAGATGGTAAGCCAGCGCATCCACCAAGTGCAATGTGGACCACTAGCCTAGGCCACAACTCTTTTTGATCAGCCGTCGACCCCGTCCAGGTAAGTATGTTGCAAGGGTGCACCGAGGGATCGTTATATAGCAGCCTCCCCCACCCCTGCCTCCTCTCATTGGCGAGGTGGTACTAAGCAAACTAACTAAGAGCGCCCTGGTGGTGCAGCTGGTGCAAGGTCGTGGGCCTGATTCTGATGGGGCTCTCGGTGCTCAGGCCCGGTTCTCTGCCATTAATGGGCTGTCTCCGCGGCGCCCACGAGCCCACATAAATCATCTTCGTGGACGTCCACACACACTACCCCAGCATCACGGCTTCTCCTGATCCACTGCGGCTTAGATGGATCGGGCTGCAACTTCTGCCGTCATAGCAGCGGTGGAAATTCATCTAAAATGAGCACCACTAAAAAAAAGGACCCCTAAAAAAATCTTAAAAAAAAGCAGCGGTGGAAATTCTTCTCAAAAAAGAAAAAAATACAGCGGTGGAAACAAAGGGAGTGAAAGGCCGGCATGGCCGCACGGGGAGCACCACCGGAGGGTGTTGGGGCCGGAAGACAAGACCAGGTGCTTGTGATGCCCATCGACGGGCAAGCAACAGGTGTGGCACAAGGAACAATTGCACCCAGGGATTGGCGATATCGGCGAGGTCTGCAAGAGCCCCCAGGACCCAAGAAAGGAAGAACAAGGTAAGGGTATGTGCTGATAATGATCCAAACTGACAGAGGGAGATGTGCGCAGTCTTAGAAGATATATTCAGTTCTCTCCTCTCTGGTTAATTTTGATGTTTTTCAGATTGTGCAGTAGTAATAGTTATGTACGAAGGAATGCAATCTTGCTGTGCACAAACTAGTGCGTTTTTCATATTAAGTTCATCCATGGTCAAATGTTTGTACTAACTTGTAGGAACACTGCTGCAAGAGTTGTGCCAATGTGTTTGTCAAAGCAGACTTGCATAACAGGTAGCGTATATGTGTGTGTGCCTAAGCTAGTATAGCTCACTTTGGAAATGAAAGCTTGGTCAGCTGGAAGGAAGGTTACATTACTCAGCTGTTGGACTGACAAGATAAGAGTTCCTTTGATTATATACGTTGGGGTTCTCTGTTAATTTTGCTATGCTAGTCTAATTGATGATACGATACCCTGAACCCTGCACCCCGTCCATGAGATCAGAAGACTCGGATGGTGAAGATGTTCCTCCACCCATGAGGAATATCTTTCTAAGAAATAAGAATGGTGGCCGGTAAAGTCATGGCTAGGAACAGGAAAGGGCTTCAGGCCATAAAAGAGTTGCCGACGCTAAAGAAGCCGGACGAGCCAGATTTCTCGGTCGAACCCTACGAGTAAGGTATAATGGTCTATCCAGAACGGCCACTGATTCTCTAGCTCTACTACCAATTTTGTCTTCTTTGCTGCATTGAGGAGACTGTAACCGGTTGGAATTCGGATTCGCAGAACCGGTCGTTGATGCAAGAATTATAGTTAACACTGAATCCCAAATGCATGGTGGGATACCTTACCAAGAGATGCTTATAACAGTTTAAAGTACACATAGATAATATAGTCATCGTTACGTTGTACCTTGTACATTCAGATGTAGAGTATCTGTGTTTGTAAAATTCTTGGTGCCTCAGTACAGCGTGCAGCTACACTGACTGTCAGAGCTTCAAAGAAATCCTGACATTGCTGCCATAGTATGGAGTACCATTTTGGAGCCTGTAAAGTACAAGGTTTGCTATTTTGTTAAAAGTATAGACTGTAAAGGCCACTTGAACATCAACTTCAGGTAATGCTGCATATGTGTCCCATCACACTGTCTATTTCTAAACGTTCACACTGTCAGCAATTTTAAACACCATATAAGCTGACTCTGCAAGGCCATGATGAATTAATTGAAACTGAACGTGAATTCAGCAGAAAGAACCACTAAAGTAGGAAGGACAAAATATAATTAAGAGAATTGGCAGGGGCCGCGCGAACGCGTACCCCCTCTACCACAAATTTACACCGAGGGGTCATTATATAGCAGGCTCCCCCTCCCCTGCCTCCTCTCGCTGGCGAGGTGGTACTAAACAAACTAACCAAGAGCGCCCTGGTGCAGCTGGTGCAAGGTCGTGGGCCTGATTCCGGTGCTCAAGCCCACTTCATTAGAAAAATGATCTCTCTGGCACAGAATGTCTATTTCATCAAATGGGCTGTCTCCACCCCTCAAAAAAAATAAAATCAAATGGGCTGTCTCCACGAAAGCTGGCATTTCAACTTCCAATACATACTTATCATGGAATGTTACTAAAAAAAAACTTATCATGGAATAAAATCCAAGAGGAGTAAGCATGTCACTGAGAATAGCTAGCTGAAATGAAGGATGGTAGACGTAAGACCAGGGTGTTGAGGCCGGAAGGCCAGGTGCTTCTGATGCTCATCGACGGCGAGCACCGGGTGTGGCACAAGGAGCAATTGCACTCAGGGGTTGGAGATATCGACGAGGTTTGCGAGAGTTTTTTTTTTTACATGATTGCCGACATGAGTTATCTGAAGCCATGGACTGATTATGATCCAAACTGACAGAGGGAGATGTGCACAGTCTTAGAAGATATATTTAGTCTTACCTGAAGCTTCAGTTACAAGTAGAACCTCACGCTGGGAGGAGTTTTTATTCTGAGAAGCACCAATTTTCCTTATTCTGAAATTTTTCAGGTTATCTACTGTCCTAGAGATTGTAATGAGGTGACCACACATTGAATAAACTAGCATCTGATGCTTTTAATTAGTTCGTGCACTCTTGGAGCATGGATGTTAGAAATTGACAGAGTCATGCACGTATACAGTTGGTGTTCTAAAATTTCGTTTGCTCTGAAGACAGAAAGGATATCCATGTGAACTCTGAAGACAGGAACGGGTACTCTGAATCCTACGTTCATCGTTGTATGACGCTAAGTGTTTAAATCTTACAGGACCAAGTATAACGATAATATGTGGACATCCCGCTAAACCCACTTGTCCCGCATAAATCATATGTGGCCACAATATCAAGTATAACATTCTTGTCGCTTATACTTTTTGCCCAGTACTGTATCTTCCAAGACTGAGTGAATTGCAGAAAACCACCGCATTTGGGGTTAGCTTTGTGGAAAACTACCTAGTCCCTAATTATTTGCAAAACGCACCCGCAGATTCAGTAAACTTGTTGCAAATAGCACTGATGAGGTGATCTGGCCCGTTTGATCACTTTCTGACAAGTGGGGTCAGCTTGTAAGAAGCTGACTTGGCAAAGTTTTGACATACAGGCCCTGGATCTAAAAAAAAGCAATCAGAGCCCCCCTGCTTCGACCCCGTCTGGATCGGGAGAGTCAGAGCCCCCGAGCTACCCACCCCCCGCGCCACTCCGACGACCTCGTCGCCGGCGACCACCGCTGTCTACCATCTCCTTCCTCCTCCGTTTTCTTTTCTTCTCCACTGCTGCCTCGTCTACCATCGGCGATGGCGGAAAGGCGAGAGGGTAAGGCCGCGCTGGCCGGGATTGACGACGCGGGTTGCCATGGCTGTGGATCTCGCAGTCACGCGCACGGACCCGTGACGCGCGCAGAGAGAGGAGAGGAGGAGGCGTTCCCCGGCGAGGCCGACCTCGTCGGCGCAGACGGCCGCGCAGTGGAGGAGGTCCCTGCGAAGAGCTCCTCGACAGTGACGGCCGGTTCGGGCCCGTGCGCCGCCGCGCGGTTGGAGCCGGGCGGTTGCTCGGCCATGGCCTCGGCCGTGCTTGGAGAGCAGCAGGGGATACAGGCCGCCGCGGATTCCGACGCCGTGGACATGGCCGTGGCTGCCAGCGGCTGGGCTAGGTAGGGGCAACGTGCGGGTCGTCCCAGAGGAGGAGAAAGAAATATGGGAGGAGGATGGCGGGGCAGCGGTGGTCGCCGGCGTGCTTGTCGGCTGCGGCGAGGTCGCCGGCCCTCCGCCCAGCGCGTCGCTCCAGTGTCGCCGGCCAAGCAGCGCGGCGGAGGCCATGAACCCGATGCCCAGCACGCCTCTGCCCGAGGGGTGGGGGCTGATTGCTTTTCTGTTTTAGATCAAGGGGTGTGGGTGTAAATTTTTTGCTCTTACAATCTGACCCCACTTGTCAGAAAGTGGTCAAACGGGCCAGATCACCTCATCAGTGCTATTTGCAACAAGTTTACTGCATCTGCGGTGCGTTTTACAAATAATTAGGGACTAGGTAGTTTTCCGCAAAGCTAAACCCAAATGTGGTGGTTTTCTGCAATTCACTCTCCAAGACTATATCTCACATTCTTTCTAACTTGTGAAATTGTCAAAGCTACTGGAGGTGTTGCAAAGACTGCCTGTGAAGGGGCTGTATACAACCTGCTACTTTACTTGTTAGCTAGATATATATGGCATCTGGATGCTTTTATATGCAACCTTTCAACATTTCATATGTTGAAATTCACCAAATTTCAAGTCAAATGTGTTGCTCAAGTTTTCATCCTTCTTTCTAATAAGGTATCTAATAATGTAGCGATTTTTTTAGAAGCCTGCTGGAAAATGAGTTGCAAGAATGAAACTGGGTGTAATATTAGGTACCTCGACTGTGATATTACGCCAAATCAGACATCGACTAGTACAACTTATGTCTTCAGCAGCTGCAATGCGTGCTACTTAAATAATAAAGGTCCAATGTTTAATTTAGAGAATTTATAGGGGCCAAACAAACACATAAATCCTCACAGTTATAAAAGCCAAATTTAAATTAAAGAATTGGCAGGGGCCGCGCGGACGCGTACCCCCTCTATCACAAATTATGACGTCCACTCTTCCATTTGAGGAGATGGTAAGCCAGCGCATCCACCAAGTGCAATGTGGACCACTAGCCTAGGCCACGACTCTTCTTGATCAGTCGTCGACCCCGTCCAGGTAAGTATGTTGCAAGGGTGCACCGAGGAATCATTATATAGCATCCTCCCCCACCCCTGCCTCCTCCCGTTGGCGAGGTGGTACTAAACAAACAAGAGTACAGAGGTTTATTTTTATTTTTTAGGTGCAGCCGGTGCAAGTTCTTCATGGGCCTGATTTTAGTGAACCTTCGGTACTCAGGCCCAGTTCATTAGAAAACGATCTTTGGGAGAAGAGTTTATTTTAGAAGGTTGATTTCAAATGGATTGTCTAGGCTCACAGTGGTCAGGCCTCGTGGGCTCAGGTGGAGGATGTTGCAAATAATGAATATAAAGAGTTCCCGCAAAAAAAAAAAAGAGGAGAGTACGAGATGATGATCCCATAATTAACGAGTTGGAGCCAATGATGATCACATGCAGTTGAAAGATTTTTTTTTCACGGGTACACATGCGGTTAAAAAAATTACTGTGGATCAAGGACTTCATAATAACCATTGTATCACGCACGTACCTAGAGCCAGCGCTCTGCCTCCTCCTCAAAATAATAATAATTTGGGTTCGTGTCTCTCATTGGCGCCGGCGCAGGTCCGCCTCGTCTCCGGTGGCCCTAGGGCCATGGAGGTGCGGTGATCCTGACAAGGGCCGGCGGGAGGGCTTCGTTTTAAGTCGTTCTTTTCAATCTTGTTAGGGTTTGTGTCCTACTCAGGAAGGCGAGACGATGGCGGCTCTCTGAAGATGGAATAAAGGTCTCCCCGCCTAGCCCCCGTTTCGGTGGTGCGTCTAGCATCGTTGATGGGTGTGTGGAGGTGTGTCTCCGGCAGATCTGTCTTTGGTGGATTTGCTCGGATCTCGTCGTTGTTCGTCTACGTTCGTGTGTCTTCGGTTTGGATCCTTCCGATCTACGTTATTTTTCATCGGCGGCGGTTGCTGTTTTGGGGTGCTGGTCCTATGGAGTCTTAGCACGACGACTTCCCGATCGTCTACTACAACAAGTTGTACCCGGCTCCGGTGATGGAGGGGCGATGACGGCGGCGCGCCTTCGGCTCACTTCGGTGCTTGTAGTCGTCGCTAGGTGGTCTACGAATCTGGATGTAATTTTTATTTCTGGTATTCGTTGTACTGCCATGATTGAAAATGAATAGATTGGAAGTTTTTCCGTAAATTTTTTTTTACTCTGGATGCATACTAGCGAATACTCCTTCCTTCCTAAAATATAACACGCTCGACTTTGATCATTAATATATACAAAATTATATGAATCTAGCATGTATAAATATTATCACATATTTGTCGTGCAAAATAGTTTTATTTCATATATCTTTATACTAATTCTGTAGACATGCTACAAGTGAAAATCATAGTTAAAATTATGTGTCAAAGACAAAAAAAGGAGTCAACCACGCCTTATATTTTGAAAATGAGTGATTTGTTTTTCAGAACAACCGAGTAGCTTTAATGAAGGAATATAGGAGAAGGACAGGAGTTCTAATTAAAATGCATGGAGACTTCTAAAAACACAAGATCGTAGGTCTCTTTTGATGCCAAAAAAAAAAAAGTTCGTGGGTCTGTTCCTGGTGGACTTTCGGGTCCGAGTGGGCTACATCTTCCTCTCTCTCGATAAAAGCAAAATAAAAGCAGTGGAGCTCCGCTCTTGTCTCACCTTGTCCGCGAGCACAGCAGACCCCAACACGCTACTCCAGACCACATTTGCAATCAATCCTATACTCCACTAATTAGCAACCACAACATAAACTGAAACTACATCTTCCAATTGAAACATGCTGAAAGTTAGCAGGAAGGCCAAGTTGATGCAACTAAAACTGAACATAAACTTAGAAGAAAGCCTCAAGGACCAAAATTTATTTTAGAGAATTGGTAGGAGCCGCGCGAACATGTACCCCCTCTACCACAAATTACGACGTCCACTCTCCCACTTGGGGAGATGGTAGGCCAGCGCATCCACCAAGTGCAATGTGGACCACTGGCCTAGGCCACGACTCTTCTTGATCAGCCGTCGACCCCGTCCAGGTAAGTATGTTGTAAGGTCGCACCTAGGGCTCATTATATAGCCTCTCTTCCTCCCAAGCCTCCTCCCGTGGGCGAGGTGGTACTAAACGAAACTAGAGTGTCGTGGTGTTGTTGCAACGGTGGGGTGCGAGGTCGTGGGCCTGATTCTGGTGGACTTTTGGTGCTCAGGCCCAGTTCTTTGAGAAAACGTTATCGGCAGGAGAAGGGAGAGATTGCATAGAAGGTCGGCAACGTTCCACTCAAAAACAAAAAAGGTGTGGCAACGTGTACCAGCGGAGGGGTTGAACATACTGTGATACTTGACAGACAGAGCTTCAAATAAATCCTGACAAGAATAGAAGCTTCAAAGAATATTGCAATTTGCATCCGAAAAACTTATTTTGAGACGGAGGGAGTACTAAAGTTAGTACAAAGTTAAGACACTTATTTTGAGACGGAAGGAGTATAACTGAGTAAACTGGAAAATGCTCGATTATATGCAAAAACTTCTTCGACTTCATGTCTGACTGCTAAAAGAAAGCGTAAGCTATGAGTGACCAAATATATGTACAGAGAGAGGACTTAAGGAAAATTATGGTATAGAACTACAGAACTTAGAATCATATGGTTCCCACGGTCATAAGTAGCAATATTAAGTGAAGCAACGGCATTGTAACCTGTGGCATAGCTACTTACTCTGTATAAATCCATCAATGCATCCGCTCTGAACTTTTGCTCCTGAACCAATGCTGGGCAGAGGACGAACAGGGGCAAGGGAATGGAAGAGGAAGAAGGGGAGCCAGGGAAGGGGTAGAAGAAGAGAGCAGGGTAGCAGATGGGGATCCAGGGCGTGCCAATAAATGAAAAATAATACTCCCCCCTTCCTGAGATTCCACTATGTATATAGATGCATTTTAATCCGTATGTGGTCCATAGTGAAATCTACTTATATTTAGGAACAGAGAGAGTAATAAGGAAAGTTCATAAGATCCAGGGCTGAGGAATTAATATGAACAATAGACATTCTTTTCATGAAATGGAAATTTACATACATCTGCACAGCATGTAAAACTAACAAATTACATACCCTTTGGTGGGCAAAATGAAGCATCAGCAAGAAACATCGTGCTATGGTACACAGATACGAAATACATCGGCAGATGGCCATGCATTCAGATGACCCAAAACCAAGCGACAAACGAACCGACGACCAGCCCAACCACAAGGAACAGCACTATGACGATCCCCGCGGTCTCGGAGTGGTGTATGGGCACGGCCTTGGGCGCGAGGATCATGAGCACGGAGGTCAGGTACCCGTTGGTGAGCCCGAGAAGGCACGTCAGCACGGTGACCGGGATCTCGGTGCGGAAGTAGCTGGGTCCGTGCAGGCAGCCATAGAAGAGAGGATAGAACAGGAGCCTCGCGAACGAACCGGCAACCGCAACATTGGAGTTCTGCAGGAGGTAGATGGCCGGCAGGCACTTGCCGATGAGATCAAACACGTTGTATGCGCTGATGAGCATGATTGGGTACCAGTCCTTGAGCGCCTCCGAGTGCACGTCCTCCGTGATGAACCCCGGAAATATGGACAGGGTGACCGCGTAGATGAGAACTACTCCTATCCCGTACCACTTCACTGTCCCGACGATGCTCCACAGGGTCGACCTCCAGGCAGGCCCCGTCATGCCACCACCCACCTCTGCCTTCTGAGCCCTCTGCTTGATGTTCTTGTAGTACACCACGACCGGGAGTCTGCGCGCCACGTTGTAGCACACTATGCAGATGATCATGACCACCATGCCAACCATGAAATACAGGATTGCGCTTTGCCTTAGCCCATTGGGGTCCTGAGGGAAGCTCGCTTTTGTGATCACTCGAAGCGCTGAGACAAGTACACCTGTGGAACACAAATCATGAAGACAATGCATCTAGCATCAGCCCATCACATAGATCCTAATATATGCCTCAGATATTTTCACAAACAAAGTAGGTGCTAGCAAGTTCCAAAGTCGGCAAAGCACAATCTATATATGCTCCACTGAAATTTGAAACCACTTATTGGTTGGTTCTAACAGATTTTATAGTACCTGCTGCATTCTCAGTTTATACTCTCAAACTCTTCATCTCGATATGTCTGTATGCTGCCTGATTTCTGAACAAACAACCAAACCAGTTTCTAGTCTAGGGGCAATTCAGAGAGCTAACTACAGGGCAAAAACAAGCGAACGGGAAGAAAACAGAGGTAAATAAAGGGGGACCTGAAGCGGCAGTTCCGGCGACGACAGCCTGCATGTAGCGCTCGGGGAGCTCCCCGGCGAAGCCGATGACCCCGCCCTGCACGAGCGCGTCGGCGACGCCGCACATGACGGTGGCAGCGACGGTGACGTCGAAGGCGCCGTAGAGGCGCGGCGTGCCCCTGACGTATACGGCGTCCATGACGGGCACGACGAGGAGCGCGAGCGTGAAGAGGGTGAGCCCGGTGTTGATGCGGGCCGGGGCGCTGGACTTGGGGAAGACGAGCACGATGAGGAGCAGCGGGAGGAGGCAGGAGAGCATGTAGGAGACGGAGAAGACGCGGTCGACGGGCGCGCCCGGGTAGAGGTAGGAGAAGTAGTCGACGGCGGTGATGTAGGCGTTCCAGGGGAGCAGGAACCCCGCGCCGAGCGTGAAGAAGATGAGGTAGCCGACCCCGAGCCGGTCGGCCGGCGGTGGGGGAGGGTGCTCCGCCTCCGCCGACCCCGCCGGCGGCGGCAGCAGCGCCGTCGTGGCCTCCTCGTCGCCGCCGGCCATGGCTTGGTCGGGTGGGTGGATTTGGGAGATCTCGGATGGGTGGACTTGGGGGATCTGGACGGGTGACTTGTTTTTTTGGGCTGCTCGAGAGAGAGAGTTTCGGCTTTGTGGGCTTTCGTGTGGAGCGAGTTGAGGAGGTTCGTGCTCCTACGCTACGCTATGCGACTTTTAATGAATGATGCACATGTTGCATTCTTTATTGTGTCGCTGACAGCCGTGGGCCGACTGGTGATTCTTTGCTTGTTTTTTTTGTCTTTGCTTTATTCGCCCATGTGGTCTCACGCTATCCGCTATGAAAACTAAAATATGCGCCTTCCTTTTAAATAATAGCTTGAGAGTCTCCCTGCGGAACAGTCTCTCTCTCGGTAAACGAAATTGCTTCAGGGACGACACTTTAGACTAACCACAGTGAGAGTAACTTCGGTAGTAACTTAGCTAGTTACTGTAACATCACATGTCCCAATGCAATATGAGTCTATAACCTAATAAATGAAGCTTTGCATGTTACCACACCTATGTTACTACCCACTATTGAGGTAGTAATATAGTCTAGGGATATGTGTATGTTACTAGTGTATGTTACTCTTCATTGTGGCTAGTCTTACGCACGATCTGCAAACGATGTTCCTCTCCAACAGCACTAGCATCAACTAAAAAAAGAAAAACAAATAACCTCCTGTGTGCACGCTCACTACTGCCCCTCCACGTTGGATCGTGCAGCCATTGGTTGTAATCTTGTCGTGTGTATAGCAATGCCGGTCAGTAAAATACTACTAATTGATTTCATAAAAATTGCATTCACATGGTTATTGCATAGGAGCACCTAGGTGCTCCACCCCCTTACATCTGAACCGTATAATGGCATCGTGATTACAAACTTCCGTTGTATACCTTTTGTATTCAGTTCTGTATCAGCTCTTTCCTTTAAATTGGCTGGAAACATATACTAGGTGGGTATTCCATCGCATTAATTGGGCCATTATTGTACCCTGGCCCAATAACAAGACCCGTTCTGGACGGAGTTATTGGGCCGCTCCCCCACGGTCCCGCGCTGGATAAAAATATCTACCCCGTCTACTGTTTCTCTTCCCCACCCGAGCACTCGTCCCTGCCCGTTCCTATCCCTTTCAGATATAGGCGACTCCAGGTCAAAAAAAAAAAGATATAGGCGACTCTGTTCTTTTCGATTCCTCGCCATGCGCTCCTCTGCATCCTGAGCCCTTTCCCGCGCCAGTGATGAACAAGCCCCGCTCTCACGGGCTGAGACTGGTGATGAACGTCGGCGACTAGGCAAAGATCATTGGTGTTGAGTATTTCCTCGTTTTTCTCTCTTTGAAAGTTTTCGTTCCTCAAAATTTCTAAGATTTCCTGGAACTTTTTTCCTCAGCAACTCTGACACCCAATGGTGTTGAGATCGTCTTTTCTTTCCTCGTATTTCCTCTGAAATGTTTCTCTCCTCAAATTTTCTCTTTGAGCGTTCCTGAATTTTTTCCCTCGACAACTCTGACACCATGAAGTATGCAACGGAGGCGACCACCAGCAGAAGTAGGTAACGCTGGCCACTGGGGCAGCGACTGCTTGTGGCGGCGAGCAGCGGCAGCCCGTGGCTGCAAATCCATGCCGCCAATTCTCAAGGTCCTCCTCATCGCGGGATCCTAATTCTAGCACCGTTCTATACCTCTGCCTGAAGCTCAATTGAACCTGTTAATTTTAGTAATCTCTGTAGCTAACTAACTGTTTTTTACGGGAAAATCCACTGGTTAATTGTTACATGCCCATCGATCCAGAAAGTGAAAAAAAAATGTAAGCAGGATATTAAGTAAACTTCCTAGAGCGGATAAGATGTTCTTTTTTTGACATATAACCAAGAAGCTGGGTATTAAGTAAACCAAGATTTATCTCTGTCTGCCAAGTTCCAAGATATTTTTTTGACATATAACCAGGATATGGAGTAAACGAAGCTGGTTATACTCTGACAGTTTACTTAAACCAAGATCTCTGTCTTCCAGGATATCAAGTAAACCAGGATGTTAATGGTGTGTTCATGGAACCAGAATGTTAAGAAAACCAAGAAGTTGCGGTTGTAGGCAGATTTTTATGTACCGTGTTAGCCAAATCTTTATGTATCGTGTATAAGTTTCTTCTCAGATGTTATCAAACATTTGTCTCTACAATTATCCAAGTGGTGCTCGAATGAACCGACTCTCGTCAGTCGTAAACGAGATGCATTGTTCAGCGGATTTAGTGAATCTCTTAAACTGAAATTAAAATCAAGGTGAGGCTTCCTTTTTATTCATTGCCATTCATTGTGACTTGCAACACCCGATGCTGAATTTGAATTGTTTAGATCCCGGTTCGAACAGCAGTCTACACCACACGTAATAAACTGTTCGTCCGACATGTTCGGCATTTATGATCCTCTTGGACCCCACAGCTTGTAGTAAGCCAGCGTATTGACTCTGCATTGCTTCAGGTTGAAATCATTTCCTATTAAATGTTCTGATCAGGGCAAAGGACAGGTGAGGATTTGGGTGGGCGGAGCACCTCGGAGCCAAAAATCCGCGTCCCATTCATATTGGCTATATGGAGAATCAATACACAATCCTCTAAAAATAAGAAAATCCAGATGGTGGATCTATACTTCTCGTGTTGCAACTTTATCTACATCTATATCTATATCTATATCTATACTATTATTAAAAGAGCAAACATAAATTTCCCTAAAGCCACACAACAAACCGTACACAGGATAACCAGGACCTTCTGATCAGATTAACTTAAATACATCCCACGGTCTATATTACGCCAAAGATTTGTCATTCAGATCAACGTCTCGGATGCAATGTTCTGCCGAGCAGACGCCGTCGTCTGCCAATCGTGGGAGCGCTTCGCGTCACCCAATCCCGGCGGCCTCGCCCGCAGCTCCTGTTTTTTGGATCGTGACTTCTTTCTCTAGGCGCCAGATAGAGAAACTTGAGCGCTCCTTCCTTCCCCTCCTGCCGTGCGCTTCCCACTGATCCGCCCCCACGTCGACCCCGTCTCCGGTCGATGCCCGTGCCCCTGCAAGCCGCCGCCGACCTCCTATGCCGGTAAGCCGTGCCCAACTCCCCTCCTCCTCCCTTCTCTCCCCCTCTCCTCACTAATCTCTCCTCTCTCTTCGTTCCCACGATGCAGAACGCCATGGCCATGGACCAAAGCTCCGCTGGTCCCTCCCTCGCGACTGCCAGTCTTCCTCCCGACCAGATCGACGACGGCGATGACCGGATCTGCCCCGCTGCCGTTCGTTTCCAAGGGACGTCCGCAGATGGGGTTTCTTCCTCTCAGCGTCCACCACCTGCGGGCTCACCGGTGATTGGACCTGCTCAGCATGCAGGATTGCGTGCTTCCTGGCGAGGTGGTCGTGTCTTGCCTGACGCGCCCTCGGCAGTCGAGTCTTTTTCCACGGTGCCCCATCCTCCAGTAGCTCTGTCGCCATTTGCACCACCGTGCGCCACTGCCCGCTCGCGTGAACCATCCAGGTGGGTAGGTTTGCTTCTGATCTTAAAATTTTCCCCATTCAAATTTTCCTTGATTTTGTTCAGATTGAAATTTGGGCTGTGTTTCGTTGGAAGGCCCGATTTCACCTGCCGAGAGCTGTTGATATCTCAGTTTAAAGCTCATATCTATTAGGTTCGAAACTGAATTTTATCATAGGAAGTTTTGTGTGTTCGTAAGCCTACAACACCCGTTGCATTTTCTTCAGCATGACCAACAACTGCACCTCTGAAGTTAACCATGGCCAGCTACCCAATATATCGTCCAGATGCTAGAGGGATAGCGTCACCGCTGCGCACGATTTTGAGGTGGCCAATTAGCAGTTGTTGGATGGCATCTGGTCGGCAAGCACCTTCCCTCAAGTTTCCGCCTCGCTTAGCATCCGCCCACTTCCCCAGCCAACCCAGCCGCCCCCTCCATGCCGAACCCTGTGCTGGTGGTGGACAAAGTTTGCAAGAGGAACTTGATTTTTTAGCTTTATTTGTTTCTTATACAGGTGATGCTTTTCTATATTATGGATGGATTCTTGATAGCCATCATAGATTACTGCCAAGTAGATAATTGAATATTAAATAAGTAAAAATTCTGCACAATGTAGTACTGATAACATGGTGTTAGTTCCTATGTTTTTTTTGCTTAAAGCCTATATTAGTCGAATTTAATTGGTTTTTACAGTTACACCCACAGATTACAGCATTAAATGAGTTCGATTTGTGGCAGAATCAATGTTGTTCGTTGTTCTGTTCCATGATTCCTAGCAGTTTTTTGTTTCATCATAGGTGGTCACATTCAGATTCAGATTTTTATAATTACATTCAGATTTTTTTTACTTAATGATGATATGTGTAGCCATCCTCCCCGGCGCTGCAATCTGTGAGTATGTTGGTGCATTGCCGAGGACTGGAGGTACTAATATTTCACTTCAAGCTTTTATTTCTTACGCATCATTTGTCTCATTGCTCGGTTTCTTAGTTTGTCTCTGAAAAAATGGGTGTTTGTAAATGATTTGTTTCCACTCTTGTAGAGAAAAGGTCAGGGTCTGATATGCATATGCCATCACTTCATGTTGAGAACAATTCCGAGGCACCATCGGCACCGGAGTACTGCATCGATGCTGGATCTGTTGGAAGTTTCGCAAGGTTCATAAACCACAGCTGCAACCCTAACCTCTTTGCCCAGTGTGTCCTAACCAATCACCACGACATCAAGCTAGAAAAGGTGATGCTTTTTGCTGCCGACACGGTACTTCCACTTCAGGTGAATTGATTTTTGTTGCATCTCAACAATTTCTACAGGAAAAACTATATAGCTTCTCTCCTGCAGTCACGCTAATTATTAGCGAAAGAAGCGCGTTATTTTTGTGTGTAGGGTAGACGGCATGCTGGACACGCTAAGTATAGTTAGTAAATGAAGTTTGTCTGGGTGACATGCCTGTGGGTCACGATGGCATGACATTTTGTGAACAACTGGTTCATATAAGTTGATGGAAGATTTAATCGATCTTTAGACATTTACATGGTCAGCATCCTGCTTTTGATGTACCTCTGTTCATATTTCAGCATATTTGTTCTTTTTATTACCAGGTAGCACCTAACGTCGACAACTGCGATGTCAGGAACTCCCTCACAATTGCCGAATATGTCGCTGAAATTACAACTTCTACAAACAGACCAAGGTAATTATCTGCTTGAAACCCTGTCGAGTTATTTACAGAGTTCTGACCTGGTACGACAATAATAATCTCATTGCAAAATTCTCTGTGCTGTAGGAGTTGAGTTGTGAGGCCCCCACCTACATGACACACCAAACTGATATCAATGAGAAAAGGCGTAGTATTCCCATTGACTGGTTGACTGAGGTAAGTATTCCATTCGATGCTCCATGGATTCGGCAAAGTAGTCTTAACTTAGTATTCTCTGGAATGTAATAAATTTCTTACAAAACCAATGTTTCATTGTCCAATGCAGGTGCAATACAAGCTTGAGCTACTAGGTGAAACACTATTCCTTTCAGTCAACATCATTGATAGATCAATGCATAGAAAAACATGTCTCGAGTTTTCTCTTGAATGAAACCTGCAAGTTTCTCAACTATTTAGTGAAGCTTACCTTGAAAAGAACTATAAATACTACAGGAAGGAGAGCAAGACAATGACAGTTCGTTGGAATATGGATTTTTAGAGGATATTTATGGGTTCAAACCTCTGTAATTACATATTACTTTCCTTGCTGATGCTATTGCTCATGTTATAAAACTGTCCTACTTCGCACACATGGTTTTCAGCAAAGAAAACAGTGTCATGATTTATAAAGTACACTTATAAACAAAAGAAACCTCCGCACGTTTAGCGAAGCGGTTTCCTTGGCACGTCTTGTCGAAGCAGAGACCGTGTTCCCCTTATTCCGGGATTCCCATCAATACGGACGTGGGTAACCCAACCGCGCCATTGATTGCGGCGCTTGGGAGATAAGCGAGTTTTATCAGGCCGGTGGGGACGCATGGTTTCGTCCGCCCATATAAGGGGATAAAGATCCACTCTTTTACCTACGCCTTCTTCCTCCTTTGCTTATCCATCTCTGCGAACTCGAGCTCCAGCGCCCAAATCCGCACATCTCACCTCAACCTTCTCCAACTATGTCCGGAGCGGGAGGCAAGTGGATGGCCTCCTCCGTTACGGAGGGGCACATCCAGAAGCTGCGCAGCGCCGGATATCTGTCCAGTGACATCGCGCACCGGCTCCCCGACGAGGGGGAGCTCCTCCCCACCCCCAGGCCCCATGAGAGGGTAGTATTCCTTTCCCATTTCCTCCGCGGACTGGGCTTCCCACTCCATCCCTTTGTTCGTGGGCTCATGTTTACTACCGCCTCGATTTCCATGATCTGGCCCCGAATTTCATCCTCAACATCTCGGTGTTTATCATCGTGTGTGAGGCCTTCCTCTGCATCCGGCCCCACTTCGGCTTGTGGCTCAAGACCTTCAGTGTCAAGCCAAAGGTTGTGAAGGGCAGCCAAGCGGAGTGCGGAGGCGCCATGGTGGGCAAGATGCCCAACGTTACTTGGCTCGAGGGCACCTTCGTGGAAACCATTAAGGGGTGGCAATCAGGGTGGTTATATATCACCGAGCCGCGTGACCCTAAATGGGCAGCGGCCCCCGAATTCAGATCCGGCATCCCCATACGGTTCACCTCCTGGAAGGAGAATGGCCTGACATGGGGTGATTCAGAGGAGCTGACCAAACTCCAAGCCTGCGTCCAAAAGCTAGTGAACAAGAAGCTCAAGCTTGTCAACGTAGTCCAGGTCATGCTCATCCACCGGATTCTCCCGTGCCAATAACGGGACTTCAATATGTGGGAGTTCAATTCGGCGCAGCACCAGACTTTGAGCAGGCTCTTCGACACTATGTACGAAGAGGCCTGGAGGGTGCTGTTTAAGGGCGCCGAGGCTCCCTCATCCGCTACCGAAGATCCCGGATTCAGCTCGCAGCGTCCGGCTAGCGAGGTAAGCGATTTTACCCATTACGGGACACTTGTTTTCCATAGTTTGACTCTATGCGGGATCTAAACTCCCTCTCCTTTGACAGGACTGGCTGAAGAAGGCTGAGCGGACTAAGTGTCCGGCCCCTTTGCTAGAAGACCCAGCGGACGCCCGCTTAATGGGGCTGCTGGTTCCGGCACCCCACGTGGTGCCGGAGAAGAAGGCCACGGGCACTCGAAAGAGTTCCCGTTTTCAGGTGTCATCGGACTTATCGTCTGGTGACTCCGAGGCGGACTCCTCCCATGAAGGTGAGTAGGAGAAGAAAGAGGCCTCTTCCCTAGCGGGGGAAGGGAAGAAAAGGAAGGCCTCCCCAACGAGGGAGGCCAAAGGGTCCAAGAAGGGAAGGACTCTTCCCCCGGACTGCTCTGCCAACGCCGGCGATGACGACGAGGACTGGCCTTCAAGGGCCAAGCCCCTGGCGAGATCGTAAGTATCCGGACTCCCGAATAACTTCATGATTTTTCTTTTCGCCACATGGTGTCTTTCTAATGCCGCATACAACCCTGTAGTCCGCCCAAGGATGATCTTCCCGCTTCGTCGAGCGGGTCCTTGGGTGCGTCGGATATGGATTCCCTTCCGACCGCCTCCACCCCCCGTGATGCGGACGATGCCGAGGTGGGATCCCGGGAAAGGACCCGCCAGGAGAGGAGGCCCCGGAGGTGCCGCAAGGCAACCTCCCGGACTTTGCACCGGACTCCGCATCGGAAACTGTAGTGGCTCCGGAGTCCGGCAGGCGGCCCCTTCGTAAGAAGGGCAAGACCGTGACGCCGACGGCCTCCGTCCAACCGGAGGCGCCGAATAGCTTGCTGGAGGCGCTCAACGGCGCTTCCATCGAAGAGGAACACCGCACTGTCATGAGTGCGGTGATTCAGAAGGTTCAGCTCGCCAAGAGCGAGCTGATCGAAGCCTGCAGCAGCCTTCTAACATGCTTTGAGGTAAGAATTTTGATATATGTAAAATAGTACCGCATAGACAGTAGCCCCTGATGCTCGGTTCGGTGTTCGGAAAGAAAAGCCGGACTGAGGATCTAAAAAGATATACGCAGGAGTCATAAAAAATATGTCAATATGGGATTGCAGGCTGTGCTGCTGACCTCTGCCGTACTGACTGCGGAGGTCAATACTTTGAAGCAAAGCCTCGAGTGGTCCGAGAACGAGCTCGGCCGTGCCAAGAAGCAGCTCGAGGACAAGGAAGGTGAGTAACACCTTATTAAAATTGTACCATACAGAAAAGGATTTTGGTGGCAAAAAGAATGTCAAGGATAACGTGGGTATTGCAGGGGCCATGAACGAGGTGGCGACCCTGAAGGAGGCGGTGTCCGCGGCCAAACGTAATGCGGCCGCGGAGCGCATCGAGCGAGAAAAGCAGGAGGCGTGGGTGGCGGAGGTACAGCAAGAGCTCCAGGCTCTCGTGGGAAAACATGAGAGTTTGGAGCGCGACTCGAAGACTCGAGAGTCCGAGCTTGCATCGGCTCTTGAGAGTGCCAAAGCCGCTAAGGCCGAAGCCTACAAGGCCCTCCAGGAAATCGAGACGTTGAAGAAAATAGCGGCGGGTAAGGCATTTTTCATGCAAAGCAAGCATGTGAGTGTGAATTACCTATCACTTACCCGAATTCGGAGCTCTCCAGGAGCGTTCGCAGATCTGCCCCACAGCGTGTCCGATGCTGCCGCTTTCTACAGGGCCGAGGAGGGGATCTCGACGGAGAAGGTCTTCTGGTCTCAGTATGCTGAGGCCGGACATTCGGTGCCCCTTAGCGACCAGCTGAAGCAGCTGGTTGAGCTCCACAAGGTGGCCGAACAGGCCATGAAGGGCCTCATAGTTCGGCTGTGGCCCAGGGAGGCCATGCCTGGGAGCTACTTCGGCCTGGTGCAGCGGCTGGTGGATGCGTGTCCATGGGTTGAAGTCATCAAGCACTCCGCATGTATTGAAGGTGCCCGTCGGGCCCTTGCCCGCGCAAAGGTGCAATGGGGCAAGATGGATGCTGAGAAGCTTGTGACGGACGCGTCACCGCCGGGCAAGGAGTATCGCACGCCCGAGATGTATTATAAGAGTGTCCTGAAGGGTGCCCGCATTATTGCGGGTGAGTGCTCCAAAGATGTAATATTTGAGTAGACTCGCATTTTGTTATCCTGTGCGCTAAAAACTTTGTTCATACGCGCTAAGCAACGCTTGTTAATTTAAAATATTACCTTCTGTGCGGCCGTTTATCAAATCTTAGAGATGGCAAGTCGTCGGCTTCAGCCCCCATGCCACGAGTGCTGGGGTGTTCGGGATAAATTTGAGCACTCTTGTTCCCATTTTTGGGTCCATCTAGGGAGGCCCTCAACACAACGAACGAGGCAACCAGACTTATAATGCTTGAACACTCTCACTTAGCCATAGAATTCTATAATTTTAAATTTCGGTGAAGCCCCTAGTTTTCAGAAGGCCGAATTTGGGGCGCTATCCACGCCTGGGCCGGACGAAGCCGGTTCCTCGCTCTAAGCGGCATAAGTCTTTAGGGACTCGAAAAAGACCTCTCGAACAGCGACCGGCTCTCGCCTCATCATGGCGGTCAGTTTTAGCTTTCTCCACTAAGGCGCTCGCCCAGCTCAACTGGGGGCGCAGTCGCAGTGGTTCTCCTAGTGCTACCTTAGCCGATACAACGGAACGTAAGGTACCAAAACATGGGAGCCGGGCAAACCCAACTGTTGACCCAAGACATGATTCGGAGCCGATGCATATAATGCTATAAGTTCGGGGTGCCGCACTTGTGAAAGTGTTCGGACTTATCACACCATGATGCGGGAAACATAAGCCCCTGGTGTATTTAGCTATACCAAAGTGTACGGATGCAACATGTCATAAATGAACATATGTATAAGAAAGAAATGCAATTATAAGCAAAAAGGTGCTGCATTGTTTATTCAAGAAATACTGCCGTGAATGCAGAACAATACAAATAGTATGGTAAGCAAGGGATGGGACTATTAAACATGTCCCCCTCCAGGGGTAGGCTGCGGAATGCTGTATAAAACAGATTTAATGCTTGTAATGGAGACCACCTGGATATTCGTTGTAGCCCTTCCTTCCCTGGCTGTTGCATCGTGAGTTCGGCAGGTCTACTGCCGTACAGGGCCTCTGATGAACGGAGTCCTGTGGGTAAAAAAAAGAAAAAGATAAAAAAAGAACGACACACTTGAGAGCCCCTGGTGTGGTTAAGCCGCATTCTGGGCCTATCGTGGTCGTGCCCCTCCCCCTATGCCCATGGTATCTCCAGAGCGTAATGATGTACGCGAAGGACCAGTCTTGCAATTTTGCAGGGGCTGGGGTTGGGGCCGCATTGCTACGCGTGCTCGGGACGTGCCAGGTGGTCTTGTTGTAGGTTACTCCGGGCGCGTTTAGCCGTGTCCGGTCGCTTAACGGCCGGACTCGAGAATTGCATTAAGAGGCTGCACTGTACTTCTGCCGTGAGAGCCGCCGTATGTTCCTCCGTTTGGAGAGAGCGTTCAGTGTTTCTGTTGACCGTGATGACTCCTCGAGGGCCTGGCATCTTGAGCTTGAGGTATGCATAGTGCGGCACCACGTTGAACTTTGCAAACGCGGTACGTCCGAGCAGAGCATGATAGCCGCTGCGGAACAGAACTATGTCGAAGATTAATTCCTCGCTTCGGAAGTTATCCGGGGATCCGAAGACCACTTCCAGTGTAACTGAGCCTGTACAATTGGCCTCTACACCTGGTATGACGCCTTTAAAGGTCGTCTTTGTGGGTTTAATCCTTGAGGGGTCTATACCCATTTTGCGCATTGTATCCTGATAAAGCAGGTTCAGGCTGCTGCCGCCGTCCATCAGGACTCTAGTGAGGTGAAATCCATCGACGATTGGGTCTAAAACCAATGCGGAGAATCCGCCGTGGCGGATGCTGGTGGGGTGGTCCCTTCGATCAAAAGTGATCGGGCAGGAGGACCATGGGTTGAACTTCGGGGCGACTGGCTCCATCGCGTATACATCCCTGAGTGCACGCTTCCGCTCCCTTTTGGGTATGTGGGTTGCGTATATCATGTTCACCGTCCGCACTTGTGGGGGGAAACCCTTCTGTCCTCTATTGTTCGGCGATTGGGTCTCTTCCTCGTCATCGCTATGCAGCCCCTTGTCGTTGTTTTCGGCAATTAGCTTGCTTGCCTGCTTGAATACCCAACAGTCCCTGTTGGTGTGGTTAGCTGGCCTTTCGGGGGTGCCGTGTATCTGGCACGAGCGATCGAGTATTCGGTCCAAATTGGACGGACCCGGAGTAGTTCTTTTGAATGGCTTTTTCCGCTGACCGGGTTTAGAGCCTCTGAATCCGGCATTGATTGTCGTATCCTCATTATTGTTGCCGTTAATGCGGCGTTTGTTCTTGTTGCGACGCGGCCTGCCATTGCGGTCCTTGATTTCCAGACTTCCAGAATTTTTGCTGAGGTTGTTGCTGCGGGCTAGCCAGCTGTCCTCTCCCGCGCAGAAGCGGGTCATGAGTGATGTGAGGGATGCCATGGATTTCGGCTTTTCCTGTCCCAGGTGCCGGGCAAGCCACTCGTCGCGGATGTTATGTTTGAAGGCCGCGAGGGCCTCCGCATCCGGACAGTCGACGATTTGATTTTTCTTAGTTAAGAATCGTGTCCAGAATTGTCTGGCCGATTCGTCTGGCTGCTGAATTATATGGCTTAGGTCGTCAGCGTCTGGTGGTCGCACATACGTGCCCTGGAAATTATCAAGGAATGCGGCTTCCAGGTCCTCCCAACACCCAATTGATTCCGCTGGCAAGCTGTTGAGCCAATGTCGAGCTGGTCCTTTAAGCTTGAGTGGGAGGTATTTGATGGCGTGAAGATCATCACCGCGGGCCATGTGGATATGAAGGAGATAGTCTTCGATCCAAACCGCGGGGTCTGTTGTGCCATCATAAGATTCAATATTCACGGATTTAAACCCTTCAGGGATTTGATGATCCATTACTTCATCTGTGAAGCATAGTGGGTGTGCGGCGCCTCTGTATTGGGCTATATCACGACGGAGCTCAAAAGAGCTTTGTCTACTGTGTTCGGCCTGGCCGGACTTGTTGTGTCCTGCGCGACGGTTGTCGTCACGTATCATGGGGCGCCCACGCGATCCGTAGATCGATCTTGATTGTCTTGCCTTATCTTCCAATATATCTCGCAAGTCTAGAGCGTTCCCCTGTGGCCTTGTGCTTTTAGAGCGATGCCGGGGTACGGTTCTAGTGGAGGGCCTAGAGGCCTCTCTGTCGCGGCCACGGGGGGGTCGGTCAGCCGTATTGTGCGCTGGTGATGCAGGTTTATATGCCTCCTCCTCTAATCTGGGGAGCAGCTTGCGTTTGGGGTAGCTTTTGGAGGGGCGTTCGAGCTCATGCTCTTCGGCCGCAAGGACTTCAGTCCATCTGTCGGCTAGCAGATCTTGATCAGCTCTAAGCTGTTGCTGCTTTTTCTTGAGGCTGTTTGCCGTGGCCATAAGCCTGCGTTTAAAACGCTCTTGTTCGACGGGATCCTCAGGCACGACAAATTCGTCGTCGTCGAGGCTTGCCTCGTCTCCGGAGGGAGGCATGTAATTGTCATCCTCTACCTCTTCGTCTGCCGCTCTCTCATGACGGCTGGCTTCTCCGTCCTCCTGTGCTGAATCTTGCTGGAGGGGGTTGTCTTCGGCACTGTCTGGGGTGTTATTATCTCCGGTGCCAGAATCTCCATTCTTGTTGTGGCAGGATTTAGAGCGGCGCCGCTGACGCCGGCGCTTGGGCTGTTTCTTGGAGGGGTCATCCTCCGCTGTTCCTTCGCCATTCCCATCTTTTGGGATATCCACCATGTATATGTCATATGATGAGGTGGCTTTTCAGTGCCCAGTAGGCGCTGGTTCTTGGTCGTCTCCGGCATCGTCGTCCATACCGTCGATGTCTTCGGAGTCGAAGTCTAGCATGTCAGTTAGATCGTCGACAGTGGCTACTAAGTTGGTGGTGGGTGGGCTTTGAATTTCTTCGTCGTCCGTACCGCAACCGTCCTGACCGCAGTCCGGCCAGGGCTCTCCTGATAACGACAGATACTTTAGCGAACTCAAGATGTCGCCGAAAGGTGCATGTTGAAAGATGTCCACAGCGGTGAACTCCATGATCGGCGCCCAATCGGATTCGATTGGAGGGGTCGCGGGAGGTTCGGAGTCCGGCACCTCTGACTCATGAGCTTCACAAGGGACAAGGCCAGTATTCGGCTCCATCGCCGTAGAGGTTGCAGCCCCCGAGGCGGTGTCTAGCCACCCGTCCTCGATCTGCGCAGCCGGCTCCGAATCGAGGGTCAGAGCGGGCTCGTGTGCGGCCTCCAGGGCACTGTCCGGATGCAGAGCTAAATCATGTCCATCGTGACAATGCGGCGCGCTCGGCTGTGGCTCGAACCCATCGAAGATCAAGTCTCCACGGATGTCAGCCGTGAAGTTCAAACTTCCAAATCTGACCTGACGGCCAGGGGCGTAGCTTTCAATCTGCTCCAGATGGCCAAGCGAATTGGTCCGCAGTGCAAAGCCGCCGAATACGAAGATCTGTCCGGGGAGAAAAGTCTCACCCTGGACTGCGTTGTTGTTGATGATCGAAGAAGCCATTGAGCCTATCGGTGACGACACAGAGGAACTCTCAATGAAAGCACCAATGTCGGTGTCAAAACCGGCGGATCTCGGGTAGGGGGTCCCGAACTGTGCGTCTAGGCGGATGGTAACAGGAGACAAGGTACACGATGTTTTACCCAGGTTCGGGCCCTCTTGATGGAGGTAAAACCCTACGTCCTGCTTGATTAATATTGATGATGTGGGTATTACAAGAGTAGATCCACCACGAGATCAAGGAGGCTAAACCCTAGAAGCTAGCCTATGGTATGATTGTTGTTCGTCCTATGGACTAAAGCCATCCAGTTTATATAGACGCCGGAGAGGGCTAGGGTTACACAAAGTCGGTTACAATGGTAGGAGATCTACATATCCGTATCGCCAAGCTTGCCTTCCACGCCAAGGAAAGTCCCATCCGGACACGGGACGAAGTCTTCAATCTTGTATCTTCATAGTCTTGGAGTCCGGCCGATGATGATAGTTCGGCTATCCGGACACCCCCTAGTCCAGGACTCCCTCACCCCTCATGGAGAGTGAAGCCCTTGTCATCAGGACTAACCACACTCAATCTTGTGAGCAATTGTTTCGCTTCTGGATCGTGCGAGTAGCTGTCACTGATGACTTCTAACCATTTAGGTTGCCCTCGAGATATGGCATTGAGTTCAGAGTCTCGTGGTGTCCTAGAAAGAGCATCAACAACAGTGTTCAAGGAGCCTTGCTTATACCTCACCTGATATTGCAACCCATCCAACTTGCAAAACGCTTTATGTTGAATGCTATTTGTTAACTGTT
The DNA here is from genome assembly GCF_002162155.2 of Triticum dicoccoides. Taxonomy (NCBI): domain Eukaryota; kingdom Viridiplantae; phylum Streptophyta; class Magnoliopsida; order Poales; family Poaceae; genus Triticum; species Triticum dicoccoides. The sequence goes on along the minus strand of NC_041391.1, from coordinate 658,979,692 downwards.
GTGACTCCAAATGAACCAAATTCTAGTGATCGGTGTATATAGTAAATGGAAGATGCTGCAAATATGATCGCCATTTGTCAACAACCATGATGAGTGCTAAGCATTCTTTTTCATACGTCGATAGTGCTTGAGCTCGTGGACTAAGAGATTTGCTGAGAAAAGCAGTTGGATGACCTTTTTGAGATAACACCGCCCCAATCCCTACGCCGGATGCATCAGTATGTAGATCAAATGGAAGGTGGAAATCAGGGAGTGCCAAGACTGGTGCAACTACAAGTGCAGCTTTGAGAGTATGGAATGCTTGATCTGTGATGGTTGTCCATAGAAATTGCACATTCGTCTTCAACAATTCAGTCAATGGTCTACTTATGACTCCATATTTAACAATGAATTTTCTATAATAACCTGCCAAGCCTAGGAATGACCTCAATTGCTTGACAGAGCTGGGGGTAGGCCACTACTGAATGGCTGTGATCTTACTAGGAGCCATAGCTACTCCTGCAGCACTAATCACATGGCCTAGATACTCTAATTCCGTTTGAGCAAACAAGCACTTGGACTGCTTAACAAACAAGCTATTTTCTTGGAGAATTGCAAAAACTTCCTTCAACAGCTTCTCATGTTCTTCTAATGGTTTAGTGTATATCAGAATATCATCCATAAATACCAATACTCCATGTCTAAGTAATGCAGCAAAAAGCAGATTCATCACCGATTGGAAAGTGGCTGGGGCATTGGTGAGACCAAACGACATTACTTTAAACTCCCAATGCCCATGATGAGTCTTGAACGCTGTTTTGAACTCTTCCCCTTCCACTAACCTAATCAGGTGATATCCACTGCGGAGGTCGAGCTTGGTAAAATATGTAGCCTCTGCAAGTTCATCCAACAACTCTTCTACCAATGGAAGGGGGTACTTGTTCTTCACGGTGAGAGCGTTAAGATATCTATAGTCCACATAGAAACGCCATCCCCCATCTTTCTTCTTGAGCAAAATCACTGGAGAAGCAAAGGGGCTGTTGCTTACACGGATGACTCCCTGGGTTAACATATCTTTGATCTGTTTCTCTATATCATATTTTTGTGTAGTTGTGTATCTATATGGCTTCTTCTGTACTGGCACTGCCCCGGGTATGAGTGGAATTGAATGATTAAATGGTCGAGAAGCAGGTAGTTGAGTGGGTTCGTGGAAGGTGTCTGCATACTGATCAAGAACATTCTGAATGTTTTTTGGTGGTTTTTTCACACTTGTCATTTCTTTGTTCCTATCCAATTGAATGATTTGGGCTACCGCTCCCTATTGCGCCATAAAATTGAGCTCTTTGGTGGAAATCTTGGGACAGTGAGTAGTGTTGTTCTTGATACCTCTGAGGGTAATCCTTTTTCCTTCATGCCAAAACCGCATGGTTTTCAGACGGCAGTCTATCCACATCTTGCCCTGTCCACATGCTTCCAGCCAGTCCATACCAACAATCATGTCATAGCAATTCAAGGGCAGTACCCTCACATCAGTGATAAATTTGTGTTGCTGCACACCCCAGCTGAGGTTGGAAATTCCTGAAGTGCTAGTCATCTTGGAGCCATCAGCAATTGTGACATTGACTGCAGGTAAGGTAGTGACAGGTAATTGCAATAGAGAAACCAAATCAGAGTGAATAAAATTCCCAGAGCTACCAGAATCAACTAGAACCAACACTTGATGTTTGCTGATGTATCCTTGGAGGCGAATAGTCTTCTTTGATTGCACTCCAGAAGTGACTGCCACAGATAGGCTCATAGCTTGCTCTTCAGAAGTGTCACTGTCCAATGCAGAATTATCCTCCATTGTAACTGATATATCTTGCTCTATTTGTAAAGCCTCCAGTAATTCTTCAACAACTACGAGTGAAACTTGGTTTGGATATTTATGTTGTGGACTGTATTTACCTCCACATTTGAAACATTCTCCTCTAGCTCTGCGCTAGGCCCTTAGACTGATCAATTTATTAATTGGTTGCTCTGGTGCTGAACTTTTCTGCACTTCAGTTTGAGCTTCGTTCGGATGTGGCCCCAATTGGCCTGTTCCAGCAGAATTATGCCATTTCTTGGGTCGATAAGGAGTTCTTCTGTTCTCCCCTATTGTTGTTCATGTAACAATGCCAAGGATATCGCAGCATCAACAGTCCTAGGATTGTGTAAAACAATAGCAAAACGCATCTCTTTCTTTAGGCCTTTAACAAACTTTGCTACAAAAAATGTTTCATCTAGTGCAGGATTGTGAGTAAGTAATTGATGCATGAGCTGCTCAAATTCTTGCAGGTAACTATCAACATCAGTAAGCTGCTTAATGTCGAGTGTCTGAATCATTTGGCTATAATACAAGTCCTTGCCAAACTTTTGACAGACAACGACACATAATTGTGCCCAATTATCTACTATATGTTGAGCTTCATAAGTTTGCAACCATAATGCAGCTTGTCCTGTGAAATGGAATGTGGCATAATCTACCATGCATTCTACTGGAACATGAAACATATGAAAGTATTTCTCTACTTTCTATTTCTAGATTTTTGGATGAGTGCCATCAAATTTAGGGAAATTAGTTTTAGGCATGCGAAACTGAAAATTATTGTTCTCTCTATATTGTTTATCCCGTCGAAACCAAAACTGTCGACTATGTTGCTCAATAGAAGGCCCAATTGCAGGAACAGGTATAGTCAAATTGTACGCACCATTGCCCAGGACACGCTGTGGAGCGGTGTCCTGGTGTTCGGCTTCTTCGCGGTTCCCATCGGGGCCGTGGTGCTTGGGAGTTGCACTCGGCGACAGGCTCTCCAGTGCCGTCAAGCGAGCGCCGATACCCTCCACTCGAGCATCGATGTTATTGACCACCCACACCACACTGTCCTGCGACTTGAGCAAGCGATCTGCGGTCATGCGAAGTTCTTGACACGCCGAGGTCGTCTGTGCTGCTGTAGCACTGGCGTGCTTGACCACCTCTGCCGTAGTAGTGAGACCCGAGAGAACCAAGTGAAGAGTGGCCTCCAATTCGTCCATCGTGGCAGCTTGTTCACAGATCTGATCTTCAGCCGTCCCCATCCTCGTCGTCAAGGTAGGAGGACCTCGTCCTTTCGCCGTCGTGGAAGATGAGTTCTACCACCGCCGGGATTGGCGAGTACTGAGGGAACCCGCTTCCTTTGCAACCGATCCGCACGCCTCTGCAATGCCAACTCAAGCTAGTGCCCTTTATTTTACCACTCGCGAAATGAACGCAAGCAACCGAGACTTACCTTTGAGTCCGTCGCCGAATAATTCACCGCCGTCGCAGATTCCGCCACCGATGCCGCTTGAGACTTGCGACCATCGCTCTACCGCCTGGAGCAGGAAGGGGACCAGGAATTCTATGGGAGATCCCAACCTGACCACCTCCACTACTCAAATCGCCACCACCCTCTACTCACAACATTGGGAAAAAAAGTTGGACAAATTTGGTGATGGATGTGTGGATGGGTTCCCAAAATCGAGGGCTCTATATACCAATTGTTACGATCCTTCACTCACGGTGACACACCGAGTAGCTCAGATTCGCGAAATAGATACAGATTTCAGAGTTTGAGGGAGGAAGGAGAGAAGAACACGGGGATACATATGTTCAGATTATAGTCAACGATGCCCTTTCCCCAGTTCCCTTCCTACGCTACATAGGCCTTGCCTGCTTTGCTGGACACAACCAGCTCCCCGCCTCTACCGGTCCGCCCTGTTGTTGGGCTTCTTCCACCTGGGCCTTGACAGGGCCAGGTCCGTGACACATTGCAGAACGATCGTTCGGGCATGGTTTTCTTTTAAAAATAACCCGATCTATTCATCAACTGTTAAGGTAATACAAAGAACACTAGAAGTAAAAAATACATCTTGGTCCGGAGACCAGCTATCGACGACTAATAGCACTGGAACGAGCCGAAGGCGCGCCACCGTCTTCGCCCCTCCCTCATCGAAGCAGGCAAACCTTGTTGTAGTAGACAGTCGGGAAGTCGTCGTGCTAAGACTTTGTAGGACCAGCGTGCCAGAACAGCATGCATCGCCGATGAAGAGAAGCGTAAATCAGAGACACATGAACACGAACAAAGACAAGATCCACGAGGATCCACCGAAGACAAATGCCGACCGAATCCCGCAAGATTGGCCAGAGACAAACCTCAACACGCCCTTCGATGATGCTAGAAACACCACCAAGATGGGGACAAGGCGGGAAGAATCGTATTCCATCTGTGGAGAGCTGCCGCCGCCTCGCCTCTCTGAGTAGGACACAAACCATAAAAAAATCAAAAGAGTATGAAAAAATGGAGCCCTCCCGCCGGCAAGGGCCGGGATCCACCAGGCCTCCATGGCCCTAAGACCACAAAAGACGAGGTAGACCAGCGCCCGTGATATTTCTTTTCACTTGATATATATCGACATGACACGGTATGTCTGTTGATGAAATTCCTTTGGTCTATAGTGCCACATCCAATGCTGACCCGCAAACCGGGCACCGCATCCGTACATGGATAGGGGGACCAGTTCACGGGCACGGATGCAGGAGCTATCCATCCAAAGCCATTGCATACATTTTAAACAAGATTTAAAATAACCGGACGAATTACATGCAACCCGGATGATTTTCATTCAAATCGGACGAAAATATTTACATTTCAAACATATTTTAACTAAAATATACCGGAATAGGCTAAAAATAGTCTAATTTCGGCTGTGGCAGATCTCCATTCCCATGACATGTCTTCCATATGTCTGGCAGCCCACTCGTCGGACTGTCAGGAGACACAGAGAGATATGGTTCAGCGAGAGGGGAAGAATAGCCTCACTCTGCCTCCATGAAGCATGAACCAAGGTTGGTTTTGGGCGGGGGAAGACAATCGCCATGGTCTACGCCCCCGCTCAACAGGAAAGACCCTGGTTGTGTAACCCGATGATGCGGTAGCAGTGGCCTTCTTGGGACCCAAGGGGCAGTGGCCTCCCATGATCTACTTTTCCTTGCTATCTATGGTGATTGCAGACGTGCCGGTCTCCATAGACATGACTTCTTTCCCCACCTGCCTGATGCATTGGCGCCATTGTTCGCGACGGGTTTGCCAGGAGACAACGTTGGCCAGCCTGGACGGGTGAGGAGGGGTAGCAATGGTGGTGGCACCGGATCCGGAAGGTTCACCGGCAAGCCAACCTATATTGGGCTGTCCCGCAAGGCGACCCAGGATAGTGTAATGCCGGAGAACTCCTTCTACTCGCCGGTGGTCATGGCGGGTGTTGTTCTTGTCCGGCGCCTGGCCAAGTTTATATAGCGGGGAGATGCGAGGAGCTAGCAAGAGAAGCGCTTAATGTCGGTCGACACAGGAACGGACATGTGACGCTCGAGGCCCTAGAGTAGGTTCCTTGGCACACGCGTCGGTTAAATGATCTAGGCAGGCAGATGGATATCGTTTCAATGCAGAGAGAAGGTGTGCGCAGCTGACGAGCAGGGGACGGTGCTCTCATAGGCAAGTCGCTTCGGTGCCGACACCAGTGAGCGCTTGTGTACGGTCTAGGCCACATGAATGCGGGCAGCTGGCTTTGGGCGGGAATGCCCGCGAGCGCCAGACAGGTTTTTTTGGTGGGCCAAGGCAGTAAGAAGCAGGCATGGCAGCGTTCTGGATGCCCGCAAAGCCCCCCTGAGTTTTGTTTCTGGTTTGCGAGGAAAGTACGTCCGGACCGGTCGACAGACCGATACAGGACCGTGTTGGATGGTAAAACACATCTGAGCTGCGTAGTCTGAACGGTTGCGGGTTGTTTGAGGGTCGGCAGTGGAGATGCCCTTAGTTTGCATCAATTGGCTTGTCGTGCACTTCGCATATCGCATAAGATCAACGTCAACACAAATACATGATAGACACATGTGTGGTAACTTTGTCGATACTAATATTCCATGACTATTGCAGCTCGCCCTCCAGTGCCACCTATGGCATCCACCTTGAAAAGCCCATGTGGACATGGAGGGGGAAGACCGTGGCTCTCACCGCAAAGCCCTCAAGAGAGCGTGCACGAGGGGAGAAGGGACGCTATGATGAATGGCATGGTGTATCATTGATGGCGCGTTTTGAACTCCGGTGATTGTAGGGGGCGGAGGTGGTTGTAGGTTTGGCTTGCAATGCAGCTAGACTAGAGGGTTATGTGCAACGAATAGGTTTGGTCTCCTCGAGCTCCACATACAGTCGTGTGCTTAAGTCGGCATGCCCCGACAACGGGTGTGTGCTCTTACTGCTGCTGGGAGGGGGGTTGCCGGGTTGTGGCTGGGATGTGATTCGCCTATGTGTCTTTTGCGAAATATAATAGATGTATTCTTAGATGATGTTTTGGATGGTCCATGAAAATAATGACCGGACATCCCGGTCCCAGCAGAGTCAAGGCAAATCTATCAGGTGGTGACAACAGTAGCATTAAGGGATGGCAAGCTGGCACTAATCAACGAGGATTGATGCCTCAGCAGACTGATACGTCTCCGTCGTATCTACTTTTCCAAACACTTTTGCCCTTGTTTTGGACTCTAACTTGCATGATTTGAATGGAACTAACCCAGACTGACGCTGTTTTCAGCAGAGCTACCATGGTGTTACTTTTGTGTAGAAATAAAATTTCTCGGAATGACATGAAAATCCACGGAGCAACTTTTCAGAATTAATAGAAAATACTGGCGAAAGAATCAACATCAGGGGGCCCACACCCTGTCCACGAGGGTGGGGGGGGCGCCCCCTCCCCTAGGGTGCGCCCCCTGCCTCATGGGCCCCCTGGACGTCCACCAACCTCAACTCCAACTTCATATATTTGCTTTCACAGAGAAAAAAATTCAGAGAGAAAGTTTCATCGCGTTTTATGATACGGAGCCGCCGCCAAGCCCTAATCTCTCTCGGGAGGGCTGATCTGGAGTCCGTTCGGGGCTCCGGAGAGGGAGATTCATCACCGTCATCATCATCAACCATCCTCCATCACCAATTTCATGATGCTCACCGCCGTGCATGAGTAATTCCATCGTAGGCTTGCTGGACGGTGATGGGTTGGATGAGATTTACCATGTAATCAAGTTAGTTTGTTAGGGTTTGATCCCTAGTATCCATTATGTTCTGAGATTAATGTTGCTATGACTTTGCTATGCTTAATGCTTGTCACTAGGGCCCGAGTGCCATGATTTCAGATCTGAACCTATTATGTTTTCGTGAATATATGTGAGTTCTTGATCCTATCTTGCAAGTCTATAGTCACCTATTATGTGTTATGATCCGACAACCCCGAAGTGACAATAATCGGGATACTTCTCGGTGATGACCGTAGTTTGAGGAGTTCATGTATTCACTATGTGTTAATGCTTTGGTCCGGTACTCTATTAAAATGAGGCATTAATATCCCTTAGTTTCCACTAGGACCCCGCTGCCACGGGAGGGTAGGACAAAAGCTGTCATGCAAGTTCTTTTCCATAAGCACGTATGGCTATATTCGGAATACATGCCTACATTACATTGATGAATTGGAGCTAGTTCTGTGTCACCCTATGTTATAACTGTTACATGATGAACCGCATCCAACATAATTATCCATCACTGATCCAATGCCTACGAGCTTTTCACATATTTTGATTTGCTTAGTTACTTTACCGTTGCTACTGTTACAATTACTACAAATCTGCTACTGTTACCGTTACTTCCATACTACTTTGCTACTAAATACTTTGCTGCAGATACTAAGTTATCCAGGTGTGGTTGAATTGACAACTCAACTACTAATACTTGAGAATATTCTTTGGCTCCCCTTGTGTCGAATCAATAAATTTGGGTTGAATACTCTACCCTCGAAAACTGTTGCGATCCCCTATACTTGTGGGTTATCATAGACATTGTATTGAGGCTCTTGTGCCCCTGATCTATGCGTGGGTAAAACCAAACATCAAGTGCTCCAGCACAATTGCGGCAGGAATCACGGGCAATAGGGACATCATGCCAAATCTAACACAGGCGGAGATGCAACAATTCCTCATTCTTTGGTTGCACATTGCCGTGGTTGATCTGGTTGAACGAGTTGCAAACATGGTTTGTTGGAATGTGATGGATCCTTCTCGGCTTGTTCTTCTTATGCCGCCAAGTTTGTGGGGGAGAAAAGTGGCTCCCCATGCATAATTCTCTTGGAAGTCGAGAGCATCTCTCTCATGCCGGTTCTTCACATCGCTAGCACTCCGGAACCGGTGCTGGACCTCTGATTGACTAACACGTCGTGGGGTGTCGTGTCAGTCTACATGCCCCCTCTGTGATCAGGATCATGAAATGATGAATCACATCCTACTCACATGCGTCGCTGCTAGGCAGGCCTAGTTGTGGTTCTATCGGCATGGGTAAGCCAGACTGGGTGCCTTCACCTGATGATATTCTACTGGATTGGTGCTCCTCTAGGTTGGTTGGCAGAAAGCACTAGAAGAACATCAGCTCCATTTTAACCCTGGTGTTGTGGGAGATTTGAAAGCACAAAAACGCAATAGTGTTTGTCGAAGCTACCCCTTCAGTTTAGGTAATCCTGGGTGGGATCGAACAGGAGGGGAGAGCTTGAAGCACTACTGGCCTGCTAAGAGGCGATCTATTCGGGGTTTTCGCAGCTTTGAGTGGGAACTTGCATGTGTAGGACTACCTAGATTTAGCTGAGACAATTAAGGTGTCGGTTGAGCAATTCTAAGGCACCTGCAGATGTAACCTGGCTATGTTGCCAACTATTCTTTAATATTCCCATCTATAAACTAATATATGACCTTTTAGATCACCACTTTAGCGATCTAAAAGGTCATATATTAGTTTTTTTTTACAAAAATGTCATATATTAGTTTACACAGAGGGTACATGATACACACATTTGTGCATATTCTAGAAAAAAATACTGATGGGAGTTTTGGCGGATCCAAAAGACAGAAAAAAAAGTAAACCACAAGTTTGAAGCTTTGGCCAATCAAGATTGATGGCATGTATCTCTAAAGAAGATTATTTTGGAGGTGATGTTTTCATTTATTACGAGACACAATGGTGTACATCGTCAATCTTCAAGCTTTATACAACTCTAATATGAGAAAAAGAAAAACAACTATAATACTCCCTCCGTTCCTAAATATAAGAATTTTAACATATTTCAATATATACCTAATAATAAAAGAGTTATTCCTTTTGACGGTACGTCACAGAAATTGCCCCCAAAATTGCAAAATATTACCCACCACTCTCACCTATAAGTGATAAAAAAACATTTCACACAGGGGGAATGCCCCGCCTGGGCCGGCCCATGCAGTAGGGACCTCCTCTACTGCGCTCTGCGTGTTGTGAGAAAACGCAATACTCGTTTGGGCCGGGCCATGTCTGAGTGGCCTGCTTTTTATATTTCATTTTTATTTAAACTTTGCTCTTTTGTATTCTACTTTAAATAATTAGGGACTTAAAAAATGTTCCAAAAATTTAGAAAATGAGAATTCTGAAATAAAATGTTTAATAAATCATAAATTGTTTGTGGATTCAAAAAATCTTTGCTTATTCAAAAATGTTTGAAATTTCTAAAAACAAATATTCGGGAAATCAATTTTTTATGATTTTTAAAAATATGTTTGCGTATTAAAAATGTTAATAAAAGTGAACACAATTTTGCCAATTGAAAAATGTTCATAAATGGAAAAATATCCTAAAAAATCAAAAAATGTTCTGACTTACAAAATAGTTTATTCACATAAAATGTTCGCCTATTCAAAAAATGATCATGCATTTGAAAAATTGTTCATTAAATCAAAAAAATTCTTGAATTTCAAAAATTGTTTCACCAATTTCCAAAAAAATGTTCATCGATTCTAGAAATGTTCGCCGATTCATGAAAATTGTTCACAATCTTAAAAAAGTGTTTGCCTCTAGTATAAAATGTTCATGAATTCAAAACATGTTCTTGATTTATAATATGTTTGAAAATTTGTAAAAGTGTTCACAAATTTGAAAAATGTTCATGATTTGAAATATGTGCACGTGTTAATTTTTTTTCATGATTTCATGACATCGAGTGTGATAGTGTATCTCGATGATGTACCAAAATGTTGTCATGGCCATTGGAGATTATAATTTTTTTCTTCCGTTGCAACGCACGCATCTAAAATGAGTGAATCTAAACTCTAAAGTATGTCTATATACATCTGTATGTAGCTTATATTAAAATATTTAAAAAGACTTATATTTAGAAACAGAGGGAGTAATTAGTAGATGTTGTACGAGTGTGTGCTTATAGGTCTGTGCATGGGAACATGCTATGCGTTGCACTATGTATTGCCCAGGACACGTACTAAATATCACATTCGTACGGACCTTATGTTTTACCTCAATGTGTTCTATGTCAGGCCTAGTCAATTTGCATTTTATTATTATTCCAAAACTATAACATACAAAAACACTAGAGCCAAAATTTAATTTCAGAAATTGGCAGGGGCCGCGCGGACGCGTGCCCCCCTCCCAGAAATACGAATGCTGATTGCTAACCACGCCTACCGCGCGGTACCCTGAGAGGGTAAGCTTGATTGGAACGCCGTGGCAAGAGCTCATAATATAGGGGGCTTCGCTGCCCTCCTCGGTCCTCCACTGGCAAGGTGGTAGTAAACAGATTTTTCTTGGGAGAGGCGGTAGTAAATAGATCACCGTGGGGGGCAATATCGTGGACCAGTTTTATAGTGGACCTTCGGGTCCGAGCGGGCCACAGTTCCTTACAGATGGGCCGTGCGCCTCTCTCTCGGCCCAGCGCAATCTTACACGTCGATGATAACCTCAACAACAACAAAACAAACCTCGAGGATTAGGGATGCGTGTAGCTGATAGCGATCTCCGACTAGGACCTATCTCATCTGCCGCATTCCTGCTTCGATCAAAACACGCTATTCCACTCCCCGCATTACAAATCTGCAACTGCAAGCAACCCTACCCCTCCACTAATTAACAGCCACAACCAGCCCTAGTTATGAGCAGCCAGCATCAGATATTCAGATAGGCTCGACACTTCATCGTCGGTCAAAGTCACCCGTTGTCATCCCAACACCGTCCCTTACTACAAGTCATAAAAAACCAGAGACTGCAGGTGGCTGGCGGTGATCTCATCTCGCCACATGCGCACACGAATATACCATGCGATGCGGATGCGCGCGCCACCCTCGCGAGATCGATCTGCTCAAATCCTCTGCACCTTCATCCATGTTACCCAAACTGCAAATTGGCACCACGACAGTTCGGGCAGGACGCCATGAGCTGAGTTTGCTAGTTCGGGCAAGACGCCACGCCCATGTACGACACGATTCGAACGAGTCGAGCCTGGCCATCTGCCCGCTTCCTGCTTCCTTGTCCGCGAGCTGCGTGTGCTTTGCAGGGTGGCTCCCCTCTGAGGCTCTGACCTCTGAGAGGCACATCACATGATCGACCGACCGTGCTGGCTAGACGCCACGTCGCTCTGCGTGGGATATCATTTTCATTTTCCATCTCCACATGGCGCGCGCTGCGGGTGAGAAAGTCGAGCGTCTTTTGCGTGGACATCGATCGACACTGTCACTATGCGATGTGTCTGCTAGTAGTTCGTACGCGTTTAGCGTCTGTCGTTCAGCCTGCACGATCGACTCTGCGTCCGGTATTCCGAGATTAGCATGTTTGCATGTGCATGAGCGTCAGAACAGAGGGGATGCACATTGCGGCCTTCTGATCCGAACGGCTTAGGAAAACCAGATCCCAATAAAACTTCCCTTTCGGGAGTTTGAAAAAGGAATTTGGAGTAGTTTCCGTGTGTTTTTCATCCCAAGTTGGAAGTTCAGCCGGGTGAGGCCGTCGGGTCCTCTTCCCTCCGCTTGCCGCTCCAGCGGCAGTGGGAAGGTGTCTGAGGCATCAAAGGCCTAGAATTCAGTCAAGCCTGAAGATTCAGAGAAAGGGGTGTAGCTAATCCGACAATACCGTTTCAGCGAGATCAACGGCTACGATGGCTCCTATGCAGGTTGCCACCGTAGGATGAGAGGACCATTACTGTAGCGTTATATTTCTTGTAGTGCACTTTATGAGCTGTCACTGGCCAGCCTATAAACAGCCGGGTTGTGGCTGGGAGAGATCATTATCTACTTTCCTCAATTGCTTGCTAGCTACGGCTTGTAAACGAAACCATATACTCTTCCTCATAAAGCAATACAGTCGAGATCCCGATCCCCTCCATACAATTCATCCTAAATTAGCTACGAATTCATCTCCCTAGCTCTCGGGCCCTGACAAATTGGTATCATGAGCCATCGATCTTCGGTGGAAACGCGCTGTGGTGGTGAAATTTTTCCTCGATCCGCGATTCCCACCCTGTTTCCCACCCTCTCTCCTGAGATCCAGCGGCATAACAGAATTGGGCCGAGTTGGTGGCGGGGTCCGACGTGGCGATGCAGGCGGCGGTGAAATTCGGACACAGATCGGTCGAGCAGAAGCGGTTGTTCGAACACTCTGTTCGATTGGTAAAATTCCGCGTTCTACGCTCTGATCCATGTGTCAGGGTGGCGAGTTCATCGGCGGCGGCAGGATCAGTGGTAAAATTCCATACCCATACTTCAGTTCGAGGCGATGGGGCGTTCCAAGGCAGTTGACGACACTGATCTCCAGGAAATTTTGGCCATGCGTGAGGATTTCGGGATCATGCAGAAGGATAATGCCCAGGTGCAGTCGCAGATGTCTAAACTGCAAGCAAAAGTACAGGCAATTGGGTCCAAGCAAGGAGAAATTTCACTAACAATGGGTGAAGTTGAGGGTATTGGATCTAGGGAAACAGTTGTCAGTAATCACGAAGTAAGATTGGTCAAAACAACTCAGCAACAAGATCAACCTTCTAGTTCTCACGAAGTATCTAAGTCCCCTACATTGCACCAGGAGCAAACACGGGAACATGAAGCAAGATTGGAACACTTGAGACAATAGCTGGCAGCAGAGAAGGAGAAATCCAAGCAGTTAGAAGATCTCTAACTCCAGAATTTACCTCCTATTCGCACAAACAGAGCTACTGTACCTCCGGGGTTTGCAAATCAAGGGAGACAGGAGGCACACAATTCAGTGGGAACTCCTCTGGTAGCAAGAAACAATGTCCACACACCTGCATTCAGCCACTTCTATCAGAATAACAAAGATAGACAGATGTGGCAGGGCTGTCATAAAACATATGAAATGGATATGCAAGCTCAGTTTATGAGATCTCTGACTAAAGGACCTAAACTAGATTTTCCTAGATTTTCTAGTGAAGATCCAGTGGGTTGGATTAGGCAATGCAACAAATATTTCCAAATGTCAGCAGCACCTGATGAGTATAAAGTTTCCCTTGCCCAAATGTATATCATTGGAGAAGCTGATACCTGGTTAAGAAGATCTGGACTGTTGAAGAAGCAACTCTCATGGACACAATTTGGGAAAGAGGTCATAAAAAGATTTGCAGAGCATGGTTCTTATGACTTAACTGAGAAATTTAACTCTCTGAAGCAAGGCAACAGTTCAGTTTTTGAATACACAAAGAGTTTTGAAGATCTTATGGCAGATGTGTTGGAAGAAACACCTGAATTAGGAGAACAATGGTTTGTGAGATGTTTTGTCAATGGCTTAAAGGAAGGAATTAAATTCCAAATCAGGCCACTCATACCACAATCTCTGACAGATGTCTACTATTTAGCTAAGGAGGTGGAGCCAAACCATCGACCAACAAATACAATGCAGAAGAAACAGCAGAGTTCCTTTGTGAATTTCTACCAAAAGAACAGTGGAAATTTCCAAAACAAGAGCAGTACTACAACAACCATACCCCAGCAGAGTGGACAAAATAAGCAGGCTGAGGGCACCAACAACAATCCTCAAAAAACTTAGAAAAGTGGGAGAATGTTGGAGGTGTGGAGACAAGTGGATGCATGGTCACAAGTGCAAACTTATTCCTAATATTCACTTGTTACAACAGGAACTAGGAGAGCAACTGGAAGACACTGAAGACAGTCCTCCTCAAGAACAAGAAGCAATTCAGGAAGTAGAGGAACAAGCAATGTTTATCACAGCTCATGCAATAGGTCAGTAGCTGGCAGTGCCTACACCTACAGTGATAATCCACATAAATGGGAAAAGAGCTGTAGCATTGTTAGACTCAGGCAGTTCCTCATCTTTTATTAATCAGGAACTTGCTATGAAAGCAAACTGTAAATTGCTTCCAGTGAAACCCAGAGCAGTAGCAGTTGCAGGAGGAGGCAAACTGATGTCCAGTGCTGTAGTTCCTAATTGTGAGTTTTAGTTAGCAAAAACCACATTACAACACAGTTTCAGAACACTAACTCTTCCTAGTCATGATGTGATACTTGGATATGACTGGTTCACATTAATGATCCTTGTCTCTTTCAACATACATGGCAATACTTTCAGTTTCACTATGAAAGGAAAGAAGACAATAACTGCTGCTATCTTCAATAGACCTGAGAAAGTTAAAGAAATTCCAGCTGAGAAAGTAAGCAAGTTACTAGAGAAAGGAGCGGAGGTTTTTTTTACTGCAGATGCACAATATAGTCATGGAAGCTCCAGCTGGTTTCCAAACCCCTCCCCAATTGCAGAAATTACTTCTGGACTATGCAGATCTCTTTGAGGAACCTCACACCCTACCACCTCATAGGGATTGTGATCACACCATCCCTCTGCAACCTGGAGTTGAACCTCCCCACTGTAGACCATATAGAGTACCACAACATCAAAAGAAACAAATGGAAGAGAAAATCAAGAAAATGTTGTCTGCTCATTTTATCAGAAACAGTCAGAGTCCATATGCTGCTCCTGTCATTCTGGTAAAGAAAAAGGACAATTCAATGAGATTGTGCACTGATATCAGGAAACTCAACTCAGTCACAGTTAAAAACAAATTTCCTATACCAGCAATTGAAAATCTCCTGGATGAATTACATGGAGCTAAGTACTTCTCCAAGTTAGACTTGAGGGAAGGGATATCACCAGATTAGGATGCACCCTGATAACATCCATAAAACCGCTTTCAGAACATTCTTAGGGCACTTTGAATATCTGGTTATGCCTTTTGTATTGTCTAATGCACTAGGCACATTTCAAGCTCTAATGAATAGCATTTTTGGCCCTTATCTGAGGAAGTTTGTGCTAGTTTTCTTTGATGACATATTGATTTACAACAAATCACTCAAGGAGCATATGGAACATATTTAACTAGTACTGAAAATTTTGAAGGAAAACCAGCTCTGTGCTAAAATGTCTAAGTGTGTTTTTGCAGTTCAACAAGTGGAATACCTGGGGCATGTAATTTCTTCTGAAGGACAACTGACCCACAAAAATCAAAGCCAGTGCTGATTGGCCAAACCCAGAGAATATGACAAAGTTGAGAAGTTTCCTGGGGCTAGCAGGTTACTATAGAAGATTTATAAAAGGTTATGGAATTATATGCAGACCTTTACATGATCTATTAAACAAGGGTCAGTTTGCTTGGAAAAAGGAACATGACAAAGCATTTGCTCAACTACAGCAAGCCCTAATCACAGCTCCAGTGTTAGCTCTACGTGATTTCTCCAAACCCTTTGTGCTGAAAAAGGATGCATCTGGAAAAGGTATAGGAGCAGTACTGATGCAACAAGGCAGACCTCTGCCTTATTATAGCTCCTCTCTCTGCCCTAGAAACACTACTCTGTCCACTTATGGAAAGGAAGCTCTAGCCATCCTAGAAGCACTAAAAATGGATACACTACCTGATAGGTAATGAATTGATTATTAAAAGTGGTCAACAATCTCTGAAATTTATTACTGATCAGAAGATCACTGAGGGAGTTCAGCACAAGCTAATGATGAAACTACTGGAATTCAATTTCAAAATTCAATACAAAAAAGGTGTCCAAAACAAGGTAGCAGATGCTCTTTCCAACTGCTACCATCTTGCATGGCCATATCTATGGCTACACCATTGTGGGCACAAGAGTTGGTGGACAGTTACCCTCAAGATCCAGCTACAAAAACCCTTCTGGAAAAACTGTTGTTGCTACCCAACAACACCATGTCTGATTATAGCTTGATAGCTGGTATTATCATATATAAAGGAAAAATCATGGTGGGGAATGTAGCTAATCTAAGAGCAAGATTGATAACTGCTTTGCACAGTTCTCCTGTGGGTGGACATTCAAGAACTAGAGCTACTTATCAAGGAGTGAAAAACATATTCTATTGGCCTGGTCTGAAAGCAGAAGTGGAAAATTTAATTACAACTTGCCCTATCTGTTAGAGAGCTAAGCATGAGCATTGTCTTCAACCTGGTTTACTAGAATCCTTGCCTATGGCTGACATGCCTTGGCAGCATATCTCTATGGATTTCATAGAAGGACTTCCTAATTCCCAATGAAAGGAGGTCATCCTAGTGGTGGTGGACAGATTCACTCGATATGCTCATTTCATTCCTCTCTCTCATCCTTACACAGTTTGTGACGCCCCCGATTCAATCGTATACTAATCATGCACGCAAATGTGTACGATCAAGATCAGGGACTCACCGGAAGATATCACAACACAACTCTAGACACAAATAAAATAATACAAGCTTTATATTACAAGCCAGGGGCCTCGAGGGCTCGAATACATAGCTCGATACACAAGAGTCAGCGGAAGCAACAATATCTGAGTACAGACATAAGTTAAACAAGGATGCCTTAAGAAGGCTAGCACAAAAGCAACACGATCGAAGAGGCAAGGCCTCCTGCCTGGGCCCTCCTAACTACTCCTGGTCGTCGTCGGTCTCCATCTAGTAGCATCCACCGGCGGTGGCATCTGTCTCCAGGGATCCACCATCTGGTTGCATCAACCGGAAAGAAGAAAGAAGGGGGGAAAGGGGGGTAGCAAAGGAATCATGAGTACTCATCCAAAGTACTCGCAAGCATCAGAACTATACTAAGTATGCACTGGTATCAAATGGAAGGTTTGTATTTATGGACTGAACTGCAGAATGCCAGAAAAGGGGGAAAGCCTAGCCTATCAAAGACTAGCATCTTCACGCGGCTCCAAGCATCTTGCAGCATGTAGAAGAGTAAAGAATAGCAGTTTATAAATAACAAGCATGTTGTAACATTAATGCCCAGAGATCCTTCCCCGACTCCCTGCGAGAAAGCAACCCTGGAGCCACATATTCAAGTATCCATTCGTAGTTGTATAAGATCAGGATATAAGTCTGAACGTCCGTTACCATGGACACGGCTATTAATAGATAATCTTCCCTGCAGGGGTGCACCACGTTTTCCAACATGCTCGATCACTCTGACCGGACACACTTCTCTGGGTCAATGCCCGGCCTCGGAAGATTAACACGTCGCAGCCCTACCTAGGTTCAGCAGAGAGGTCCCCGCCGGTTTACATCCTAAGCACTCCGGGGTCTGGGCCCATCGCCCGTTGCACTCCGGATCGTTGCGCGTAGGGCAATCCAGGCCACCTCCACTGGGGCGCCGACCAGGTCGTGCTGCAATGCTGAATTGGATGTATGACAACGCTTCAGATGATACCACGACGTCGAGGCCCATAACTATTCTCACGTGGTGGTTGGTGCGTAAAGGCCAAAGGCCAACTTAGAACAATTACCCAAACCATAGTGTATTATTAGCTTGCGGAGACGAGCAGAGACTCACGATCGAAAGTGCCCCATCGTCCCGTCTCTTGGACTTACGACAAGGGCCTAGAATGCCCGGCCGTGCCACGTCATTATCTAGGGGCAACAAGGACAAGTGGGATCACTAATGGATCACTAGCCAACCTATATTAAGCAGTTTAGGATAAGCAGGTAGGTAACAATAAGCAGGTACAAAAGCAGGCTATGCATCAGAATAGGAGCAATCAAATATAGTAGCAAAATCTAATGCAAGCATGAGAGTATAGAATGGGCGATATCAGTATGATCAAAGGGGGGGATTGCGTGGTTGCTCAGACAAGAAGGAGGGTCGTCGTCGATGTAGTCGATCACAATGGCATCAACATCGGTCTCGGGGTCTACCGAAGAGAAGAGGGGGAAGAAACAGTAAATACATAGCAAGCAAGAGCATAACAGGACAACAGACAGAGCTAGACGTGTTCTAGCGCGGTGCTACACGCTACCGGCGAAGGGGGAAAACATCCGGGAATGTTTTCCCGAAGTTTGGCATTTTCGGGCAGACAAAATGGAGGGCAAATGTTGCATGTTTGCTATGCTAGGGGCGTGTGGTGGGCGAACAGACTGCATATTCGGGTTCGTCTCGTCGTTCTGAGCAACTTTCATGTATAAAACTTTTTCATCCGAGCTACAGATTAGTTTCCATTAATTTCCAAAGTTTTAATTCATTTTCGGAATTAACAGAATTAATTTAAATAGATAAAAGCCATTAGTGTGTCAGCATGACATTAGCATGATGTCATCAGTCAGCAGTCTATTTGACTGGTCAAACTAGCACGTGGGTCCCGGTTGTCATTGACTAACACTAATTAACAGTTTAATTAGTTAATAAGTTAATTAGGTTAATTAACAGGATTAATTAAGTTAATTAATTAATTACATTTAATTATTATTATTTTTAATTTTTATTTATACATATTTCTTTTTGTTCTTTTTTTAAACAGGGGCGGGCCCCACTAGTAAGTGGCCTAGGAGGCCACGCGGGTTAACGGGCGCAGGGGCGTTGCGGGCGTGGGCGCCCGTGCATGCCCGAGGCCACCAGGGGGCGGCGACGAAGACGAGGCGACCCGACGAGGTGGCGGTGAGCAGCGACGGCAGTTCGCGTCGGGGCGCCGGTTTCGGTGAGGTCCTTGGGCGGCGACGCGTCCAGATCGGGGAAGAAGGGGGCGAACAACCGAATCCAAATCCAGCAACGGGGAGGACGACGGGGACGGCGAGGTGGTGCCGACGTGGTGGAGCCGGCGTTGGACGGCGGCAGCGTCGGGGCCAACCGCCCCGATCCATAACCGTTCGAGGGGGAGAGTGGAGAGATGGGG
>NC_041391.1:658912182-658960651 GCF_002162155.2 Triticum dicoccoides | reverse complement strand
TTTGGGGGGGAGTGGGGGGATAAGGGAGAGGGAGTGGTCGGCCAGCTGGGCAGGTTGGCCCACTTGGGCCAGGGCCCTTTTTGTTTTGCTTTGTTGTTGTTGTTTTTTTTTCTTAAGCCCTTTTCTTTTTACTCATTTTCAATATGACAACGGAACCGACTTCGAAACAACGTGAACTTATCCACAGTAGAAATTGATGACATGGCACCATTAGCATGATTACTTTTGCATACCTGGGCACTACAATTCTCCCCCACTACAAGAAATCTTGTCTCGAGATTTAGGAGGTAGAAGGAAAGAAAGCAGGGTATTCTTCACGAAGACGATCCTCGCATTCCCAAGTGGCTTCGTCTTCAGAGTGATGCGACCACTGGACCTTGAGGAACTTGATCGCCTTCTGACGTGTGCGGCGTTCAGCTTGGTCGAGAATGCGGACCGGATGCTCTTTATAGGAGAGGTCCTATTGCAACTCGATCACTTCATGATCCACTGCACGGATTGGATCCTTGAAGCAGCGTCGGAGTTGTGACACGTGGAACACATCGTGAACCTGAGAAAGGTTTGGCGGAAGCTCCAGCTGATATGCCACTTTTCCACGCCTTTCGAGAATAGTGAATGGACCAATATAGCGAGGAGCTAGCTTGCCCTTGATCCCGAAGCGGTGAGCACCCTTCATTGGTGTGACCCAAAGATAAGCCTTTTCACCAGGTTGATAGACCATGTCTTTATGATGACGGTCATAATTACTCTTTTGACGTGACTGAGCTGTCTTGAGATTCTCATGAATGACGCGGACTTGTTCTTCAGCGTGTTGGATAATATCCGGACCGAAGAGTGGACGTTCCCCTGTTTCTGACCAGTTCAGAGGGGTTCGACACTTTCGTCCATATAACACTTCGAAGGGGGCCATCTTCAAACTAGCTTGATAGCTATTGTTGTAGGAGAACTCAGCATACGGGAGAGATTCCTCCCATTTCTTGCCGAAGGAAATAACACAAGCTCGAAGCTTGTCTTCGAGAACTTGGTTGACACGTTCAACTTGTCCCTGAGACTGAGGGTGAAAAGTGGTGCTGAAAGATAGATGATTTCCCATAGCTTCTTGGAAACTTGCCCAGAATCTTGAAGTGAATAAGTTGCCACGGTCTGAGCTGATTACCAGCGGAATACCGTGAAGAGAAACAATTCTGGACATATAGAGAGTTGCCAGCTGACTAGCAGTGATCGTTTCTTTGATGGCCAGAAAGTGTGCAACTTTAGAAAGCCGGTCAATGGCGATAAGAATAGCATCATTACCTTTCTATGATTTGGGAAATCCAGTGACGAAGTCCATTTCAACATGGTCCCATTTCCATTCAGGAATAGAGATAGGTTGCAGAGTTCCAGCAGGCCTTTGATGTTCTGCTTTGATACGACGGCAAACGTCACATTCAGCAACATAGCAAGCAATGTCTTGCTTCATGTTTGACCACCAGAATCTTTGACGAATGTCTTGGTACATCTTGGTGCTACCGGGATGAATAGACAAAGGCATATCATGAGCTTCTTTCATAACTTCCTTAGCCATATCCAGGTTTTTCTCCTTACACGGCACCACTAGGCGGCCTTTGAAGTACAAAGTGCCATCATCAGCAACAGTGAAGAATGTGGGCTTTCCTTCTACGAGATAGCGTTTAATCTTCTCAACTTGAGAGTCATATCTCTGCATTCTCTTGATGGAGTCCAAGAGATCTGGTTCGACAGCTAGGGTATTGAGGGAACCCTGGGAAACAACGTGAAGGTTCATCTTGCGGAATTCTGGAGGAGGGGGTGCAAGTGTACCAGGAGGAACAATATGGAGGTTCTACTTTCTGAATTCTTCAACAAGCGAGGGATGAACTTTTTGAACCTCGAGGTGATTGCAATATGACTTGCGGCTCAAGGCATCAGCCATTACATTAGCCTTGCCTGGTGTATAGGAAATACCCAAGTCAAAATCTGCTACCATCTCCATCCATCTCTGCTGACGGAGGTTCAAATCTGGCTGAGTAAACAAGTACTTCAGAGTTTGGTGGTCAATGAAGATCTTGCAACGATTACCAAGAAGGTAATGTCGCCACTGTTTCAATGCATGTATGACAGCAGCAAGCTCGAGGTCATGAACTGGGTAGTTCTCTTCGTGAGGGCGTAATTGTCGAGAGGCATAGGCAATCACTCTGCGTTCTTGCATTAGGACACAGCCTAATCCTTGCCGTGAAGCGTCACAGTAAATGACGAAATCCTTCTTAGTATCTGGCGGAGCAAGCACTGGGGCAGAAGTCAGCTTGTCTTGGAGTGCTTGGAAACTTTCCTGACACTTTTCTGTCCAATCAAACTTGACGCCGTTGTGAAGCAGACCAGTCAGGGGCTTGGCAATCTTGGAGAAGTTCTCGACAAGTCGACGGCAATACCTGGCGAGTCCGAGAAAACTTCTGACTTGCTTGACATTCTTCGGAGGAGTCCAATCGATAATAGCCTGGACTAGCTCGGGGTTGACGGCAATACCATCCTTGGAGATGACATGCCCAAGATAGGTCACTTCAGGAAGCCAGAATTCACACTTGGAATACTTAGCATACAGTTGATGCTCTCGAAGTTTTTCTAGAACAAGTCGAAGGTGTTCAACATGTTCTTCTTTATTCTTGGAATATACAAGGATATCATCCAGATAAACCACAACGAACTTGTTGAGGTATTCCATGAATATATAGTTCATCAATCGGGAGAACGTTGCTGGAGCATTGGTTTAGCCGAATGACATGACGGTGTACTCATATGAACCATAGCGAGTCACAAAAGCAGTCTTGGGAATATCCTCTTCACGAACCCGAATCTGGTGGTAACCCAACATCAAATCAAGTTTAGAGAATACTGAGGACCAGCAAGTTGATCATACAAGTCGTTGATCCTGGGAAGCGGATACTTGTTCTGAATTGTTGCCTGGTTGATAGGTCGGTAATCTTTGACCAAAGAATTAGTTCCATCCTTCTTCTTGACAAAGAAAGAAGGTGCTCCCCAAGCAGAGGAACTAGGACGAATGAATCCCTTGTGAATAGATTTGTCGATTTCTTCCTTAAGTTCAAGGAGTTCATGTGGCGGCATCTTGTAGGGTCGCTTGGCAATAGGAGTTGTGCCCGGTTTCAAGTCTATGACGAATTCGATAGCTCTAGTAGGGGGTATTCCTGGAAGTTCTTCTGGGAAGACAACTTTCAAATCACGCACAACTGGAATGTTCTCTATGCCCTCAAGAGGTGAAGCATTTAATGCATTCAGAACATATATCTGATTCTCGGCATCCTGAGCTGCTGGGGCTGAGTATTGGACTGTCTGGCCAGAAGGGTGAGTGAGCTGGACTGTCTTGGTAGCACATTCAATCAAAGCATTATGGGCGGTCAACCATTCCATACCAAGAATGATGTCTATGTTGGAAGGTCCGAGTACAATGAGCGAAACCAGAAAAAGCAGACCCCCAATCTCGATTTGGTTGCGAGGGCATAACATTGTGGTTTGCCACTTGGATCCCGGAGATTGAGTCGCTAAGGGAGTAGGCAAAATTTCCATATCCCACCCATGCAACTGAGAAAATTGTTGGGACACAAAAGCATGTGATGCTCCTGAATCAAAGAGAACAGAAGTTGGCACTGAATTAACGCGAAGGGTACCCATCACGATTTTTGGAGACTCATGAGCTTCTTCAATCTTGACATGGGTGACTTGACCAACACGCATAGCAGGTGGTCCGGCACTACAACTTCCGGTATGATGGGTTCGACGACCCTTCTTACGACCAACAGGAGTACGTGAAGCATTATGCGGCTGACCTGGGCGACAATTGAGAGCAAGGTGTCCTGGCTATCCACACTTGCGGCATAAACCATCATTATGGGGAGGAGCTACAACATTGGACTATCCACCCTGAATCGTTGGTTGTGTCGGCGGCGGAGGCAGACGAGGTGCAACATAAGACGGCCTTGGTGTTGGAGCAGGTCGGTGATGAACATTGTGTGGGATCCGGACTCGGCATTTCTGAGCAGGCTATCTCGAGGATGAGCCAACATCTCGAGTATGCTTGAGCGACTCTTGGTACTCAGTAAGACCAGTTTCATCTCGGAAAGATTGGCTGACAAGCGTCGCAAAGTCTGCACAATCATGAGCAACAAGGGCGAGCTTTATATCGGGATGCAGTCCTTCACGAAATTTCTCCTGCTTGCGAGCATCAGTGCAGACATCATCCGCAGCATAGCGAGATAATTCAAAGAATTTCCTCTGATATTCATCCACAGTCATTGAGCCTTGTGAGAGTTTGCAGAACTCCTTCTTCTGGTCCATCAGGCCTTGAGGAATGTGCCGTGCACGGAAGGCTAACTGAAATTCCTGCCAAGTGGTTATAGTCTCTGTAGGCAGCATACCCTTGTGGCTTTCCCACCACTGAGCAGCTGGACCCTTCAAGTGGAATGTCGCAAAGGTGATGTAATTGGCAGGGGCAACATTAGCTGACTCCATCTCAAACTGGATGTCACGAAGCCAATCATCAGCATCCATAGGATTGGTGGAGTTGCGGAAAATGGACGGGTTGAGGCGCACGAATTCTTGAAGTTTTATTGGCGCAGGTTGTTGATGAGCATTCTGGTTCAGAGCTGAGACATTACTCCAGTCATAAACTGACGATTCAGCTCAAACTGCTGCATCATTGCGGCAATATAGGGTGGAGGTGGAGGATCGTCAGCCATCCTGCTAAAAACATCAGGAAACAGTTTAATAGGGGTGGAGCAGGTGTATGGAGTCATTCATGAGGTAACTTGAACAATGATCAAAGGCGCGGTATGTACAAAGCAGTAGTCATTAAAGACTTACGTATACATATACAGAGCCAATTACACGTTGTTAGTAGGAGTTCAGACAAGAGAATCATCCTAGACATACTAGGCGGCACACATGCACGTGATGGAAGGATACAACAACAAGACATAGCAAAGGCTACATCATCATCAGAGAAAACCACTAGAGCGAGGAATCTGCAGGGGACGATGCAGGGTGCCCTCGATATGAAGGATTTCTACGGCCCGTGGACAAAGTGAAGCAGATCCTGGCTCCGAATTCAAGAAAGGCATGATACAAATCTCCGGGTGGATGTGATCACGAGAACCTAGGGTAGAGTTAGCAAAACCATTTAACCCGAATAGAAGAGAGATTAGAGTCCCAGAGTATAGACGAGGAATAAAAGATCCTAATACCACCCAATTGGCGACATGGGCCCGTAAGCCACACATCCATGTTAGTAAAACGGTTTTTCAAAGACTACACTCAACTTCGGCCAAGGAGTTGGAAAGGGGGATCCTACAGGCAGTCGTCTCTGATACCAACTTGTGACGCCCTCGATTCAATTGTATACTAATCATGCACGCAAATGTGTACGATCAAGATCAGGAACTCACGGGAAGATATCACAACACAACTCTAGGCACAAATAAAATAATACAAGCCAGGGGCCTCGAGGGCTCGAATACATAGCTCGATACACAAGAGTCATCGGAAGCAACAATATCTGAGTACAGACATAAGTTAAACAAGGATTCCTTAAGAAGGCTAGCACAAAAGCAACACGATCGAAGAGGCAAGGCCTCCTGCCTGGGACCTCCTAACTACTCCTGGTCGTCGTCGGTCTCCATCTAGTAGCATCCACCGGCGGTGGCATCTGGCTCCAGGGAACCACCATCTGGTTGCATCAACCGGAAAGAAGAAAGAAGGGGGAGGGGGAAGGGGGTACCAAAGCAATCGTGAATACTCATCCAAAGTACTCGCAAGCATCAGATTTATACTAAGTATGCACTGGTATCAAATGGAAGGTTTGTATCTATGGACTGAACTGCAGAATGCCAGAAAAGGGGGAAAGCCTAGCCTATCGAAGACTAGCATCTTCATGCAGCTCCAAGCATCTTGCAACATGTAGAAGAGTAAAGAATAGCAGTTTATAAATAACAAGCATGTTGTAACATTAATGCCCAGAGATCCTTCCTCGACTCCCTGCGAGAAAGCAATCCCGGATCCACATATTCAAGTATCCATTCGTAGTTGTATAAGATCAGGATATAAGTCTGAACGTCCCTTACCGTGGACACGACTATCAATAGATAATCTTCCCTGCAGGGGTGCACCACGTTTTCCAACACACTCGATCACTCTGGCCGGACACACTTTTCTGGGTCAATGCCCGGCCTCGGAAGATTAACACGTCGCAGCCCTACCTAGGCTCAGCAGAGAGGTCCCGGCCGGTCTACATCCTAAGCACTCCGGGGTCTAGGCCCATCACCCATTGCACTCCGGATCGTTGCGCGCAGGGCGATCCAGGGCACCTCCATTGGGGCGTCGACCAGGCCGTGCCGCAATGCTAAACTGGACGTTTGACAAAGCTTCGGCTGATACCATGACGTCGAGGCCCATAACTATTCTCACGTGGTGGTTGGTGCGTAAAGGCCAAAGGCCAACTCAGAACAAAAAATACCCAAACCATGGTGTATTATTGGCTTGCGGAGACGAGCAGAGACTCACGATCGAATGTGACCCCGTCGCCCCGTCTCGTGGACTTACGAGAAGGGCCTAGAATGCCCAGCCATGCCACGTCATTATCTTGCGGGTGCTCTCCGGGCCCGCCCAACTTTCACCAAGGTCTCAAGTAAAGTCAATGTAACCGTGTGTCTAGACATCAAGGGGAAAACCCGAGGAATCACCCCCAGTGGATTCCACTCAATGTAGTCATCAAGGTGAACGTAAGAGGGACCACCCTCGAGGTTCACACTTGAGGTGTTGAACGACAGAGCCGTATCGGGAATGGTGAAAGGGGAAATCACCCTCGATGACCACGACTGAATAGCTACACTACAGAATTATCATCAGGAGTGCGTTATGGGGGATCACCCTCGGCACTCGATAGTAGCTCTGCAGAGTCGAGCAACTAAAGGGGCGTGATGTGATGTGAGGTGTCAGGCTCATGTTGATCGAGTCGTCGATGATGAAGCAGGGGCAACAAGGACACATGGGGGTCGCTAATGGATGACTAGCCAACCTATACTAAGCAGTTTATGATAAGCAGGTAGGTAACAATAAACAGGTACAAAAGCAGGCTATGCATCAGAATAGGAGCAATCAAATACAGTAGCAAAATCTAATGCAAGCATGAGAGTATAGAATGGGCGATATCGGGATGATCAAAGGGGGGGGGGGCTTGCCTGGTTGCTCAGACAAGAAGCAGGGTCGTCGTCGACGTAGTCGATCACAATGGCATCAACATCGGTCTAGGGGTCTACCAGAGAGAAGAGGGGGAAGAAACAGTAAATACATAGCAAGCAAGAGCATAACAGGACAACATACAGAGCTAGACGTGTTCTAGCGCGGTGCTACACGCTACCGGCGAAGGGGAAAAACATCTGGGAATGTTTTCCCGAAGTTTGGCATTTTTGGGCAAACAAAACAGAGGTGAAAGGTTGCATGTTTGCTATGTTAGGTGCGTGTGGCGGGCGAACAAACCGCTTGTTCGGATTCGTCTCGTCGTTCTGAGCAACTTTCATGTATAAAACTTTTTCATCTGAGCTACGAATTAGTTTCCATTAATTTCCAAAGTTTTAATTCATTTTCAGAATTAACAGAATTAATTTAAATAGATAACAGCCATTACTGTTTCAGCATGACATCAACATGATGTCATCAATTAACAGTTTGTTTGACTGGTCAAACTAGCACGTGGGTCCCGGTTGTCATTGACTAACACTATTTAATAGTTTAATTAGTTAATAAGTTAATTAGGTTAATTAACAGGATTAATTAAGTTAATTAATTAATTAATTACTTTTAATTATTATTATTATTTATTTTTATTTATACATATTTCTTTTGTTCTTTTTTTTAAACAGGGGCGGGCCCCACTGGTAAGTGGCCCAGGAGGCCACGCGGGTTAACGGGCGCAGGGGCGTTGCGGGCGTGGGCGCCCGTGCATGCCCGAGGCCACCAGGGGGCGGCAACGCCGGCCGCGGCGCGGCCAGCGCGCGGGCCGGGCGATAGCGGCGCGTGGGCGCAAGCGGGTGACGGCCGAGGACGAGGCCACGGTGCGAGGCGCGAGTGGGCACGGGCTCGCACACGCGCGTGGCGCGTAGGTGTGGCGAGGCCGGGAGCACGACGGGCGGCTGTATGAGGCGAGGGATAAAGAGGAGGCCGGGGGGGCTCATCGGCGTTGGAGAGCAGGAGGCGTCGAGGCGTGGGGGCGTTCGATGGGGAGGAGGACGAAGACGAGGCGACGCCGACGAGGTGGTGGTGAGCAGCGGGGCAGTTGGCGTCGGGCCGCCGGTTTCGTGAGGTCCTTGGGCGGTGGCGCGTCCAAATCGGGGAAGAAGGGGGCGAACGGCCCGATCCAGATCCAACAACAGGGATGACGACGGGGACGGTGAGGTGGCGCTGGCGTGGTGGCGCGGGGGTTGGACGGCGGCGGCGTCAGGGCCAACCGACCCGATCCAGAATCGTTCGAGGGGGAGAGAGGAGATGGGGATCGTGCGGGGGGGGGGGAGTTTGGATCGATCCAGATATTTTGGGGGAGTGGGGGATAAGGTAGAGGGAGAGGTGGGCCGGCTGGGCAGGTTGGCCCAGTTGGGCCAGGGCCCTTTTTGTTTTGCTTTGTTGTTGTTGTTGTTGTTGTTTTTTGCTTAAGCCCTTTCCTTTTTACTGATTTTCAATATGACAACGGAACCGACTTCGAAACAACGTGAACTTATCCATAGTAGAAATTGATGACATGGCACCATTAGCGTGATTACTGTTGCATAATTACCCGGGCGTTACACAGCTCTCAGTGTAGCTCAAGCGTTTGTGGACAACATAATCAGACTGCATGGGCCACCTAAGCTAATTATATGTGACAGGGATAGAATTTTCACTAGCAAGCTATGGAAGGATATATTTGCTGCTCTTAACAATGAATTGAGGTACACTACTGCTTACCATCCTCAAACAGATGGCCAAACAGAAAGAGTAAACCAATGTCTAGAAACATACTTGAGATGCATGACTACTGATCAACCCAAAAAGTGGTATTCATGGTTATCTTTGGCTGAATTCTGGTATAACACCACTTATCACATAGCTTTGAAGATGTCCCCCTTCCAAGCCTTGTATGGTTTCCCTCCACCACTCATTTCTGAGGTAGTAGTTCCTGGTCCTGAAGAAGAAGAAGCTCATACATTTCTGACAGAAAAACAGAACATGTTGGACTAACTAAAAGCCAACCTGCAGCAAGCTCAGAACAGGATGAAAAAGTATGCAGATTTAAAGAGGAGTGAAAGAGTGTTCGATGTGGGAGATCTAGTATAACTAAAAATGGCTCCCTATAGACTTGCTGCATTTGGGTTTCGAGGAGCTCTGAAACTGCACAACAAGTTTTATGGTCCATTTGTGATAACTCAGAGAGTGGGCAAAGTAGCTTACAAACTGCAGTTTCCTGACCATGTGAAAATTCATCTTGTATTCCATGTGAGCCAGTTGAAAAAGCACATCGGGTCCAAGTCCATTCCCAATAAAAACCTTCCAATGGTCACAGTAGATGGCACAGTCAAGACGGTGTTGGGATCTACGGTAGGGTGCGTCGACTGCAAATCAAAATTTCCTACGCGCAGAACAACCAAGAACATGCTACGGGAGATGGATCACGAATCGTTACCACTAGACGCGCAGTGCCGTGCAACGGAAGAAGAGTTGGGGCAACGCGTCCGCGTGGATCGTCTCCTCCTCGTCCGATCTCCCTCGAACAGCCGGTCGTCCGATCCAACGTACAAGTTCGCCGGAGTGGCGCAAGTGCACCGCCTCTAACGGTATCCGCACGTGCAGGAGGAACACCGTGCGGCGGACTTCTAGGTCCGATCACACAGTCGGAAGTGATTGGAGGTGGCTATTCGCAACACATGCAAACCCTAGTCGCAGCACCGAAGTGATCAACCGCATGAGTGTGCCACACCTCCACTTTATATAGGCGTCCGTCGCAGGCTCAACACTTGGGCCTCGCACGGACCCTAAAGCCCAAAATCTACTCGGTCACGTTCCTAGTCCAGTTCGGATCACATCTGACCAGTGTCCTACGAACCGACCTCGTAGGTTCCTTCCCTTAAGCGCGCGACCCCTTAGGTTCAACTCAGCTTGGTCACAGTTCGGATCACCTCCGACCTGTACGGCTGGTAGCGGCCTCTAGCAAGGTGTGCCGACCACCAAGCAGACTATGAAGCTGGTTAGGCGAACCTGTACAACATGTCACACTTCTGTTCCCTTTGCCACACGATATATGTTGTCGGGCTCAAGGCGAGACTGTCATCCTTGTGCTAGCCCGACCTCTTTCTCGTTCTAGTGATATCGACCATTATCTGGATTATCTCATAATCCTTATCGCATGGCCATGCTTATCCTGGTTGGATCACACGAGGGGCCCAGAGTATATCTCTCCTGATCGGAGGGGCAAATCTCATCTTGCTCGACCATGTCTCGTAGCATGGGACTGGACAAACCCGGAACCTACCTTTGTAACTACCCAGTCACGGAGTAGCGTTTGGTCGGCCCAAAGCAAGTCTGTCACCATCCCGAGTACATGCGTGAGCTCAGGTCTTAGGACATAGAACGTATGTTGTACTAGAGACTCACAGATGACATATCGCTGCGTCTCATAGTTGGGTCTGTCCTACTCGGACCTTATCTCGACTCGGATCTGACTACATCGAATCCGACCAGACCTTTCCAAGTCCATATTATCCGGTTAGCATCCAATGCTCCATGGCTAGTGAGACCAAGCCATCGACCATGTCATATGCTAGTCTAGTCGGCTGCGCGTCCACACAGCCCTTTCGACTAGGGACCTTTTAGGACAGTCATCACACAATGCATAGTCTCACAAACAAGTCACGTACTTGCTGATACACATCATTGATAATGTCCAAGGACTATTTTTATTCATAAACACATAGGAAATATCATCATACATGATTGCCTCTAGGGCATATCTCCAACAGTCTCCCACTTGCACTAGAGTCAATCAAATAGACATCGAGTGCCCATAGCTCTAACGTGCCCCTCATGCTTGGGTTGTGGAAGCGGCTTAGTCAACGGATCTGCAACATTTGCATCCATGTGAATCTTGCATAACTCTACATCACCATTCTTTATGATCTTTCGTATCAGGTGATATTTTCGATCTATGTGTGTGACCTTGTGGTGATTCCTCGGCTCCTTGGCTTGTGCGATGGCACCAGAATTATCACAATAAAGGTCCAACGATTTCACCGAGGCTGGGAAAATACCTAGATCATCCAGAAAATGCTGAATCCAAACACCTTCCTTTGCAGCTTCACAAGCCGCAATGTATTCGGCTTCTGTGGTAGAATCGGCCACCGTATCCTGCTTGGAACTCATCCAATGGACTGCTCCTACGTTCAGGACGTACACGAATCCGGACTGTGATCGACAATCATCTCTGTCGGTTTGGAAACTAGCATCAGCGTAACCCCTTACGACGAGCTCTTCCTCACCTTCATAAACTAGGAACATCTCTTTAGTCCTTTTCAGGTACTTCAAAATAGTCTTTACCGCTGCCCAGTGACTCTCACCTGGGTTTGCCTGGTATCTACTTGTTAGGCTTATTGCAAAAGCAACATCAGGCCTTGTACATATCATGGCATACATGATGGATCTGATTGTTGAGGCATACGGAATCCTACTCATCCTGCTTCGCTCATCAGATGTCGAAGGACTCTGAGTCTCGCTTAGCCTTATACCATGTGAGAGTGGCAAGAACCCTTTCTTCACCTCACTCATGTTGAACTGCTTCAACACTTTACCTATGTACGTGCTCTGGCTTAAGCCGAGAAGCCTCCTTGATCTATCTCTATAGATCTTAATGCCTAAAATATAGACTACCTCACCGAGGTCCTTCATCGAAAACTTGCCATTCAATGATTCCTTGACCGAGTTTAGCATCAAAACATTGTTCCCGATCAACAATATGTCATCCACATACAAGATCAAAAACACTATCGAGCTCCCACTTAATTTCTTGTATAAACAAGAGTCCTCTTCGCTTTTGATGAAACTGAGACCAGTGACGACCTCATCAAAACGAATGTTCCAACTCCGAGATGCTTGATTCAACCCATAAATGGATCTCTTGAGCTTTCATACCTTACTAGTGCTAGTCGGATTGACAAAACCCTCGGGCTGTATCATATACATGTCCTCGGTTAAATTTCCGTGAAGGAAAGCTGTTTTGACATCCATCTGCCATATCTCGTAATCAAAATATGCAGCTATAGTTAGTATGATCCTCACCGATTTTAGCATCGCTACCGGCGAGTAAGTCTCGTTGTAGTCAATTCCGTGAACTTGTCCATAACCTTTAGCAACAAGCCGAGTTTTGTGGATCTGAACATTTCCATCCACGTCGGTTTTCTTCTTAAAAACCCATTTGCAACCAATGGCTGTCACGCCAGGCAGCGGATCAACCAAGTCCCAGACTTGATTCTCATCCATGGATTTTAACTCGGATCTCATGGCCTCCAGCCATGCCTCGGAATCTGGGCTCACCATCACTTCCGCATATGTGGTCGGCTCGTTGCTTTCTAGCAACAATACATCACACACTCTGCGCAATCTTTCTGACTTCCGTGGTTCTGGTGCCGCTTCCACTATGGGTTCCCTGACTGACTCCGGTATGATCTCATCACCAACCAAGCCGTCCCCAAGTGATTCTCGAATTTCTTCGAGTCGGATAGTCCTCCCACTGGCCTCCCACTGAGAAACTCTTTCTCAAGGAAAATCCCGTTCCGAGCAACAAACACTTTGTTCTCTTCCCGGTTGTAGAAGCTATATCCCAAGGTTTCCCTCGGATATCCCACGAATATGCATTTATCCGATTTAGGTGTAAGCTTGTCTGACATAAGTCGCTTGACAAATGCTTCACAACCCCAAATCTTTAGAAAAGACAAACTGGGACTCTTCCCGGTCCACATCTCATGTGGTGTCTTGTCTACGGATTTTGATGGTACCCTATTAAGTGTGAAAACTGCAGTTTCTAGAGCGTATTCCCAGAATGACAAGGGTAAATCCGATTTGCTCATCATAGACCGGACTATGTCCAACAAGGTCCTATTCCTCCGTTCTGACATGTCGTTTCTCTGTGGCATACCCGGAGGTGTGAGCTAAGGTACTATACCTCGACTTTTCAGATGATCATCAAACTCCTGGCTCATGTACTCACCTCCACGATCAGATCGCAGAAGCTTTATAGTCTTGCCGAGCTAATTCTCAACCTCGTTCTGAAACTCTTTGAACTTTTCAAAAGTTTCCGACTTGTGCCTCATCAAATAGATATATCCATATCTACTCAAGTCGTCGGTAAAAGTCACGAAGTACTCATAGCCACCTCTGGCAGTTGTGCTCATTGGACCACACACATCACTGTGTATAAGCTCCAATAGCTCGGACGCCCTCTCGCAACTCTTTGCGAAAGGAGACTTAGTCATCTTGCCGAGCAAGCATGATTCACATGTCTCGAATGACCCGAAGTCGGACGAAGTTAGGAGCCCGTCATCATGGAGCTTCTTCATGCGTTTCAGACTAATGTGTCCAAGCCGGCAATGCCAGAAGTATGTTGGATTTATCTCATTAGGCTTATGCCTCTTGACATTCACGTTATAGACCGGTTCCTGTTCTAGATTCAATATAAATAGCCCATCAATAATGGGTGCATAGCCGTGGAACATACCATTCAAAAATATCGAACAACCATTGTCCTTTAAATTGAATTCATAACCTTGACTCATCAAACATGAGGCAGAAATAATGTTCCGACTAAGTGCAGGAATGTAATAACAATTATTCAATTCCATAATGAATCCGGAAGGAAGCTGGAGCTGCATTGTGCCAACCTCCAACGCAGCAACTCTTGCTTTGTTGCCGACCCTGATGTCAATCTCCCCTTGTGCCACACGCCTAGTTCTTACCATCCCCTGCATCGAGTTGCAAATATGAACAACCAATCTGGTATCAAATACCCAAGAGCTATACTAGGTATGTCAGCAAGGTAAATGTCTATAACATATGCAACAAGTGTACCTTTGCCTGAAGCAGCATTCCCGGCCTTCTTGCCATGCTCTGCAAGCCACTTGCTACAGTTCCTCTTCCAGTGACCGGTCTCCTTGCAGTGATAGCAAACGGTCTTCGAGTCTGGTCCAGACTTTGGCGCAGCGGCGGAGGTTACCGTCTTCGTGCCCTTTGCCTTAGCCTTTTTCTTGGACCAACTCTTCTTGAACTTAGCCGATTTCTGCACCATCAACACTTGACGCGTGCCTTTCTTAATATCCTGCTCTACCACTTTGAGCATCCCATGCAATTCAGTGAGCTTCTTATCCACTCCATGCATATGATAGTTCGAAATGAACGTCCCATAGCTGGGCGGAAGAGAACCCAGAACTGCATCTGTAGCCAGCTCATCCAAGAGCGGGAAGCCCAAACGATCCAAAGCTTGCACATACCCGATCATCTTGATCACATGCGGGCTCAGTGGATCACCTTCCTTCAGCTTGCAATCCATCAAAGATCGCCAGACGTTGAACCTTTCGGTCCTAGCATGTGTCTGAAACATGCTCTTGAGACTCTCGATTATATCGTAAGCCTCAACATTTTCGAAATGCTGTTGCAAATTGGGCTCCATACAAGCCAGCATCAGACAACTGATCTCCGTTGATTCATCAACGAGTTTCTGGTAGGCATTCTTAGTTGTGGCATTAGCATTATCGGCAGGTTCCTCCGGAAGTGGATCCTCTAGAACATGTTCCTTTTTTATCATGCTTGAGAACAATTCTCAGATTTCTATACCAGGTGGTAAAGTTTGTTCCATTCAGTTTATCCTTTTCCAGAATTGATTTCAATGCAAAGTTGGGTTGAGCAGGTGGTGCCATTGATCTACAACAGAAAATATGCAATCACTAAGCGATGTGTTTATGTAGAGTAATTCTAGCCTAAACGGAAATACTCCCATTGAAGTCAGCATCCCTCCGCAGACTCTCAGTGATTCAGGATCCGACTAGCGCATGCGAGTAGTGAGCTTTGGCATCACTGCTAGCCAACATACCTATCCGGTAAGCAACTCCGTGCTAATCGCATCTCTATATGACTCCTGTCGATCGGGAAGGTATCTTATACCCCGGCTCCCAACCTTCTTTGCCACAAGGCCCAAAACCATTTTGATAGCCTTGTCAAGTTAACCTGACGCAGTGCATGTCCGTGTCCGACACGAATCCTTCAGTTCAAGGACACCCAGCAGCACCTCAATTTTATGAGCCCACTACTAGAGGTACTTGACGTGCGAAGGTGCAACATCGGGGATGGCAATTCGCTTGATATTCATGAGGGATCATTCTACCATTCTAACATGCATAGAAACAAAGAAGCATAACAATCACATATAGACATATATTGTGAAATAGTATGGCTCCTTCATGGACGTTCTTCTAGGTCGGCTCCGACTCCGATGACCATCTACGAACTCCATCTTGTTTGTCACGCCGGGACGCCAAGCCACCAACCCGATCTCTATTATCCAACTATGTACTACAACTAGTAATGAATTTTACATAGAGTCACAAGTCGACACGCAAGTCGTTATACAATATAATGACATCACTTTGGCTCCTGCCGGCTGACAAACATGACACGCAAGCCACGTATAAATTACACACATGCATCACATACACATGAGCCATACTATTCACATCAAACCTGCAAAACAAAGTTATGCATAGAATCACATTCTACCGGTTTGTGTGTCGGGTACGAAATACACGGTGCTACGCACACGGCAGTCCCGCTAGCCGGTTAGTGGACGGGGTTCGAAGGGGCAGCGCCCCTCGCGGGTGCGTGCAACGCCCGACGTTTTCAGAAATCACAGATCGCATCTGAATTCCATTCACGCCGAATTTTCTGATCTGACCGATCATATCGATCATCGCGAATCTGATTCGGATTTACGTTTCACTGTTAACCCCGATGGCGGATGACCGACCGGTAGGGGTAGATCGTGTCACGACCTCATCGATCCCGATTGACAGAAAACATAGCCTCAACGATCCCCATGTGCAGTTGATCACATCAACCGTGCACATAGCTGATTTTATAAACAACAACAAATCTCATCTACCGCCTCCACATATCTAATATGCATACGATCTGAATCCAAATCCTATAGCAGAGGCTCTGATACCACTGTTGGGATCTATGGTAGGGTGCGTCGACTACAAATTAAAATTTCCTACGCGCAGAACAACCAAGAACATGCTACGTGAGATGGATCACGGATCATTACCACTAGACGCGCAGTGCCGTGCAACGGAAGAAGAGTTGGGCAGCGCGTCCGCGTGGATCGTCTCTTCCTCGTCCGATCTTCCTCAAACAGCCGGTCGTCCGATCCGACGTACAAGTTCGCCGGAGCGGCGCAAGTGCATCGCCTCTAACGTTATCTGCGCGTGCAGGAGGAACACCGTGCGGCGGACTGCTAGGTCCGATCACACAGTCGGCGGTGAGTGGAGGTGGCTATTCGCAACACATGCAAAACCCTAGTCGCAGCGCCGAAGTGATCAACCGCATGAGTGTGCCGCACCGCCACTTTATATAGGCGTCCCTCACAGGCTCAACACTTGGGCCTCGCACGGACCCTAAAGCCCAAAATATACTCGGTCACGTTCCTAGTCTAGTTCGGATCACATCCGACCAGTGTCCTATGAACCGACCTCGTAGGTTCCTTCCCTTAAGCGCGCGACCCCTTAGGTTCAAGTCAGCTTGGTCATAGTTCGGATCACCTCCGACCTGTACGGTTGGTAGCGGCCTCTAGCAAGGCGTGCCGACCACCAAGCAGACTATGAAGCTGGTTAGGCGAACCTGTACAACATGTCACACTTCTGTTCCCTTTGCCACACGATATATGTTGTCGGGCTCAAGGCAAGACTGTCATCCTTGTGCTAGCCCGACCTCTTTCTCGTTCTAGTGATATCGACCACTATCAGGATTATCTCATAATCCTTGTCGCATGGCCATGCTTATCCTGGTCGGATCACACAAGGGGTCCAGAGTATATCTCTCCTGATCGGAGGGGCAAATCCCATCTTGCTCGACCATGTCTCGCAGCATGGGACTGGACAAACCCAGAACCTACCTTTGTAACTACCCAGTCACGGAGTAGCGTTTGGTCGGCCCAAAGCAAGTCTGTCACCATCCCGAGTACATGCGTGAGCTCAGGTCTTAGGACATAGAACATATGTTGTACTAGAGACTCATAGACGACATATCGCTGCGTCTCATAGTTGGGTCTGTCCTACTCAGACCTTATCTCGACTCGGATCCGACTACATCGAATCCGACCAGACTTTTCCAAGTCCATATTATCTGGTTAGTATCCAATGCTCCATGGCTAGTGAGACCAAGCCATCGACCGTGTCATATGCTAGTCTAGTCGGCTGCGCGTGTACACAACCCTTTCGACTAGGGACCTTTTAGGACAGTCATTATACAATGCATAGTCTCACAAACAAGTCACGTACTTGCTGATACACATCATTGATAATGTCCAAGGACTATTTTTATTCATAAACACATAGGAAATATCATCATACATGATTGCCTCTAGGGCATATCTCCAACAGACGGGGCCGACAGAAGTTCTTCAAGTCAGGCAAGTGCCTCGACAAAATATGCCAGTGGTACAGTGGTACATTCAGTGGGAAAACCTGCTGCCAGAAGATGCAACGTGGGAGGATGCAGATTTCATGAAGTATACGTTCCCTGCGTTCTTTAAAGCTACTACGCAAGCATGGAGAGGGCAACAACAAGCGCCATGAGGACATGACGCATCTCAAGGGAGGGGCATTGTCAGGCATCAAAGGCCTAGAATTCAGTTAATCCTGAAGATTCAGAGAAAGGGGTGTAGCTAATCCGACAATACCGTTTCAGCGAGATCAACGGCTACGATGGCTCCTATGCAGATCGCCACCGTAGGATGAGAGGACCATTACTGTAGCGTTATATTTCTTGTAGTGCACTTTATGAGCTGTCATGGTCAGCCTATAAACAGCCGGGTTGTGGCTGGGAGAGATCATTATCTACTTTCCTCAATTGCTTGCTAGCTACGGCTTGTAAACGAAACCATATACTCTTCCTCATAAAGCAATACAGTCAAGATCCCGATCCCCTCCATACAATTCATCCTAAATTAGCTAGGAATTCATCTCCCTAGCTCTCAGGTGCTGACAAGGTGGGGAAGCCAGCTCCTTCCTCCCGGTCTATAGATAGGTTTAGGATAGGTATGTCAGGTGACGGTGCTAGTTTGGTGCCGACGTCGCCACCGCGAATAAAGTTCTCCGGGCCACCGCCTCAACGACATTCTTCACCGGTGTCGAGGAGCCATGAATTTGCGTTCAAGCGAGTTCTTCAAGATGGCCGTGGAGATCTTGCTCAGGCTATTATTTCTTTGGCCCCGTCTGCGTTGTGTCGCCTGCGTCTCCAGCGTCATCGTGGAGCTGGAAGTATGTGCCTTTTAGTTGGCCAACACTACAGGGCCGGCCTTGTTCAAAGGATGGTCCACATAGAGATTTGGCATGGAAGATGGTTGCTAATTCTGGAGTTCTGGCACTTAAGAACTTCAAGACTGCGATTCAAGATGTGTGGAGTATTTCTTCGGCCGACGACCTACATGACATATGTTCGACGCCACTTGTGACGACGCTGTTCAAAGGCTTGTAACGGAGCTTGGCCGCTATGGCACTATCTTGGATCGTGGCAAGTTGGAGGCTTGTGTTTCTCTCCTCCGGTGAACACTTTGGCGATGACGACGGCTGAATTCTTTGGACATGATGATGTTGGATGCAGGAACCCCAGAGATCAATTTTCAAAAATAATTTATGAGTTTTCATGTAGATTTTCTAGTGTGTTGTCTCTTCGGATCTTCCAAAGAGAACCCATGTATGTTGGAGAGCGGCTAAATGGCTCCCAAGCTCATCTGCTCCTGCGCATGAACAGTAAAATCAAACGAAATATTTGAAAAATTCAAAAAATTCCTAATTATTTTTGCATGGAAGATGGTCTAGTGCGTGAGGTTCGTGCAAAATTTTAGCTCATTTGGACATCTGAGCAGCTCCCAGCTAAAAAAGAAAAGAAAATTGGAGTATGTGAAAAAAGTTTACGGTTTTGCACTGTTCAGGACAGATTTTGTTATTTTTGCTGAGAGCACTTCGGATGTCCAGATAAGTTGAAATTTTGGACGAACCTCACACACTAAAATATCTGTCACACAAAAATTCTGAATTTTCTCGAACTTGTTAGATTTGACTGTTCACCGAGATCAGATGAGCTTTGGAGCTGAAATGTATATTCGTGTATGAATGATGAATATATGGTACTTCTCCTAAAAAGAAAGCCAGGCCTAGTCATGCTTATGTAGTACGTGATAGGCAGTACACGTAAGTGCGCTATAATAACTAGTAAATATGCACGTGCAACGCACGTCTATTTGGTCTAATAAGTGTGCACGTGCAACACGCGTCTATTTGGATTAACACATTATACTATACTTAATACAAGACAATTTATTCATAAATTTGAAATTTCCCTATAAAGTACACAATCTCTTATTCCCAACTCATACAAATAATTTGAAATTTCGTTTCTCCTTAATCAACATGTCTCCTGTATTAAAAGACCACCCACTTTTCCCAATGTCTAAAACTCAAAATTATTTAGAAGATTCATCATGATTCTCCATATGCACACATTTATGCAAGTATAATCACACATGAAAAAGTCACTTAGGACAAGCTAAGGAACCGTTTCAGTGCTAACAAACTCCAGTTAAGAATTATTATTACAATTGAGTGTCAACCACACAATAGCGGGAAGAGACCTCTATGATTTGTTGAAAAGAGGAAGCCATTGTCACATAGAGAAGTGTAGAGATGTCTTGACTGCATAGAATCAACTGTGAAACAAGACAAAAAAATATGCTAGTTGGACCATCCGATTCTACTATTACACCACAAGTGTTGTAATGTCTGAAAGCAAGAAAAGTGGCTTACTTTATTATGAAAATAGAACATGTAAACCAAATAAAAATTACATTGATAAATTGCGTAATTATACTTGTTAATCACGGGACAAAAGCATTAATATGACAACTTGGAATAGTTACTTGAGTACTACACATTTCTTTAAGGGCTCAACATTCTAAAATTTTGACAATATAACAAATATCCTCTCAGTTTGTAGTAATAATGATACGTAGGCTACCACTTGTAAGAATAACAGTGGCAAAAAAGGGCCAACAAATGCCGGTTTAGAAAGAAAAAACTGCAGATATGCTTCCAATTTTAGCAACTCTAGTGGATAAAACATACCTTACCTCCCAAGTCGGGAAAACAGTCAAATGAAAAAATGTACTTCTTATAAGTAGTAGAGATGAAGTTATAAGGATCATGGTTCAAGATATTCGGAGAAACATGGTTGGTCTCTCTGTATGATGCGAAGTCGTTGCAGTCAGTAGAAGAGTGACCTGCCCTCCAGGCAGAAGACGAAGGCGGCGACGGCATGTGTGCATGTTCGGAGGAAGTCGCAGCTCCTCTTCGCATGTCTCCCATTGTGGCTCGCGTGGGTGGTCGGCTGGTGACGACAGGCGACTCGCGATCGCGATTCCCTCATAGGAGACGATAGGATGCACTCGCGATTAGTTTCCTAATAATTAGATGCGTTCGTGATTAGTTATCTAATAGGATGCGTCCGTGATTAGTTTCCTAATAATTAGATGTGTTCATGATTAACTTCCTAATAGGATGCGCTCGTGATTATTTTCCTAATAATAGAATGCACCCGTGATTAGTTTCCTAATAATAGGATGCGTTTGTGATTAGTTTCCTAATAATTAGATGCGTCCGTGATTAGTTTCTTAATAGGATGTGTCCGTGATTATAGTTTCCTAATTGACCAGGCATGGACTTCATATTTTCCTCCACGGTGGAGTACGGTCAGTCAATATAAATTGCTAAGTGCACACAGAGAACAGATTAGGTTAAGGCTAGCCGTTAGATTGAGTTTAGTGGGATAATCATGCGGTGGTAATGTATCCGTGTACGTTTTGTGAGGTGCACTTAAAAAAAATTATGTTTGCTCTTTTATAAGTATTATAGATTCAGGCAAGTCATTATCGTGGTCCCACAGGTCAGTGTGAGACGAGACGTGCACCGCGCGCGGCGCCAGCGCCAGCGCACGCATTCCCGAACATGCCCGGTTTCACCGCCACGCAGGTGACAGACAGACAGGACACACCCTCCAATCGACCGACTACCTCCAGCCCCACCACTCCTCCCCTCACACGTGGTGCCCTGGCCCACACGTCAGTGACGCTGCAGACGGGGCGGCGGCGTCCCGGTTCCCGTAAACGAGCGCAGCTCACGCCGCCTTGTCGCGGCGCGCGAGCGAGCGCATCATCTCCAACTATTTCATCCCCGCCGCTTCCTCGTCCAAAAACCACGCCCAATAATTTACCTCCCTCCCCTACCATCTCCTCTGGAAGCGTCGCGTCTGGTCCTACCCAAATCCGCCACGCAACCCGGCATTTCCGCCACTTGTGATGGCGGCGGCGGCGAGGCACCGGAAGGAGGAGGAGGACGAGATGCTGCTGGACGACGGCGACATCGAGGAGAGCCCCCGCGACAGCTTCCGCGACTCCGACGACGACGACGACGAGGCGGAGGAGGCGCGGGGCGAGGATGGCGACGGGGTCGGCTCCTTCGAGTCGCACCAGTGGCCGCAGAGTTACCGGTACGTGCGCGCGCGCCGCGGTCGCATTCTCTCCCCGCTCGGTCGCCTCCTCTGTATCTCACTGCCCCGCTCTACTGTACTGTTTAGTATTAATGGTTAAGTGTTCGTGTTAAGGTTGCTCTGCCGATTTCCCCGCTATTCAGTAGTAAGATTTATCTGTTGATCGGAGTAGATTTGGTTGACTTCAGTGATCGGGAATGGACGGCGGAGCGCTAGTCTGTTCTGAATTTGGATTCGCTGGGCTGACCAGTGAAGTGAGACGCGTCTGGGTCTAATTGAACATCTGGGGAGCTAGCTGTTCATGTTCAATCGATTTTTAGGACGACACCTGATACAACCTCGGAGTGGCCTAGAGTTCACTGACACTTGGGAAGTGGTCTGATCTGTTCGATGAGATCACGAAGGTTGACTGAAACCATTGACAATGATGCAAAAAGGGGTAGGCAATAGGAAATGCTTTTTTCTGGCTTCTCCTAGTATCAGTACTACAATGATGGAGCAGTACGTAGTTTTATTAAAAAAATAGTATTATTAAAGTGCAATGTTCAATGTTTGACACTACCTGTACACCTGGCAGCAGCAGTACTATATTACCAGTATGTCATAAGTACGTAGTACTATTATTTTGCTTCATCAATGGCTCCCGTTTTTGTACCGATTGGTGTAACAAGAAATAAAGCATCATTAACGGATGCCTTTGCTGGCATACTATCTCAGTAGCTGGCCGTACTCAAGAATGCCAGCAGCTTTCCTTCTTGTGTACAGATTGCAGTTTTCCTTTTTGTGCGCAAACTACAGATGGCAGTTTTCCTGTCTGTGTACTAACTACAGATACAGACGGCAAGACCATGACGTGGTGTTTATTTTGCAGGGAAACAACTGACACATACACAATTGCTGCATCTCCCATCTTCGGTTACCTGGGTCCTTCAACCAGTAAATACTCAATCGATGGCGGCCGCAGTGGCCTGGCTTCTGACCTCAGGCTGCCTTTCATCTCGGATAAGCTAGAATCTGTCAAGAGCCTGCGGCGACATCTTCTTGGTTCAGTTAGAGACGAGAAGCTCTCGTTTCAGTATACTGGAGAGATCTACGTCGGTCAAGGGTGCAGCGTGACACAGACAGTCTTCAATGGTACTGCAAATATCGAAATGTAGAACAGGGGATGCTCAGTAACTTCTTTGCTAGTTGATCTTGATCAACCTATGTTACTTTTCTGTAGGTATTAACGTACTCGCTGGTGTTGGCCTTCTTTCCGCTCCGTTCACAATTCATGAAGCTGGATGGGCTGGTCTTGCAGTTCTGTCTGTTTTTGCAATTATTTGCTGCTATACTGGAGTTCTTCTCAAACATTGTTTCGAGAGCAAAGACGGTATTGCAACCTATCCAGACATCGGGGAGGCCGCCTTTGGAAGAATTGGCCGCTTGATCATATCTGTAAGCCCTGGCTTCTGTAGAATATTCTACTGTGTCTGGCTATAAGGCTGTGTCTTCGATGCTATACTGACTTGATTAGTGAAAATGCATACATTTTTCTAGGTTGGTATTATTCGCTTTGTTGGTATAGACAAATTTAAATTATTTGACAAGTATCACTTGGGAACAACACAGACATATCTGCTGTGCCCGCTCCTCTTTTGCCATTTTGTTATGTGCTTGGTGTTAGTTTGACAAACTAATCCTTGCTGGCTCACTGTCACATCTGAAAAATTCACAAACTAGCATAAACCTTTTCCTTGCTAGATCATTGCCGTATCTGAAAATTCATAAGCTATCATAAAAACCTGCTGATTCGATC
Organism: Triticum dicoccoides; assembly: GCF_002162155.2. Taxonomy (NCBI): domain Eukaryota; kingdom Viridiplantae; phylum Streptophyta; class Magnoliopsida; order Poales; family Poaceae; genus Triticum; species Triticum dicoccoides. Next base: position 658,936,965 of record NC_041391.1, on the reverse strand, counting down.
TAATCTCTAGATCCCTATTCCTATTTTTAAATGATCGCTACCCACTTCAGATTTGTAAGGCAGAAGTTTCAGTCTTACTTTTTTTTAAAGGAGGGAATGCCTCCGGCCTCTGTCTATTTTCAGTATTAACTACCCCTACCTCTAGGCTGAGAAAATGCGCATCTAAGTATATAACCCATTTGTCTTAACTTCATGCATAATTTTTTTTTCTTTGGTAAGCGAAAAAACACTAACTGATCTTTACTCTCTTTTTTTTGCAGATTATTTTGTATACTGAATTATATGTAAGTGGCTTATTTCAACGTGACTTGTATTTTCCAAAGTTTTTCATCTAATAGCTTGATTATTGAGCAAATTACTGAACTGTTTTAGAAACTTATCTCATGTATACTTCTTGGGAAAGAAACATTTGTCTCATGCATAGTTTTTTGGATGCAGTCATACTGCGTGGAATTCATTATACTGGAAGGTGATAACATGACATCAATCTTTCCTGACGTCAACATTAATTTGTTTGGGATTCATGTCGACAGTAAACATTTCTTTGGAGTGTTAACTGCTCTGGTAGTTCTGCCCACAGTATGGCTGCGAGATCTTCGAGTGCTATCATATCTTTCAGGTCTCACTACTCCTAACCTGCTTAATTAATTCTGTTATGGCCATCGTTAGTTAGCTATTAACATGATTTAATTACTTGCACAGCGGGTGGTGTGATTGCAACTCTTGTGGTGTTTATATCTGTCGCTTTAGTCGGTACTACTGAAGGTATAGGGTTCCATCAGACCGGAGAAGCTGTAAAGTGGAGTGGCATGCCCTTTGCAATTGGTATTTACGGTTTCTGCTACTCTGGGCATTCGGTATTTCCCAATATCTACCAATCAATGTCTGATCGCACAAAATTCCCTAAGGCACTCTTTATATGGTATGCATGAGCAAATTTCTTACCCTGGCTAGTTTGATGTGCAATGGTCTATTTCCTCAATTTTGGATAATTTTATCGTGCAGCTTCGCAGTTTGCACAGCAATATATGGCTCGTTTGCTATTATTGGCTATCTCATGTTTGGTGACAAGACTCTGTCGCAAATAACTTTGAATCTTCCAAAAGAGTCATTTGCCTCGAAAGTTGCTCTGTGGACCACGGTAAGAATTATGCTCGACTTTATCTTAGTTCCTGGTATTGTAACTGTCTTTCCTTAAACTTGATCATTATTTTTTTTTTGGTGTTTCAGGTGATCAACCCTTTCACCAAGTATCCTTTGGAATTTCTATCGTCAAACTTTGTAATGTCAAGGTTTCTAGGATCATGTTGATTTTCACTGTACATAACTCCATATAGAACAGCTTCATCCTTAACCATAAACAGATTTGCCTTGTTGTTAAACCCATTGGCTCGGAGTTTAGAAGAGTTGCGCCCCGAAGGATTTTTGAACGAAACAATCGTCTCTATTATACTGAGGACGAGCCTTGTGGCGTCAACTGTTGTCATTGCATTTCTTCTTCCATTCTTCGGTATGCTTATACCTTTGTTCAGCACTGATTATTTTTGCTATGCATTTTTTTTAAAGATTGTCAAATCTTAGCCAATAGAATGCGTACTTACCATCCTTGGTTTTGTTGTCTTCTGCGAATGCAGTCTTCACTGCCAATCCATTGTACTTCTTGTAGTATGTTTTATTTGCTTTGTTTTTCTTGAAAACCCAGTAAATTTCCTATGGACACACATTACTTTGGAATGATGGATGGCACATAAACTTTACACGCAATTGTTTCCCTCGGAAACAGCTAAATGCAAAGTGGCTTATTACAAATAATGTAGTACCAACACTAGTAGTTGAAAACAGCATCTAGATTCATTGCATTTTCAAGATTTTTTAACTCCATGCTCCTGGAAAATTAACACTTTCATAGTGTTAGGACTTGAGATCAATAATGGGCAGTGACCTGCTCAGATCGGTGTTTAGTTGAGGACTGGGTTATCTTCCTTTTAGGAAAAAATAATTGGGGACTGCCTGTAGGCTCCGTTACAAATCCAAATATTCCTAAAACACTTCCTTCTTTTAGGGAACTCCTAAAACACCTCTGCTTACTATAGTACTATGCACTTCAGCTGCTTAAGCTAATTATCTGCTTTGTAATCTTTATTATTGGCGACTCACAGAAGACTTTTTTGAGAACACATTACAGAAGAATTATACTGTGCATTCCTGATTTGCATGTTGCATATTTCAGGTTTGGTGATGGCTCTGATTGGATCCTTGCTCAGTATACTTGTGGTATGCCATTCTTTCCCCCAGTTAATGGCCTATATAGCTGTACTAAGCTGCGCAAAATAAGAAAATCTGTAAAAAGAGCAAAGTCGTCAAACAACATTTTTTGGTGGGCTAAAATTGACTACATCCATGTGGGCTGTTGATGAGAATAATAGTCTCATCCTCTAAAAACCAAAAACTACAGTTGCGTAAGAAATACAGATGACAAAGTAACAGATGTGCTCCTTTTGACTTCATTGTACGATTACAGGCAGTCATAATGCCGGCCTTGTGCTTCTTGAAGATCGCACAGAATAAAGCCACACGCCCGCAGGTAAGATATAATTCACCATACCATGTGGTTATTTAAGCTTCCTTATCTTCTTCTGGAGATGATTTCTGAACACTCAAGATTTCTCTCTGCATACCATGTGGTTACTCCAATTTCAGGTGATTGCAAGCGTGGCTATAATAGTGGTTGGAGTCATCAGTGCTGCCCTCGGAACATACTCCTCGGTGGCTAGCATAATCGGATACTACTAATTCTTCCAAAGCAATCTCTTCGACAGCTCTCAGTACCGTCACTCTTGGCAAGAGTTTTTGCTGTGTATCATCGAATTTTACCGTGCTCTATGTACATCCTTCGACCTAGTATAGTCGATTTATAAAGACTGCATCTCTAGCAACAATGCACTACTGTTACCATTTAGCTGCTGCTATATCATTTGGTGTACCATATTTCTGCCAAGCCCTGCGGTTTAAATATTGCCTCTTTTTAGGGCTAAAACCAACTTTAGTAACCCGAAATATTGTTTGTTGCTATTCATTTATTTTTTAGGGGAAACGTCAACTTTATTAATCCGAAATATTGCCTGTTGTTCCGCATTTTTTTTTCTGAGTCGAAGTTGTCCCACTAGTTTTGCGGCTGAAATGGACACAGTAAAATGGGCCAGGATGCACTCCAAGGGCTTATGCCAGGTGGTTTCAGTAGGTGGGCTGGAATTTAGGGCTTGCATTCTAAAAAAAAGGGATTTAGGGCTTGCGCCAGCTGGTGATATCTGTAGGTGGGTTGGGCCTTATTTTGTTTCTGCCTCCTGTGCACTTTGAGCAACCAGTCGCGCAGACCATTCTGATTTCCGAGTTTCTAAAAAGCAGGAAAAAATCATGCAAAATCTCATAAAAATATGACCATTTGCGGTATGTACAAATCTCTACTATTAAAGAGGAGTTTGTTGGTTTGCTTCTGTCCCTCTAAGCAATTTTTGTTCAAACCACGCGATAACTTCCGCTGTTTATTTTTTCAAACCGACTACACCTCCTTATTTCCGGGGCAAAGATATCCCTTGTAAGGCAAGGAACAGAAATCAAATAAACCACCAATGACAAGAAACCCCTTGCAAGCAAACAACAAGATAAAATGAGCTCACATAGTTGTACGTATACAATCTCAATCACATCGTATCTTTCCTTATCTTTTGACTATGGACTCCTCCTCACAACACATCTCAATCTCAGTTTAATCAAAAAATTTGTACATTGACCCATTAAAATAAAGTTGCCCTCGTGTAACACGGGTATTAAGCTAGTAAAATAATAAGTGAGCAGTACCATGTTACCGTCGACATATAGTTTTACACAAGTGCTCATATTTTATGATCAAATTAGATATGGGACAGGCTATATCCATTTTCTTATTTCAACTAGACAATTGTCGCAACATGGGAATAAATATTCTAGGGAAATTTTAACTGGGAACGTTCCTGGTAGGTCCTAGGGAACGGCCTCATAACCATTGAATCCAAATCACGCGGTTGGTAATTTTTTTAAATTGATCCCATTATTTCTTGCGTCATGTGGCAACTTTCTCTTTTGATCATGACAATTCCTGTAAATTTTCCATGACAAATTTAGTTGATATTGCATGGCAATTCGAGCGTTCGCTGGGAAAATGCTCTCATGAAACGTTCCTCGGATATTGGCGTATTCTAGTAGGTTAGCTTGTGATTTACCGACCAATTTATTATTAATATGATTATATAAAAGAAACTTATTTAGTAACACTTAGTTTAATCTAAAAAACATATTGTTATTTGGTAAATCAATAAGAGGTCGGGTAGTTGAGGCATTGTTTAGGGAAAAGACGGTAAAAAAACTAGAGAAGGGAGAAGAAAAACCAGAATGGGTAGAGAGAAGGGGAACGTACATACACGATATGCTGGAGGGGGAAACCATCTTCATCATCACCAAACCTCGACTCTCAAGCTCTAAGATTAGTTGTGAATAGTCGATCCCTTGGGCTATGGGTTCATGACACTAGCCAAAGTTGCAAGCTCTCCATCTTGACGTGTTTAGATGTTCAATACAATAGCTATATGAGCTACCATACACATGATTATGGTTAATATGATGTATTCATAACAATGATGTTGATTAGGTGATGAATTATTTATTTATTTATATTTATATGCATGCCATCTTATTTATTTATATTTATGTATATTTCTCTCTGGTTACTTGTTTACTCTTGGTCAGTTCAGATAGGTAATCAATAGTGAGAGAGGTGTGCATTAGTTGGGTTCAATCTTGCAAGTAATCTACCGCGATGATAGAAAGTGAAAAAGGCTTGAATAGAGTGAAGGAAATATGCCCCAGAGGCAATAATAAAGTTGTTATTTTATATTTTCTTATTCATGATAAAGGTTTATTATTCATGCTAGAATTGTATTGATCGAAAACTTAAGTACATGTGTGAATACATTAACAAATAAGTGTCCATAGTAAGACTCTGCTAGACTAGCTCGTTGATCAAAGATGGTCAAGGTTTCCTAGCCATGGACATGTGTTGTCATTTGATAACGGGATCACATCATTAGGGGAATGATGTGATGGACAAGACCCATCCGTTAGCTTAGCATTATGATCGTTCATTTTTACTGCTATTGCTTTCTTCATGTCAAATACATATTCCTTCGACTATGAGATTATGCAACTCCCGAATACTGGAGGAGTGCCTTATGTGCTATCAAACGTCACAACGTAACTGGGTGATTATAAAGATACTCTACAGGTATCTCCGAAGGTGTTTTTTGAGTTGGCATAGATCGAGACTAGGATTTCTCACTCCGAGTTTCGGAGAGCTATCTCCGGGCCCTCTCGGTAATACACATCATATGAAGCCTTGCAAGCAAAGTAACTAGTGAGTTAATTATAGGATGATGTATTACGGAACGACTAAAGAGACTTGCCAGTAACGAGATTGAACTAGGTATAGAGATACCGACGATCGAATCTCGGGCAAGTCACATACCGATGGACAAAGGGAACTACATATGTTGTCATTACTGTTCGACCGATAAAGATCTTCGTAGAATATGTAGGATCCAATATGAGCATCCAGGTTTTGCTATTGGTTATTGACCAGAGAGGTGTCTCGGTCATGTCTACATAGTTCTCAAACCCGTAGGGTCCGCACGCTTAACGTTCGTTGACGATATAGTGTTATATGAGTTATGTGATTTGGTGACCGAATGTTGTTCGGAGTCCCGGATGAGATCACGTACATGACTAGGAGTCTCGAAATGGTCGAGACATAAAGATTGATATATAGGATAGTATTCGGACACTGGAAGTGTTCCGGAGGTTATCGGATATTTATCGGAGTACCGGAGGGGTTACCGAAACCCCCCACGGGGTGGTGTTAATGGGCCACATGGGCCGAAGGGGAAGGGGCACACCAGCCCACAAGGGGCCGGCGCACCCCTCCTAGGCCGCCGGCCAAGTGGGAGAAGGAAGGGGGGGGGAGTCATACTCCCCCTTCCTTTCCTCTCCCTCTTCTTCCTTTTCCCGTCAGGCAAATATGGAGGGGGGGGGGGCGAATTGGGGAGGAACCCCAAGTAGGATTTAACCTACTTGGGGCCCCCTCCTGGCTGCTCCCTCCTTCCCCCACTATATATAGGGTGAGGGAGTCCTGGATTCGGGGGTCCTCAGGTGTCCGGCCTATTCGATATGGGCCGGACTGATGGGCCGTGAAGATAAGGCAGAAGACTATCCCTCGTGTTCGGGTAGGACTCCTATATGCGTGGGCAGCAAGATTGGTGTCCGGACGTATTATTTCCTTCCCTTGTAAACCGACTCTGTACAACCCGAGGCCCCTCCGATGTATATATAAACCAGAGGGTTTAGTCCGTAGAGGCGATCAGAACAATCATATGCTAGACAGCTAGGGTTTAACCATTATGATCTCGAGGTAGACAACTCTTGTATCCCGTATACACATTGAATACAATCAAGCAGGACGTAGGGTTTTACCTCCTTTAAGAGGGCCCGAACCTGGGTAAACATCGTGTCCCCATTGTCCCTTGTTACCATTGATCCTTAGACACACAGCTTGGGCCCCCCTACACTACAAAAAATACACTTCCGTGATGATACATGTTTGTCACAGTAGGTCGTGTTTTTGTCATGCATGTACATCCATGACGATTTTATGACAGAATCAAGATAGTCATACCTGTGCTGTCGTAGAAGTGTTCCATGACATTACAAAAATTATCATCACGGAAGTGTCCACTTCCATGACGATAAATCGCGCATCACAGAAGTGCTTTCGTCAAGCGTGACCGACACGTGGCATCCACCGTAACGGAACGCCGTTCAGCTATCGGGTCGGGTTTTGGATCCGATAACCCATTAACAGCCCGGATCAATGGAAAATTTCCACGTGTAAAATTCTGATTGGCCGAAGGGAACACCTGTCAGCTCGTCAGTGGGCCAGATGTCGCCCGTCCATTGGAGGAGACATGCCTATGATACGTCGACATGTGGCTGGGCCCAACAGAGGCCCATATAGGTTAAAAAGGCCGGCCTAGTCAAAGGCCCATAGTACTTAATCAGGTACTAGTGGGTCAACCCAATAACGGCCTGCTTAATGAAGGCCCATTTACGGCCCGAAGCCAGATCTGGCCCGTTAATTGTTCGCCCAAAATTTGGGCCCATTGACGGCTCGAAGCCAGATCTAGCCCGTTAATTGTTCGCTCAATATTTGGGCCCATTTGCAGCCCGAAGCCAGATCTGGCCCGTTAATTGTTCACCGAATATTTGGGCCCAACTACGGCCCAGTGACTTTCGGCCTGTTAGAGGCCTGATGTAGACATGGACCCATTTTAGCCCGGTGTGACTTTCGGCCTGTTAGAGGCCTGATGTAGACATGGGCCCATTTCAGCCCGGTGTGACTTTCGGCCTGGGAATGGCCCGTGCTGCCCATGGGCCATATATGGTCCGACGGGACATCGAGCCCACTAACGGCCCGTGCTAAAGGTGCAACAGTTAAGCCCAACGTGACTTTGGACCTGTTAAAGGCCTGTCGCATAATTCGGCCCGTTGATGCCTATACTAAGCTTTCGGCCTCTTAAAGGCCCATGATATCAGTGGGCCAACTAAGGCCCTAGATATGTTTCAGCCTGGTAACGGCCCGTGAGCTAACTGGGCCCAAAAGTGCCCGGTCTACATTTCAGCCTGCTGAAGGCCCGTCGACGACTAGTGAAAATTGAGGCCCAACATGCATTTTGGCCTGCTAAAGGCCTGTGGTTTCATCTCGACCGTAACAGGCCAGTACAATATTCAGCCTGTTAATGGCCCAATGCTACATGGGCCAAACTAAGCGCTGGGTCCACAAAAGGCCCAACTAAAATATAGGCAGGTGTAAGTTTGGGCCTAGCGCAATGTGTGAAGGCCCCAATCATTCGGGCCCAAGAAAGACGCAGGCCGGCCCAATTGTGGCCCACTAAAAATCAGGCCCGTTAGAGTCGAATGTTTCGGCCCGGTCGACTACATCTGATTTTTTTTAGATAGCGAATGATGGCACTAACTAGTAGGAATTAAGAACAAACCTACTCTATACAATAAAGAAATTACGACATAGTAACTAAGAATAAACCTACACTATACAATAAAGGATTTAAGGTATATTACATCCACTGGGCATCGAAGTTCGCCACCAGTGATCATAAAGCACAACAAATAAGCAGATTACAAAAACTGGGCACCATTGCAGCGTAACAAAATAATACTAAACCGAGACCACTTCCAAGATAGTTCATGAAAGGTTAGCCTTGCGGGGGAACTGCTGCGCAAGCTGCTGCGCAAGCTGCTGAGCAAGGCTGTGAGACCGGCCTAACATGTCGGTCATAGCTTCTAGGTGTAGCTGTTTAGCGATGAGGTTCTCATTGGTGTTCTCCGCAATCTTCCTTAGAGATAGGACTTCAAGTCGAAGTTGAGTTGCAGAATGCCTTTCTGCTAGAACTTGGGACTGAAGAAGTCGAACTGATTCAGACAACGAATTCTGTGAGCTTGTCTGACTGCTAGTCTCAAGTAACTTGAACACTGCATCAAGACAAGACTTTGGGGTTGTCTTGCTATCTTCAAGATGTTTTGCCTTCTTTGTTGCAATATATGTTGGGTTTGTCGCACAGCCTTCAGCAGACTTGTGCATGCCATCAGGCATATCACCCTGAAACAAAGCAGAAAGATGACAAGTTTTGCACGTGTATAAACAAAGATGATAACTGTGCTATCAATACCATCCAATTTCAAATTAGAAAATAAAGAGTAAGTTCAAAATATCAATAGCATAATTTGGCATTGTTCATAACGCGGGGAGCTTCACCACACTACTGGATTACCATGTCAACATAACAAGCATAGATGAAGGGCAAAGAAAATCATTGTATCTATTTTGGATAATGTGCATGGTATGTTGTTCATATCATCAGCCACATCATTAAGATAAAACAGGAGATGACAAGGTGCAAACATGGGCTGCTTCACCACACACTGGATTATAGATCCACAAAAACAAGCATACATATAGGGAGTATTAAGTAATGTGCATGGTATGAATAAGGAATTTGGTTTTACAAGTAAAATTTAGAACTTACGGTTCTTGCGGACATGCATTTTGGTAGAAACAACAAACTAAACAGTAGTAAACGATAGGGAGTATGAGAAAATTAAATAGCAGTTGAGGATAAAGGCTTTAGAAGGACTGACTTACATTAATAGTTAACACCGGCTTTATAATGCCCTTCTCCATGTCAAGGGAAGGATAACTCAAGAATTTGAGCACAGAATCTTCTTCATAAGCATTGCCTGTACTCTACATTTTGTAGAGAGTAATTATAGATATGATAATACTGGAAGGGATAGAGGATAATGAAGATAAGATGCAGATTGATGCTACATAATCAACTACCAATCCCTGGAAGTACAAGCATTACATGAAAAAATGTACTGACAAGAGCAATGGGCTACACTTCTGCATTGGCATTGTCTGTATTCTACTTGTTGGTAAGATTAAATATAGATCTGATCTTTTTTAGTAAATGGTGGGCGGGGGAGATAAGATGCAGAATGCTACACAATGAACCAATCCCTCTTCCCATAATAAAAGAGTGTTTTGAACACTTGTGTACTGTACAAAACGTTCTTATTTTATGGGACAGAGGGGGAGTATCTGTTAATGTAAGTACAGTGATAGACCACGTTCAGTCCTTACAAGAGGACCGCAGAGCTAAACCTCTTCAAAAGCATTGGGTTGATTCTAAATTTATGTAAGAGTCCATACGGATCTTATAATGTCCACCAAATGGACGATTACGAGGCTAACATGTGCATTGATGCTACATAATCAAACAGCTATGAAAGTAAGTATGGTCATACAGGGCAAGAGGTACTCACAAGAGCAATGAAGTGTGTAGTATAGTTGCGAGATTCGGTGGTCCCTTGAGAACAAATGTTCTTCTGCTAACAGTTTTTGTACAAGTGAGACATTAAGGCAAATGTAGAAATGTAGTTCAAATTGTGATGTGATATCATAGACAGTACCTTACGCTGCAGCCGAGACCAATGTATAACAAGATTATTCCAGTCACCGTCGGATAAATGTAGCACCAGAGAATTTATAGAAATTTCGTTCAGAGGCTTGCCATCGAAGTGCGCTTGCCTCAGGTAGGAACGATACTTCATTAACGAGTGCTTGAAAAGCGCAACCAACCCTTGCTCGTCTTCACAATCCAGTTTGCTCCTCGCCTATTTAAAAGAATGAAGTCTTGTGTCTTCTGTCAGCAGAAACATATGCAGTAATGACCATGAATAACATTAGTACATTACTTACGCATAAGTTGCGGAGGAAGACTAGAAATTGTTCTGTGTCTGCGGTATAATCTTTCCATGAAGGAAAGATGCGCACAAAGTTCCTGACAACAACATAAGCTTCATCTTCTAAATTGGGAAGAAATGGAACAAGGGTCCTATTTGCTGCAATTGGGGCTCTCTCTGGTTCGAAAAGGGATTTGGCAACTGGATTTGGTGTACTCTTTGCTGGAATAGGGGTTTTGCATCGTAGAGCTGGTGCTATGTCAACTGGCATAATCATACTGTTTGCTGCAGTTGGGGTCTGCTGAGTTGGGGCATCAGAAATGACCAGTGTAATAGGGCTAGAGTCTGCTAGAGTTGGGGTGTTTTGTGGGTCAGGTGATATTGCAACTACACCTAATGGGCTATTTGATTTATCAGGTGCCACTACCTTTTCCAAATACTTTGCTTGTGCTCCTCCACGATCAGAAATCGCCCTCTTCCTTTTGAACGTCTGATACACAAGAAAAACATTTGAATGGATAAATATGGTATGATGACAGATGGAATATGTACTGAAAATGGATAGGCAGGGCATATTCACATACACGATGTGTAAACTAAGCTAATGGCAGTTCAACAAAGTAGAAGCAATGCAAAGCATCAGTTGCAAGATATGTGCGAGTAATGTAACCTTGGAAAGTTAGAGCAAGTACCTTGATGGGTGAATAAGATAGGGCATCTTCCTCTGACTCCTCCACTAGGGAGCTACATTGACTTAGGTCTCCCTCTAGCTCAGAATCACTGTTAGGATCATATTCTGAGCATGAATCTATAGGTGGAGAGAATTTGCATTGCATTGCATCCAGACTTGATTTCAGTCCCTTAATGCCAAGTTTGTCTGTCATGGCATTGTTCTGCTTTATTCTTTTCATGTGCGCAAGCTCATAATCATTATGATGCTGTTCAGAATATGAGATTCATGAAAACATAAAAAGTAGTCAGATTATCTATGGAATGTGAGAGAGTCCTAGATTAGGGGGTGTCCGGATGGCCGGACTATGACCTTTGGCCGGACTCCCGGACTATGAAGAACAAGATTGAAGACTCCATCCCGTGTCCGGATGGGACTTTCCTTAGCGTGGAAGGCAAGCTTGGCGATACGATATGAAGATCTCCTCCCATTGTAACCGACTCTGTGTAACCCTAGCCCTCTCAGGTGTCTATATAAACCGGAGAGTTTTAGTCTGTAGGACGAACAACAATCATACCATAGGCTAGCTTCTAGGGTTTAGCCTCTCTGATCTCGCGGTAGATCCACTCTTGTACTACCCATATCATCAATATTAATCAAGCAGGAGTAGGGTTTTACCTCCATCGAGAGGGCCCGAACCTGGGTAAAAACACCGTGTCCCTTGTCTCCTGTTACCATCCGCCTAGACGCACAGTTTGGGACCCCCTACACGAGATCCACCGGTTTTGACACCGACAGAATGCATTGCGGATTCAACTCGAAGAGTGTTTCCCTATAAACCCATGCATATGCAAAGTTCACCCCCAACCATGCTGACCAGACAACACACAGAAATAGAAACCCCTTATGTCTCTATAACAGGTAGGCACACATTTCAAAACTGAAGTAGGAACATTAGAATCATATGAAATTCGTATTTGAACAAATAAACTAAGCAATTATGAGTGGCATAATGTTTAGCTTCAAGGGTGGAGTGTTGGTAGTGCGACGCAAGGCAAGTAGGCAGATTGTATTCCATGTAAAAGATCGAAACCTATGTAAAAGCGGGAAATGACGCTTTCTTTCTATACAATGCAGTGTTTGTTGCCCACACATGATGGAAGAGATCACATAGAGAAATACTATTCACTCATGTCTACGGTTCCAGTATTTAGAAACAGGGTGGTCAACCCTAAAAGAATATTGACAACAAATATGACAAGGCAAGCATAGATATAGTGAATCACTCATTTACTTGTGAGCTTACTAGGACAAGTATGCAGAATAGTAACTGCAGTAAGAGACCATCCAAAATATGAATGAAGAAGTTTGTCTAGCACTTATTGTTTGCAACTAATCGACATGAATAATTGGATATTATATCGAATGAGTAAGAAAGACAAGTAAAATTGTCAACAAACCCGGCTTGCTGTAGTAATCTGGGTCAATGTCACTACAACCAACAATCCAAAATGACTAGTGTCTGTTCCGAGGGCCGGAATTTTGAAAGCCCTGTGAACTTTAGAGGTACTAAAGATTACCAAAATACATCTGAACCATTAAGTGTAGGTAGCACTGAGCCCACAATAAACCCTAATGACAGTCCTGTCTAATGAGTAATGAATCAATTAGAAAATGGGCGATGAGGAGTGGCTGCTGAGTGTTGAGGACGTATCTCAGGATAAATCGGGTTGGCTTGGTGGGTGCTGCACGCCTGAGCCCTGAACGGACTGGGAAGGTATGCACGGCGGCATGCCCAGGCAGCAGTGGTGCTGTTGGGCGAGCAGCTCCTGGCCTCCTGTTAGTCCGACGTCTCCTCCTAGAGTCATGCCATCCGGGGACGGCAAGTCGCTGGCGAGGCAGGCAGCTGGGGGCGAGTAGAGATCGGAAGCGCGCAGAAAACAGAGGGGAATCGGGGCCTGGGACGACCCAAAATCCCAGGGTGGGCCGGCCCACCGTGGGCACCCTGTAGAGATACACACCCGAGCGGCGAACATGCATTTTCGAAACTAATTTAGTAACATTTAGCTGACCAATTAAAAAACTCTGTTTTAATAATATCAAATTCGTATTTGAACAACTAAGCTTGTTTAGCTTGATGGGTGGAGCAATGTTATTATGACACGAAGCACGTATTCTGATCGCATAGTGATCATAAAAGGGGGAAACTCTAAGCATATTTTTTTAGCAAAAGAGGGTTTTCCCTCCGATTTCTATTAAAGAAACCACCACGGAACCAACATGATCAATTAAACGCTAAGCATGATCAATTAAACCGTATTATGGCTGTGCCATGCCAAATTTGAAGCTGCAAACTGGAGAAATGATATTTAGCATCCATTGTTTTCTTTGAACTAAGAACTAAATTCTAAGAGCTGAAAAGAAAGTAGAGTAACCAAGTTAAGATCTATTTTCTGGTTGAGATCAAAAAGTTGAGGAGATATGAAGTACCACCTCTCTTGCGGCGCCGTGTAGGCATCGGGGGTGCGATGGCTGTCGGTGGCGTTGAAGCAGACCTATGATGGTAGACGGGTGCATCGGGGGATAAGTCCCGTTGCGATGGAAGAGAAGGTCGTGTGAGTGGCCCCGACAAAGAGGACAACGTCACCGATGAAGTGAGAGGACGGGATGCAAGGCTATTGGTCCATTGCCGTGGATGATAAACATCCATCTCTAGCAGTGGACGACGCGGTCTTGGTAGGCACTCCGACATGGTGGAGGACGATGGCGATGGATGTGGTGGAGGACGGCGGCGATGGATGGGGTGGCGGACGGAGGCTGATGTGGGGATGTGGTGTTCTAGCGCGGACGGTGTATGAATCAGAAAATGGAGGGAGAGGTACGTGGAACCATGTTTTTGGGATGCGTCTGTCTGAAATATGGGAAAGTTACGAACTTAGCCCCCGTTTAAAATTTGGACGTCTCGTCGGTTGGGGATAGGACGGTAATCTCGCATCTCGCCAATATTTCCCCAGAGCAATTTCAGGCGAGGAGAGGGTGGTTCGCGCCCATGGTTGGCGCCCACGGTGTATGAACGGGGCTGACAGGTAGGGCGGTCGTGTCACGTCTGAGTGAAGTTACAAACCTGCCCCTATTGAAAATATTTGCCTACATCGATTTTGGCCGAGTCGAGTTTGTTTTGCCGCCCACCGTGTATGAATGGGGAATGGAGGGAGAAATAGAGGTCTTTCGGACGAGCTTGAATCAAATGTGTTTTGCCGCCCATGTTTGACGCCCACCGTGTCGGAATGGGCTTAGAGGCGGCCGTGTCACGTCTAATTGAAGTTACTAACCTACCCCTATTTAGAGCAGTGGAAATCGGGCCGATGGATTGTCCGTGTAATGGGTAGACAATAATTTCCATCTCCCAAACACTTGGCTTCAGGCAGCCGACATGGAAGTGGACATTTTGCCGCTTCTTTCGAATTTTGGGATAATAAGCATCCACATTTACCCTGGCAACTAAATTCGAATCCATTTTGTATTCCTATATCAATCTTTATAAATCATTCTATATGTTTTTATATATCTTCAAAAGGACGACAAAGATGTATTCCACTGTCATATATGAATATGGTTTACAAATGCCGATACTCAAATTCAGAAGCTAGAATCCAGTTTAAGATGAATTTGAATATTTGGAACACTTCATGTCCAACTCAAATGTCACATGCAGCATAATGTGTACTCCCATTTAGTATGTACACAAGCGATGTATCAAGATTCAAATACCGAGTCAATCAACCAAGAATGTACAGAACTAACAGACATATAAACACTTATAGAGTATATGGATCAATGATATCAACTAACATACATAAACTAGGCCGCTATACTTTTTTTGGCTACAATAGCATCTTTTTTTAGCCAGCATCTTGGCCCTTTCCGATGCGTGCCACTTATGTCCATCTATACTACTACTATTGCTGATTGCACATTCAGCCCGATTGGCATATTTGTAGGTCTGGCACAACAATCCAAATGAAATGTCTCCGAGTCTTATCAATTAATACAAACTTGTGCTCAAATAAAATTACAAACCAAAAAACAAAAAAAACAATTATTACAAGATCTCTAAAACAAATGGTTTGATTGATTACATGAACAGACAACACAAAGGTTATTCAACGATGGAAAGAACATTTCACCTATGATTTACCAAGTAGGAATTTAATTTCCTTTTTTCCTTCAGGACCTTAACAATCTGGTCAGTCTCAACTTGCTTCGTTTTGAAATCCACCAAATATTTAATGGTTGTCTTGAGTACTGCTTGTGATTGTGCTGTTTGCTTCCTCAACATGTCAACTTCATCTCTAAGTGCAGAAGCAGAATCTCTTTCTACCACTAGGTTAGCCTCTAGAGCATCAGTAGTTGGCAATTCATAATGCATGATTGGGCCGGCGCAACTGCTGTGGGATGATGCAACGTCCATGGGGACCTTGCTCTTTGATCTTGGGCTAACCTGTTTTGCCATTAAAGTTCTGATTGGATTCAGAAAAGTTGAAGTTAGCAAAACATCTCAACTGAGAGTTATAACAGCAAACCAGTTAAACAAACAAGGAATTAAAGAGTTTCAATTGGATGCTGAAAAGTAGTTATTAACATCATTGTAACCCGCTGTTGCAGCAGCAAAGCAGTTAAACAAACAAGTAGATATTTAAGTTAAGGCAAACAGGTAATTCTTAACAGTAAGTATCAAACACATGCCTAGGCGCAGTCTACAATATGATTAATAGGCTGTGGCATTATGTAATCAGTAGCAAACTAAATTTAGCCAAGCAACGTAATTGAACAATTTTGCAATAAGTGGCTAACTAAAATTCCGAGAAGCAGGTAACTGAACTTATGCTAGTTCTTTGTACAGGCACACTGCAACTTCTTTTTCGCTTACAAGGTTGTACGAAGGAGTCCATGGCATCAATTTCTTGGATACGCAGTCCCAATACTTCTTTCTTCCCACACTGCATTGGTAAGTTGAATGGTTAATCTGGTAAGATGGTGCGTCCTTGATATGTTATATGAGGACGTGTAGTCAGACTAGTTGTAGTCACACACATCACACTGGCTTTTACTGTATATTTCATGTGATTACTTTTGGCATATCGAGATCTAAGCAATCTACAATAGGATGAAAAGACTGGCATCCTTCACATTATTGGCAAACACAGTTCATAGAAACAAGCAATTCAACCATTCTGTGGGTAAATCAAAAGCGCCACTGGAATATTTTTCACTACCCAATTATACACGCAAAAAGGGAAAACGCCACCATAGGGGCTGGTATGGGTGGCCGCCTCAGGTGGCTGGAAAGTGTGCACCTAGTTTGAGTCGTCCAGGTTGGCCCAGGCTAGTTTTGTTCGTCCCAACGCACGAGTAGGCAATGTAAAAAATGAAGAAAAATGTTTCAATTTGGATGGGCCAATAACATAAGTGCAAGGCAGGCCCTATAGCAGGCTCGCGGCCCAAACGAGTGCCTCCCATATCGATCGACAGCAGGAAAAATCCCAACTAATTCGCTCCAGCCTCCAGTCTGGTTTGCTTCTAACCTAGCCGCCGCTAGACAGACCGACATAGCACTTCCTCGCGCCCTTGTTGCAGGGCGATTGTCGGGCTTCAAGCGAACGGAAGGACAAGAAGATGAAGATCCAACCCTGGGTGTAGCCTGCGTGGGAGGCAGCGGCGGCAGCACGAGCATGGCATCGATCTTGCACAAATGAATAGTCGCAGCTTGCAAGAGTAGCATGCGCAATGAGCAGGTACATCACATCCCTGATTATATCTAATTCAACTCTTCAATTTTTGGCCAATAGTTAAACCTGACGGTGTTGTAAAACTGCTTGTATGTAGGGAATCTATGAGAAAATGAAACCAATTTCTACTTATTTTATAACTCCCCCAATCAATACTGAACTGAATGAATCTGATGTATCTAATCAAGTTTCCGATGCAAACATACAAGCTCATGTTGTTCTTGAGCCTGAAGTGTCTAATGAACAGACTGCTAATGAAGGATTTGATGCAAACATTTTACATGCTCCTGGTGATGAACATATGGTGTCTAATGAGGGATCTAATGCAAGCATTTTGCAAGCTCATTGAAGGATTTAGTGTCTAATGATGATCTGCTATGTTGAGAGAGGCAGAGATTTGCAGGCATTGATGACAAGCAAATTATAGTGCATTTTCATAGCTTGAGGAAACGTCGAGGCGATCTACCAGAAAGTCCCTGTATCATGACAACATAGCATAAATACTTTTCTAATCTGTGGTTTGAAACTATTGGCATACTTGTGCAGGATAGATATATTGATATGCAGTTTGCGCACTGGTTATAGGTGCAATTATACTTCGATATTTTCAGCCAGAGACGAATAATTCAAGTAGGTACAGACCATGTTTGTAGTCCTTGTACACCATGTTGCATTTTGTGTTTTTTTGGTGCTTGCATCATTTAGTGTTTATGATCTGAACTACTTTGGATCATTAGCTGGTTTTCAAAGTGCATGTAGCTTCACATTTCTCAAGTTATGTTGATTTCCGGAGTGCAAGTGCCTTCATATTTTTTAAGTTAAATGTTCGCCCCTGGTAACTTCAATTCGTGGATCCGCCACTGCACACAAATCATACACGAATGCTAGTACGAAGTAAATGAAATGCAGGGACTTACGCTAGCTCGTTGTACAGGCTCACTGCAGCTCTGCTTGCGCTTGGGATGTTCCATTTACAAGTCCATGTTACCACTTGCTTGAATGTGCAGGCCTTGTGCTCCTTGCACCCCCCTCTGCATTTTTGACACGGCGAATGGTTGATCAAATAAGAGGAATCGACCTTGATGTTGTACCGGAGGACAGATACTTACAAGGTCATACGGGTTCAGGATGTGTACCAGATCCCGTAGCGCCGTCATGCTTCGCTAAAAAATGGATTTGCTTGTTTCAGATGATATCTCCAGAAGAAATAAGAGTTAAAGTCAGAGTTGCATAGGCGTGTAAGCTAAGAGAGCAGTGAAAGGATATCCAAACATCGTCGGAACAGTGCACAAGGGAGTGATGTGTGGATACCTAGTTCGGGCCGACGTTTGGGCATGCTCGCCTAGCTAGAGTGCGGGTCACTTCAGAGCCGTTGAGGGTGATGCGCTGGCGTTGGCTGGACGCGCACGGATGCAGATCTTGAGTGGCAGTGGAGCGCTACGATGCAGTGGACGAGACCATTGGTGAAGCCCATCCTGCCTCGGGGGGCGGAGGTGCGATGATGTGCTCGGTGAAGTAGCCCCGGTGAGCTGGGAGACGGCGTCGGTGAAGCGCACCTGATGCGGTGGAACTCGGTGTCTATGAGGCACGTAAGTTGTGGCGGCCGACGTTGTCGGTGGACCACCCGGTGTGGTGGACGAGGGCGTAGATGAGGTAGCTCCAGTGCAGTGGTGAAGCGCGACCGTCGTCTTCGTCGTCGTCGTCCGGCACAGAGGTGGGGAAAGAGACGAGACGAGGGGCGATTCGAACTTTGCTTTGGTTGGAGGGGAATTAGGGATTTGAGCAATCTGGGCACGGAAGGGGACGGTGGAGAAGAGAGATTTTGCAGGGCTGGAATTGTGGCCGCCAGATATTTCAATCCGAAACGTGGAAGAGCAAACTTATTTTCTCGTCGTCCTTTTTTTGAGGGGGTGGGGGGTGGGGGAGGGAGGGACAAGGGAGGGAGTGGGGGAGGGAGGGACGAGGGCGGGGGGGTGGGTGCTACGCGTCCGCCCGACACACGCGACCACCCCGACAAGACTATGCTTCGGTGCCTTAAGACACCTGCCTTTGTGTCCATGACATGTGGGCCCAACAGGTGGCTGGCCCACATGTCAGTGACCCAAAGGCAGGTGCCTTTAAGGCACCAAAGCAGCGTCCACCCCGACACGACCCTGGTCTGCCTGGTGCGCCTACATTTGAGAATGCAAACAAATCTTCTTTCATTTGCAAACGAATCTGTATGTATTACCATGCCCGTGTTTTCCTTGCAATAATTAGTCATTCGAAACGAGATACTCCTTCCGTTCACTTTTGTAAATCATTTCAGACAACTTAAAATGAACTATTTTGCACATTGTCTGAAATGTCTGCAAGGTCTTATAAAAGTGAACAGAGGGAGTAGTATAAATTAATTAATGAGGAGTTATTTGAAAAAAAATCGCAACGGTATCCATGCTAACGTAGATTAGAGTGTGTGCCACATAATTAGTTATTTGAATTAGAGTGTGTGTCACGTAGCGGTCTCCAATTCTAACATGGATTTCACATTTCACTGTATCCATGCTACTTTTTTAGTACAAATTCATATGTATATGATGAACACCATGGTAGCGAGAAAACTTTTGGATGGATTCAAACATATGACCTACAAAAAAGCACAACAAATTGAGTCAATGTCAACTTTCCGAAACTTAGTATGGCACGAATTCGAAATAATTACTCGTATGCATGGTCCTCAGTTCAAATCTTACAATACACCGAATTGAAACATCGATGTTAAGTCTCGTACTATGTACATTCACCCCCCCCACACACACGCTACATACTTCCTGTATTGGTCAATCTTCCTCTCCTAACCACCTTAGGAAGCTATCGGTTTCCAACACACGTTCATTCTTTCTCTCCATGTTTCGATCTCTAAGTCTCTCAACTACACAACCCCTTTTTCCACTCTGTTACCAAATGTATTTACCTCACACACCCGCCATTGCACCCCATGCCGAGATCTCTCCCTCTCTCTCTCCCCCTCACCCTCTCACGCTCTCGCGCTAAATACATGCATTGTCTATCTAGCCCCCCCAACCTCTCGTGCGCACGCACGCACGTTGTATATCTAGGTCACTCCCTCGAGACTATCTCACTCTTTCTTCCGCACGGCGGGCCACACTCACTCAATCTTGCTCTCTTTATCTAAGTCTCATTTAACCGCGTTTTCTTTCACACACAAATGATATATCTCCCTGTTCGGGCCTCGATCGACACACTCTATACTCTCTCACATAGATTGTCTATCTAGGTCAGTCCATCCAAGCCGCCATCACTCTTTCGACCGCATGGCGGGCCACGCTCACTCAATCTCTCTCTCTCTCTCTCTCTCTCCCATTGTATGTCTCGATTGACCTCGCTCTTTCTCGGACAAAAATGATATATCACCATGTTTGATCCCAATTCGACCTATCCACATTGTATACTCTCTCATGCACATTGTCTATCTAGGTCACTCTCTCCAACCCGTCTCACTCTTTCGATCGCACGGCGACCCTATGCGATCGATTGACCTTGCTTCCTCCCACACACAAAATATATCTACACGTCTGTGACTGGATCATCTCTCAAGCTCTATCTTACAGCCCTCACCCTTGCCAAAAGCTAAATTGGACAATATCTCTCTAGAGCATATATATCTGTTCAATGAATGTCGGACAACACTCACTTTGTTTCTCTATCTATATGTATCTCGATTGACCTCGCTTTCTCACACCGTATCTTCCACGCATTGAAGCTACTACATGTCCATCCCTCGCAAAGCCGGAGCTATTTACATTGCGAGGGGCACTCCAACCTTGGATTAATTTGTGTAGGCATTTATTCTGGTTGGTTTAGATTATATTTTCATAGCATTCGGCCCACAACTACTCCAAACACCATTGCAACCCCCACAACTCCCCTAGTTGATTTCCCTCTGGCTCGGTCATTGCTCTCTCGCACGTCCTTTCTCGCCTTCAACATCGCACCATGGTATTATTGCAAAAAACTATGTTGTTCTCTTTAATTATTATAAATAAGCTACAAAACTACACACCGATAGTCCACTTGGAATGGAACAAATTTCGACCTACAAATTAAAGTGATACAAACTACACACCGAGGGGCCCACATGTCATGAAACAAATTTGTACCCATATACAAATTAAAAAATAAAGGACGAGGATCGAACATGCGACCGGGCCTTCAAGCCGCACGTTAATAGGCAACATACGTAGAACAACAATGTTTGTTGTACCCTCCTTTGTTCACATAATGTTTTTATAATGGATAACATGTAATTTATTTTTAGTACTATTTGCCTTCACTTATTGGTGGGTTCCATATGTGCTCTCTCTCTCCTCCCCTTATGCGTTTAGATGCACGGGAAAACACGAAAAACTCGTGGGCGATGTTGCCGTTGACCATATCTGGACGCGTTCACAAGTCACGGCACCAGTTTCACGTACTAGCAGCACTAGTCAGTGTGTACGTGCAATGCATGTTAATTTGGAAGTATATTAAGTGCATGCAGATATTAAGTAGGATATTATTTGTGTGTTATTATGTGATTAGCACTATTTTTGGCATGAAATTAACTGCACACTAAAGGTGTTGAGCGCTCGACATTGAAGCAGTCTAGGTCGTTGGATGACAAGGAATACATGTGGCTTGATGATGTTTTATATTTAATTTGATACGGCTCTAGCAAAATATTCAATCGATCAAACCATAGATTTCATTCAGTCTGACTCTGACTTTAAATTATACAACGATCAATATAAAATAAACGGAAATGATAAATGTTTGGATTTTAAGCATGGCAATCCAAATGTTTTTCATGGCAAATTTAGATTACGCGGCGGCGGCGGGGGCGTCTTGCGGTGGGAAGCGGCTCCTCTGCCGTGCTCTGTGTGTCGTCGGGCCACTGACCGATAGCGACGGCGGCGTCTTGCGCCGTTGTTGACGTACTCCTGGATGTTGGCCTAGCTTCAAGGAAGGCCAAAATATTCTGGACTTCGGAGCGAGTCAACCGGCGGGAGGAGGCGACTGGCGTTGGTGCAAGGAAGCGGTCGATGGCGGCCTTCCACGCCGTTGAGGGGGGCACTGGCACCTGCACGGGGACAGGCACTGTCAACAACGCGACGGAGACATTCGTGTGCACAGGCACCAGCATGGGCGTGCACGTCAGTGCACGCGCAGGCGCATGCACTGGCAGGTGCACAGGCACCGGCACGGGCGTGCGCGTCAGTGTACGTGCAGGCGCATGCGCTGGCAGGTGCACGAGCGCGTGAAAGTCGACGGGGACCTCGTGGAACCCCATGGGATCAAGCTCAACAACAATGTGCGGCTCCCAGCCCATCAATGCCATGGGGATGGGCGCTGGCGCAGTCGGGGCGACGGGAGCCGGAACGGGAGCGGGGACAGGCGCGGCGTCTTCCCGCAAGGCCAGTTCAAGCTCGTCCCAAAGCGCTTTATGTTCTTGAGACTCCGGCTGGGTGTCTTCCTCAGGAAACTGGAACACTAAGGGCAGACCATCGTGATGCAACATGGCATACGTTTAGGTCAGGCTAGTTGTAGGTAGACGACAGGAGAATCGGAGAGGAAGAGTGAAGATTGTAGTGATACCGGATAGTGCGGGGTTGATTTTAAACTGCGGCGCCGACGACATTAAAAGTGGGAGCAGTTGGGACGAAGGTGGGCGGCGGAGCCTGGTCAAAGGGCTCGCCTCCCGGTGAGCCTGCACAACGGTCTGCTCGCACGCCTCCCTGTCAACCGGTGCAGCAGTCTACTTGCACGCCTCCCATCGACTCATCACATGCTTGCTCGAACGGCACCTGCTAATGAGAAGCGGGGACTCTTGGCGGCACGTAAACGCCCATGATTTCAATAGTGAAGCGTTCGCCTTAACGTGACAGGTCTTTGTTCCAAAATACCTTGGCTCTTCATTTGTGCAACTTGTCATAAGCAGCTTATCTCAAATTGAAGAAAAAACTTACAAAGTAATATTTGTGCCATATCACGTGACCATGCTTAGTTTCAAGAATTCATGCTCACTTTTGGATTTTCTGAAATTTAAGATCCAGGATTCAAAACAATATCATAACCTGCATCATGCAATAAATTTTCAAGCCGTACATATGTCCTATTGTATTTCCTAATAAAGGATTTGGTCAAAATTTTGCTTAGTTAGACTTCATACAAGTTATATATGCAGAGTAAAAGGATAATCCTTCCGTACCAGTGCATTGCCTGATATATTAACTCAAGTACTAGGCACGAACAAATGAGCTCAATTCTGAGCTCATCCTGGTGTAGTAGTAGTAGTACTAGGCAATGCAGTTGACGGGTGACCTTGACGAGCGGCGACCGAGGGAATTGAACCGTGCTCGGCACGGTAGATAATGTTGTCTAGTTACTAAAGCATCCCTCCGTTGTTCATTGGTAGTCATTATGGACCGGGGACATGAGGAGAATTTCCTAGGGCTGGAATTCTGGCCGCCAGATATTTCGACTTGAAACGCTGAGGCTCGACTGGTTGGGGTTGCGTAATGTGCGTACCACGCACGCCACCGAAGGACACGATCCCGGATTTTTTATTTTTATTTTTTTAGGATCAATAGGAGCCAAGGTCTGGCTGGTACGCCGTTGGGTCCTACCATTCGAGAATATGAAAAGAACCTTTTAAATTGCCGAACGAATCTATGTGTATTACAATACCCACATTTTCCTTGCAAATACTAATCTCAACGTGGTAATTGATTTATGACGAGTTGTTGAATTAGAGTGAGTTTGTGATATAGTGATCTCAACATGGATTTCACATTTCATGGTATCCCTAGTAAGTTTTCCAATGCAAATTCAAATTTAAAAGATGAACATATGGAGGTGAGAAAACTTTGTATGTATCAAGCATATGACCACACACACACACACACACAGACACACACGCACGAACACAACAACAATCAATAAGTATAGTGCATCTATTTTTCCAAACCATGCATGTATGACACGAATTCAAAAATACTCCTTCTATTCCTAAATATTAGTCTTTTAGAGAGTTCAACAAGTGACTACATACGGAGCAAGATGAGTGAATCTAGACTCTAAAATATGTCTATATACATCCGTATGTGCCAGTCCATTTGAAATCTCTAGAAAACTAATATTTATAGGAACGAATGGAGTAAAATGTAAGACATGCATGGTCCTCAGTTCAATACTTAAAATGAACATGAAACTGAAACATGAATATTAAGTCTAGTACTACAGTACATGCAAATGTTGTGTTTAGGCGGAGCTATGATTGTCGGGGGTCAACCCCTCGACCTTAGATAAAATTGTGGAGCTCTTTTTAGGGTTATTTAGATTATATTTGTCCCCACCCTCCCAACCACCGATTGCACTACAAAAAAAAGACACATCCGTGACATTTTGGGCCGAACGAATTTTTTTTTTCTGTCATACATATGACACTTCTGTGACGATAATTGTGACAAAACCCGGTATCATCATAGATGTGGTGGGCTCCTACTTCTATGACAAAAAATCATGACAGAAAATGGGCTTTTCGTCCTGGGCGGGCCGGAGACGCACCTGCATGACATTCTTTGGGCCGTCCATGACGGAAAAAACCATGGTAGAAGCGAGGGGGAGGAAAATTTCGGGGAGTTGCTGGTTACAGTGGGAGGTCGGGGGCCGAGCGATGCGCGTTTCTTCGTACACGTACATGCGTGTGTGCGAGGCGTTGGCTCTAACAGAACCCGAGCGAGGCGTTGGGCTCTAACTGAACCCGAGCGATTGCACTGCAGGCTACGCGTTACTGAACCCGATCGATCGATTGATGGCTGTTAACTGAACCCGATGGAGCGATTCCTTCGCTACTGCTGCTAACTGAAGCCGATCGATTGG
>NC_041391.1:658904722-658911338 GCF_002162155.2 Triticum dicoccoides | reverse complement strand
AGGTCCGTTTCCTCCGTTTTGCGGTACGCCACACCCCTCCCGATCAACAGGACCCCGTTCCGAACGTAGGAGGTCCGTTTCCTTCGTTTTGCGGTACGCCACACCCTCCCGATCAATAGGACCCCGTTCCGAACGTAGGAGGTCCGTTTCCTCTGTTCTGCGGTACGCCAGGCCTCGTTTCCATCGCCTATTCCGTCCAAGCCCTCCTGATGAACACGACCACGCATTCTGTTCCGACCCAGCCGGTTGGCTCCCATGCGTTTCTTTGCCTCCCGATGAACACGACGCAGTCCGTTGCCTCCCGATGAACACAACGCATTCCGTTGCCTCCCCATGAACACGACGACGACGCTGTTTCTCTGTTCCGACCGAGCCATGTACACGAGCCCTCGCCGTACGTATGCGCGAGTAGGCGTTCGAGACCCCGCCCGTATGTACACATACGTGGCTGTATTTTCTTTCTTGCACCCTGGCCGCTGTATGTACGTGTACATGCTACGTGCGTGCCTCTACTACGACACGAGCGCGCCTCTACATCCACCAGTATATATGTACGTACACGTTCACGGCCAGAATGACAATGCTACGTACGCTTCGACCAGGTGGGTCTCGACTGTTAGGCACTTCCTTGCCTGTGAAGATGTAGCTGGTGGGTCCCAGCAGTCAGGGGGGCGAATCGTTTTTTTTGCCCGGACGCACTTCCTTGCGTGCGAAGATGTAGCTGGTGGGTCCCAGCAGTCAGGGGGGCGAATCATTTTTTTGCCCGGACGCACTTCCTTGCGTGCAAAGATGTAGCTGGTGGGTCCCAGCAGTCAGGGGGCGAATCATTTTTTTTGCCCGGACGCACTTCCTTGCATGCGAAGGTGTAGCTGGTGGGTCCCAACAGTCAGGGGGGAAACGTTTTTTGTGAAATACGGTGGCCCGTCCGGTGGGTCCCCGCTGTCAGGTGGAGGAATAATTATTTTGTGCATAATAAGGAGGCACTTCCTTGCTGCGGCCGTGGACCCAGCTGTCAGCCTCTCCACGCACAGTACTCTTCTGATGGAAGTCGGTCGTTGACCACATTGACCACACCGCGCCGAGAGCACCACGGCGGTGGACGACGGCAAGGCCTAGGAAGGGGATGACACGGAGGCAGGGAAGACTCGGCAGTTGTTTCCCACGCGGAGGGGAGTACGACTATACGAGGGTTTACTGGTTCGTCTACCGTCGCCAGAGAATAACAGCAGGTATGGGTGAGTAGAGGGATGGCTAGGCCAGCGATGGGAGTACGGTGGGTCGGTGAGGCCTGCGCGGCAGCACAACCGGCCGCGGGGAGGAGGGAGCAGGCAATCCAGCCGGCGCTTGTTTGAGCGGCTGGAGCAGGAAGAGTAGAGGTTGAAGAAGAACGACGGCCGTTGGATGGACATCCAACCATCACTACTTGTGCGTCAACCTTTTTTTAGGAAAGCCTCAAATCCGTGGAAAACAGCATACAACCCATCTGCCATTATTTCTAATAATTTACAGCCCATTTGCTAATTCTTAAGGTTTTTTTGGAGCCCATATTCTTTTTGTTAGCATTACAGCCCATATTGTGGCCACGGTTAAAAAATTATACGAAATTTTGCATATTTCGGTGCGGTTCGAACTGTTTTTAATCCCGAAATTTCGACTCACATTCAAACTGATTTTAAAAATAAATGTATATCAATATAAAATCCAACAAATTCTGCACACATAAAAATTAATGTAATTTAAAATCTTGAAATGAAAAAATATATATTTGAAACTAATTGCCGATTTGATGTGTTTTAAAAATGTACAACCCATTTCTCATTACTGATCAGTCATTTTCTCGGCCAGCCGAATGAAAGCTCTCCTCGTCTAGAAAGATTTATAGCCCAACAGGCCTGACAAAGCGACTTACTTGGCAAATCACAAAAAACTGGGCTGTGGCCGTGGACCTAGCTGTCAGCCAATCCACGTACAGTACTCTTCCGATGGAAGTCGGTCGTTGACCACATTGACCACGCCGCGCCTAGAGCACCACGGCGGTGGACGAGGACGAGGCCTAGGAAGGGGACGACGCAGAGCCGGGCCACGGGAGGCAGGAGCAGGCGGTACTACAGCCAGCCACGGGAGGCAGGAGCAGGCGGCATGACCGGCGCTGCTTTGGGCGGCTGGAGCAAGAAGACCAGAGGTTGAAGAAGCACTATGGCCATTGGATGGACATCATACGGTCACTGGAGTATTGACTAAGTTGACAAAGCCCTCCGTCCCCGTCAACTTAGTAGGCCCACAAGTCAGCCCAACAATATGGTGGGTCCCAGCTAGCAGGGGGTATTCATTTTTTTGGGCGTAATAAGGAGGCACTTCCTTGCGTGCGAAGATATAGCTGGTGGGTCCGACCTGTCAGCGGGGGGAACATTTTTTTCGTGAAATATAGAGGCCCTTCCTGTGGGTCCTAGCTGTCAGGTGGAGGAATCATTATTTTGCGTGTAATAAGGAGGCATTTCCTTGCGTGCGGCCGTGGCCCCAGCTGTCAGCCTCTCCACGTACAATCCACTTCCGATGGATGTCGTTCATTGACCACGTTGACCAGGCCGCGCCGAGAGCACCAGGGCGGTGGACGACGGCGAGGCCTAGGAAGGGAACGACATGGAGCCAGGGAATACTCGGCAGTTGTTTCCCACGCGGAGGAGTACGAGGGTTTACTGGTTCGTGTGCCGTCGCCGGAGAATAACAACATGTGTGGGTGAGTAGAGGGATGGCTAGGCCAGCGATGGGAGTACGGTGGGGCCGTGAGGCTTGCGCGGCAGCATAGCCGACCGCGGGAGGAGGGAGCAGGCAGTCCCGCCGGCGCTTGTTTGAGCGGCTGGAGCATGAAGAGCAGAGATTGAAGAAGCACGACAGCCGTTGGATGGACATCCAACAGTCACTGCTCTCGTGTGTTAACTAAGTTGACAGGGCGTTGCGTGTGCGTCAACCTTTTTTTTATGAAAGCATATGCGTCAACCTGTAGTAGGCGCACAAGTCAGCCTCAAATCTGTGGAAAACATCATACAACCCATCTGCCATTATTTCTAATAATGTACAGCCCATTTGCTAATTCTTAAGATTTTTTTGGAGCCCATCTTCTTTTTGTGAGCATTACACCCCATATTGTGGCCACGGTTAAAAAGTATACGGATTTTTTCATATTTCGGTGCGGTCAACTATTTTTAATCCAGAAATATCAATTCACATTCAAACTATTTTGAAAAATAATTTATATAAATATAAAATCCAAATAATTGTCCATGCATAAAAATCAATGGAATTTAAGATCTTTTAATGAAAAAAATTGAAACTAATTCCCGGTTTGATGTGTTTTAAAAATGTACAGGCCATTTCTGGGCAAACCGAATGAAACTCTCATCGTCTTGAAAGATTTGCAGCCCAGCAGGGCCGATAAAGCAAGTAGGCCTTGTTTGGGTATTTCTTTTAAAAAAAATAGAACTGGGCTAGCCATTTCAGTAAGAAAAAAAACACAACTGGGCTCATGATGTGGTAAACATAAATAAAACCCTGGCTAGACGGGCCACATCCCCCGCACAGCCCCGTTGTTACCCTGATCCGTCGCTAAAACTAGTATAAATAACAACTGCTTGTTCCTAAAAAAAAACTGCGCGACTTGTTGGGTCCCTGGTGTCAGCCGCTCGTAGTGTAATTCTCTCGTTTATTGAATACGTTGACAATGGCATGAGCCCCAGATATCCAACCATTAGGACTAGGAGGAACCATATTTTTGGGCTTGTACTATAGAGGCACTTGCTTGCGTATTGCCATGACACTGGTGGGTCCCTACTGTCATCCTCTCCACGTACAGTCATCTCCTTGTTCCTCTCGGTTGTTGACGACGTTGACAATGAAAGAGGGCAGCGCACCGCGCACGGCGAGCGAACCAAGGCCGCAAGGCAGAGGACGACGGCGAGGCCTTAGACGGAACGAACAGGAGCGTTGAAGATGCACCGGTCTAGTCGCAGGCAGAGGGGAGTGCGAGGGTTGACTGGTTCGGGCATGGGTGCGTGTTGGGGCTGATGTCGCCGGAGAATAACAGGACATGTGAGGGAATAGAGGGAGGGACTGGCCAACGTTGGAGGGTACGTACGGTAGGGCGGCGGAGGCGCAACCAACCATGGGAGGCGGGAGCAGGCGGAGCCGACGGGGTGGTTTGGTTTGGGCGGCTGGAGGAAGAAGAAGACAAGAGATAGAAGATACACGACAGAGGTTGGATGTCAATCCAACGGCTGGTAGGCAGAATCGTTTGTTGACTGGCTAGTAAGTCGACACCACCTTGGATAGGCTATTTCCTCGCGGGTGCCAAATGTCAGAATCCAAATCTGTCACGTTCATGCAGCCTTTCCTATGAAAATTTACATCCCATTTGATGTGCTAGTTCAAAATAAGTTTGTGGGTGCTGGTGGGGGCTAATCACTTGGCTTCTGTAATGCACAGTGAGCTCAAGAAGCCGGCGTGAGTGATGTTATTTCCCTTGGTTGTGATTTGTTACAATATTTCACTCTAAATTAAATGAATGGAAAGCCATTTGCCTTGTTTGAAAGAAAATATGATAGTCACAGCCGAGTTGAAAAGGGCAGGAACATCTAACTCTAGCTTACAAACTGTACAAAAGCACGAGGGTTGATTGTTCATCAGGTTTACAAAAAAACCCAGATTGAAAAGGGCAACAACATCTAACTCCAGCACTGTTTTCGGCAGTCACAGTCAAATGGATCGGCCAGGTCCATAGAATGAACATCCCGGGTCGTAAAATTTACTGGATTATGACCACAATATGTTGTAAATAGAAGCCCGACACGTTCAGAAGCTCTTTTGCCCACCTGAAACTCCTTTTTTTTGCTCTTCGACATACCCATCCGTCAAAACCATCCTGCTGATAAACTTAAGCCTGATGGACAATAGTAACCTCGCATTCAGCAGGAAGAATGTGACAAATCTTGTGTTTGCAGGGTTGGCTACATATCGTTCTAGCGTTATTGTCTTCAATCGAATCTCATGAGAAGTGAGAAAATCCCAATGCTTACGAATCCACCGATTGGTTATAACTTTCTTACCCCGTCCTGTTTCCTAAATAGACATGAAGATTGAAAACAGTTGAGGTCTAAAAGAAGAGTGTCGAAAGAGCAACAACTGAACGGTTAATTCTAGTACACTATTTGCGGGCTTCCAATGTGCGTGTGAAATTATCACCTTTATATACAACTTCTCCAGACATGGAAAGCATTGCAGCAAGCCAATAATCTTGTTCAGATCAAAACTAATCATTGGATATATAAGATCTTGACAGAATCCAACACCATTGATAGGCCATCCATGGAGAAACTCTTCATTGAGCATAGAACATAATATTAGTACAAAATGTGTACTCCAAGATGATATATAAATTATGCGCAGAAATTTAAAATGCAGCTTATGGTTACAAGTCTAGATGATAATATAAAGTACCTAAAGAACTGTGGAGCCAAACACCATATTGAAATGAGCACATAGATCATGTATTACACCCAAGGTCTCCAGTTTAGGCGTAGATAGGACGTTATTTGCAACGGTGAATAACTAGAATCAAGGATCAACCTTTGAAGTGAAGGGGCATCTTGGATGATGAGCTGCCTTCCATCAAAAGAAATTCCAATTCTTACAAGGTTAGGCGACTTTATTTGGAGACAACCGATTCTAACTGTGAAAACAAGCACCAAGCACTCCAGGGCAGGGCAACTGGAGTGGATGATGCTGTGCAATGAGGCCCCCAATATACGAACCTGCACAAGTTAAAGTTTCTTGAGAAATGGGAGTCGAAGGTTTAGTACCAGATTGTCTGGTAGGTAGCACAGCACAAAGGTGGCGGTGTGGAGAGAGGAGGAAAACCGCGAGATGGACATGGGTGCTGAGGGCACAAGTTCATGGCGTTTGGTATGTGGTATGTGATTTCCAGGGGAATAGTAGAACTCAAACAGCTGTAGTTCTGTGAATTCAGGGGATTTCAGCCAGGCGTCCACCGTGTAGGGCATATGCTTGCTCAGGTAGCATGACGGGATGCAGAGGCTTTGAACGGAGCCCTGGTGGGAGAAGATGATGGCTCTGGGGATTTCAAAATAATTGAAGAGAGATAGTTGACGACAGTCGAGATTAAGGGGCACGACGCGCCATAGAGGGCACCACCGAATTGAGAGGACTTGGGTGCGGCAACAATCCTTGGTAGGGAGAAGCGAGATGATCTCCCCAAGGATGGCGTCCGGGAGATCGCTGATGCGGTCCACCCGAGATTCTACGGGTTCCTGGGATCCGGTGGGGGCGGGGTCCCCGCTTCTCCCCGGGCTGCCGGGTGCGGGATCTACAACAGGCGTCGCCGCTGGCGGGAGCCTCATGTTCTTGGCGCTGGGGTCAGCCGACTCCATTTTCCTCGAGGGCGTCGCGTCGCGCTCACGGATTTGAGCAGAGTAACGAATGACGAGCCTAGTTGTAGTGCGAGCGAAGAAGAAGGGGAGCTGGGGGTTTTCTATAGGAGTGAGGAAGAAGGGGAGCTGGGGTTTTCTGTAGGAGTGAGGTGAGGAATTTGGGGGTACGAGTGGAG
>NC_041391.1:658795462-658904424 GCF_002162155.2 Triticum dicoccoides | reverse complement strand
GGTGTGGGTAGCGCCTTTTGAATTGATTTTACTATTTACTAGTGTGGATTGGCTGTTTTGTCTTGGGCCCAGAGAAACAATTACTACTAGTACAGTGGAGACACTCTACAGCTACCCAGAAAAACAATTACTACTAGTATAGTGGAGACACTCTACCATTTCTGGCTCCTCCTAGGTCATTGAAACGTCTCCCTCTACTGAATGCCGTTATACTTTTGTTCACCGACATGCGGGCCATGCAGCGCGCGGGCCCAAATGCCATCCACCAAATTAGAAGGCAGTATGCAGGCGGAGAGTCACCTCGGTCGTAGCGCGGCAGTAACGAGCCATCGTATCACAAAACCCCACCTCCCCGCAGTCTAAGTTTGATGGACGAAGCAACCATCATTTCACTCTTCGCTGAATCCCCTTCTCCCTCACCGTCTTCAAGAAAGGCAACACTCGCATCTGCCACTGTTCTTCTCTCCCAAAGAAGGGAAGGTAAGCGGATCCGTGATGTTGGTATATTTTCGTTCAGAGAAAGAAAAGAACTTCTGCAAAGCAGTAACCGATCCTCACTCTCTTTTTTGTTTCATTGTCATTGCGATTATGTTTTCCTTTCAGTGGTCTCCTAGTATTCGTCAGTTTCATGATGGAGCAAGGAGAACCAGCCAAAGATCTGCCGATATTGGAGCAGACGCGGGAGGCTGATCCCCACGAGACAGAGAGCTCCAAGAAGATGGAGGCAACCACCGAGCCGACCCCAGATACGCTCACAGCCACTACTGAGATGGGCAACGCCCCGTTTGAGGTTACAGCCCCCGTGGCACTGCAGGAGCAGTTTCCCCCCTTTGAGGATGTGTCCCCCCCCTCGCTGAGCTGCCCAAGGTGATTTCCTTCTTTGCCGATCTCGATTGTGGTATTTCATGTAAGTATGTGGTGATTTTCTTTAGAAAAGGAAGTATGTGGTGATTAATAATGCAAAATTTTATTAGCTTCGATGCCATGCTATACATAGTGGTTTAAATAACTTGTGTTTCTTATACTGAAAAGTAATTCAGAATTTGTTTCTGTTTCAATTAGAGCCCTGATGCAGACAAGGATTGTGTGGTTGTGCATGTCACTCGCTATGAGGCGGATGACCTGAATATACGCACTGGGAAAATAGAGTTCTTAGGCTATTGGATCCTGGAAGCCATTTGCGGTTATACCAATGAAGAGGTGTATTCCAGCCTCACTGTTGTCAGGCGTGTTGTCCAGGGTGTACTGAAGCACAAGAAGTTCAAAGCTACTCCTTCGTTTGTGAGGAATACTGTTCTTGTCAAGCTTACATAGGAAGATGACGTGGCATGCCTCCACAAACAAGTTTATCAGTGGCAAGGCCACAAGGTTGTCTTCATGAAGGTTCACAGGATTGAGCTGCTGCGGGACGTCCTCGATGATGTTCATGGCAAGGTCCGTCTTGTGTCCAGCCCAAATTAGATCGAGGCATGAAATAGTTGCCCCAGCTAGTGTTTAATAGTAGTTTGGATTGTGTCTAATTATCCGAACCTTGCCTGTTATCGACCCCTCTGGGGCTAGTACTCTGTTTGAATCCGTCTATCGGAACTGCTGCTACTTTTGTGTGCCTGTGAATCACGTGAGAACCATCATAATTGTTGCTGAAACAGATGCATCCTCACTAGTTTTTTCATGAATATGGCATGGTAAGACATAAGTTGTCACAGTTTATCATACGAGCAGTGTGTGTTTTGATGAAATAGAGCACTCATTCGAGAACCGTGCGCCGACGTATACATAAGTACTTGTAAACACTGTTGGTGCTACCCCACTTGTAAGCAGTTGTGCAAAACACGGCACATTGGCTCAGGTCGCCTCAACACTAGGCTATCGACCAGCTAACAATCAACAATCTGATGTCTGACATATAAGCAACTATGTATCTTGTTACAGTGGTTCATGCAGTTAATTGAGGCCACAATGTAATAAATTCCAAACGTTCAACGCTAGTCCAGCGCTCATGTGGAACACTCACATTAAACTCGTCTTCATAAAAATCTTGAAAAGCATAAGTTAAGCAGTTTTATACATCTTAATGATTCATAGAACATAACAAACATATACTAGTTCACAGCAAAAGACAAAGTTGTACGAAGGTTTACAAATCAGGAAAAAACAAGCAAGACTTCTCTAAGCAAAGGGCCTCCCGGCAGGCTTAAATTTTCTAGAGTTCACTCTGGTTTTTTCTTGTTTCCACCATCCAGGGTTAGGTTCTCTCATTCCAGAATAACCAATTATAATTGTGGTCTCAGTTGGAATGCTGAACTGAACCATGCAGTGTACTGACCAGTTGAAATGCTTGTGCATTCCACTAAATTTAAGCACTATTATTTGCAGAAATAAGCAGACCACAATGCCTCTTGTCCGTGCACCTGTCCAAAAAACTGCCGTGCAGCCGTGCCAGCTAGTCCTGGGTCCGTGGAAGAACTGGCAGAAAGTGCATTCTGGACTAGGATGCAGTTGTTTTTGCTCGTCCTGCACTGCAATCAGGAAGTAAAACGTACGAATCAGCTTTGTTTAGATTGCGTTGGTCATTCTACCTTAGTTACTACCAATGTAGGAATACCTTGAAGACTGGAGGTTAGACGACGGCAACAAGGGATAGCCATCTCATTTTGCGCAGTTGTACTAAAACTGAGGTGTGTGCTTTTGATTGCGCAGATAGAAACGATACGGAGACAGACATCCCGAAACGCTATGGAGACAGACATCCCTGTTTGCGCAAATACGAAATACGGTTATTTAAACAGTGACAGACATCCCTAGATTCATGCTACAACTTTCCCACTTTCTTCCCTGTTTGAACCAACGCTTTGAGTTGACTATATGAACTAGCTTTACTTCTAATAATAGTAGAAGTCTAGGTGGCTTTGGAACAACGGATGGAAGTTAAAAATGATCCACATGAAGGGGGAAGAGCTGGGGCAGTAGAGCAAGGCAGGTTTCGAAGGAATATATACCTGAGGTTCATCGGCATGTGGAAAAGACGGCATCGGGAGGCCGCATCTTGGCCACAATACCGCAAGGAGGAAGAAGGGGTCGGAGGCCCTCCCGAGCCGGTGCTCCCTCGGAGAGAATGGCACGGCCGCCGATCGGGACGCGCAGGCAGCCGTTGGTCTCCTCCCTCGCCGCTGACGACAGCGTGAACGATGCACCTACACCCCCCGCCCCGGTTGAGGTTGTCCGGCCAGATTTTTGACCAGCCGTGAGCTGAGAGAGAGAGAGAGAGAGAGTGTGTGGCCACCTATGTCTTGCTTAGATCTGGAGAGCATGAGAGAGTGAACGAGAGGAACCCTAGTAAAGCAAGCGCTAAGGCTCCTGCTTTTATATATAGTGGTGTGATTTTGTTGTACCGGCTTCAAAAAAATGCGCTCCTACGTGTACCCGCGAGTGGTTGTGAGAGAACTAGTGCGTGCATGCACCGCTTCTCTTTGTGAGAGTAAAATATATACTATGCCCAAAGAACGTTCGCTGCAAGAGTAATAATATAACTGTGTGACGTGTGAGATAAAATAAAATGTGCACGCCGTCTTTTGTTTTTTATAAGTTCTGAGGGTAGGGTGTGAAGAGCACATATGTGCGTGACGTCTGCCTGCAGATAGACGATGGGTGCCACATGCGAGTCTGCGAGAGGCCTCGGGAGAGTTGTGACTCGTGAGGGTGCGTGTGCGTGAGAGAGAGGGGGGCACGTCTCAATGCAATGCATGTGTCCGTAAATCATTATCTGACAAACGTTTGCCACAAGCCTTTTCCTGACGAACGCCGTAAGAACTGTTAGATCGGCATCCGACAGTGTCAGTTTTGCCATGTCATTTAACAGAACAACCACTCCTCCTACACACAAATCTTCCATGTGAGTGTTAGCAACTGCCGTATGCTCCCTCCGTTCCGAAATGCAGTGCATATAGCTTTATTGAAAATTAGAACCTCGCAAACTTTTACTGAGTTTTCGTGTACCAAATTGCACATGTAGAATACCCTGTATATATCATTTCATTCATCTTCTAGAGGTAACTATAAAGATGGGTGAGGAGTCTACAAAGAAAGACCATCATATCACCCGCAGCAATTTCAATCATCCTTTAGTGTCGAGGAATATCATAGGAACTCTATATGATATGATTTTTATAGGATTTTTTCCCTTTAGAGCCAATTGGTTCATAGGAATAGATTCATATACTCTACATTTCAAAGGAAATAAACATGATATCGTTTCTATAGCTTTAGAGCCACTTGGTTCATATGAATGGATTCCTATACTCCCTTAATTTCAAAGGAAAATAAACATTAGCGTATATTCAATAGAAAAGTTCCTATGATATGAACCAAATTACATCTCTTTACTAATCCCTCCTCATAGGAATTGAGATACATGTCATCTCTAGATTCAATAGAAAAGTTCCTATGATGTGAACCAAATGACATCTCTTTTCCAATCCCTACTCATAGGAATTGAGATCCTCCATTTCATCTCTTTCCCTACAACTTCCATGTATACATCTTCTATTCCTAAATAGATAGGACAACCCACTAGTAGCTTTTTTCCAAAACATGCAACTATGGCACAAGAACTATATAGTGTGCCAATAACTTTGAAAGATGGTCGCTGGATGAAGCTAACCCGATAGTGCAGAGATGGGCAAATACGAGCACTACTGGCCGTTGGATATCATCAACATTCCACCAGATCTGCCACATGTACAATTTAGAAGACTCCATGGTTGAACTTAAGCATAATGCACAAACCTCAAAGCACAAGCACTTCTCCTTTGTTCTAGAATCTTCTGTATCATAATTGATTATTTTTTTCTAAATGAATTGCCATTATTTGTTTTTTACTTTATGATTTACAATGCACAACCCCATGAATCTTAACATTTTTATAAAACTAATTGATTTTGAATGAGATGAACTATAAGAACTAAAGGAACATCTACATCATGCATATATGACTCAAAGCTTTACATGATATAGTGTGTATTTATTCATAATTTGGTTTCAAAATCTCATGCATTCAATACATGTGTACCTTACTAGTTTTGTGTACCTAGGCGGAGGGAATAGTTGTATTTAAAAGTCAAGGGCGGGGCTTTTCCTGCACGGTAGGCGAGGCAGTTCCGCCTAGTCGGTTCGACAGAGACGTGAGAAGACGAGGGAGTAGGCTGCTGCAAACGTAGGGCTGTGTGATTTGACAGCGAGTTACTGCTGGACAGGTGGGGCCCCGTGATTTGACTTGCCATTATCATTTTAACTGCGGCGCTACAACCGGCGTGAGTCTCCCGATTCCTGACCACCTCTATACAGGTGCCTCTCCCAATGCTCCACCATGTAGTAGTAGAGGCTGGCTCTTGCACAAGAGCCCACTTCTCCACTTTTTCCTTGCCTCTCTTTCCTCCACATATGCAAAAATGCCATGTAAAGCGCACTATTGTACTTACTTGCTCCTACAGGTGCTTAAGCTTGCCACATAGGCATAAAGTCTGATGTGGCAAGTTAATCAAGAAGAGAGAGTCTAGTTTGGTGACCCAAGAAAGAAACGGTGCTAAGCGCGTGTACCTAGGTGAAAAGACAATTTTGA
Organism: Triticum dicoccoides; assembly: GCF_002162155.2. Taxonomy (NCBI): domain Eukaryota; kingdom Viridiplantae; phylum Streptophyta; class Magnoliopsida; order Poales; family Poaceae; genus Triticum; species Triticum dicoccoides. The sequence goes on along the minus strand of NC_041391.1, from coordinate 658,898,807 downwards.
GTCTATAGCTAATTAAATGAAGCAAACTTAGCAACACCATTTCATTGGAAGAGGTCACTCCTTGGCAAATGCAATAAATACTAGTACTCCCTATGTCCCATTATATAAGAACGTTTTTGACACTACACTAGTGTCAAAAAAGTTCTTATATTATGGGACAGAGGGAGTACAAAGAAAGAGATAGAGAGGAGTAAAAAAATACACTTATAGCCAACCTTGTTGTAGTATGAGTGACTAAGTGATGACTATGTATGACATGCCAACATCACATAGCCTAACGCACCGTGTTAAATCTCCAAGGGCGTGACCGCGTGAGCGACGTGACGGTCGTGGTAGGCGCGACCATGATACGGGCTGCTGGCAGCCCTTGGATCTGAGATCAGGTCGCATGCTAAGTTGCTGAAAATTTTAAGAATAACCCTCCAGGATAGGATATTCACCCATAGGTCTAGAATCACGCCATGCAACCGTTCGATCTCAGATCCAAGGGCTCTCAGAAGCCCGTATCATGGGAGAATGGAAAGCCACTACCCTGCCATTCGCACGCTGGCAGTTCGCTCCTACTCGTCCCTGCACGTCCTTTAATACTACGAAGGTTCGCTCCTAGTCGTCCCGTCCATTCACATTACGGCAGTTCCACTAATCCTAACCCTCCTCCCAAATCCATGGCGTCCCAAATCTCCCCGATCGGCGGTGAGTACAAGGTTAGAACCATCACCGGCGATGAGTTCGACGTCATCTACACCCGTACTCCCGCGACGGTGAAAGGATGCCTTTCTCGCTTCAGCTCGCATGTTCGAACACTCACATGATGAGTGGGTCGCTGGGCTAGATGTTGAGTACACCACAGTCGTGGGACGAGAGAAGGATCTAAAGGACGAAGAGAGGAAGAAGCCCGCTGTGATCCAGGTTTGCGTACATAACGTTTGCTTGGTCTACCACATATGCCATGCCGACGTTGAGTGCTAGGATTTTAAGAACTTCCTCGAGGACAAAATAGTCAAATTCATTACTGTAGACTTTAAGAACGACAAAGAATTCCTGCGTCGGATAGGCCTCGTTGTAGGCAACCCCTTCGACCTCCAGAAGAATCGGCCGGTGCTCTCTCGTCAGCCTTCAATGCTGACCCTGGCAGGAGCCATGGTTCATCCTTCGTACGGTAAACTGGAGAAACCTCCATACATGTTTCATCGTCATGCATGGCAGCGGAATGTACTAGATATAGACCACATCCAGTATGCTGCAATGGATGGCTACCTTTGTTTCAATATCCACAAGGGTTGGATGAAGAGCAACAACCAAGTTCGCGGTTCAAGCAAAGAAGTATCGGCCAAGAGGAAGAGGGACAAGGACGAAGTTGAGGTCGTGGACGAGGACTCCGAGTAAGGTGGCAGTGTCGTTGCTCATGGTGGTTCTAAACTTCTAATGCAGTGTCCACCGGATTAGTTGCATAGTTTAATTTCAGGTGTGCTTAGTTTAATTTGAGGGGTGTGTTGTGCCGAGCCCCCAGCAGAACTATGTTATGTTTCTTCTTGTTACTTTAACTCTTCAGTACGTACATACTAGTACTAGTATTTCTTTAATAGAATTTAGCACCCCAATTAAGCACGTACTAGCTTTTTTAATAGTACTATATGCATAATTTGGCGACGAGCGCTCTCTATATGTACCACCTTTTTTTCAAATTTCAATTTTTGCTCCATGGCGCAATCCATCGATAGTGGAGTACTACTGTACAAAAGTATACATTTTTTAAAAGGCTAGCGTACTGTTCATCACACACACACACACAGACACACACACACACACACACACACACACACACACACACACACACACACACACATATATATATATATATAGCTAGTTAAATTCTCAACCTAGAACGACGTGCATGCCATGTAGTAAACCGATCCGGAGGAAGTATAGTAAAAATGAGGTGATTTTACCGAGCGATCGGCGGGGGAGCATGGCCTGTCATGCGGTCCCATGTGTCATGATGTACCAAGGCGATGCGCGTGTCCCTCTTGAGGCAGAAGCAATACTAGTACGTGGTTTGAGATGATGTCGAACTGAAGTGTGAAATAATGGTTGCTTCGTCCGTCTGGGAAGGTGCGACATTGTGATTTGACGTCTCATTGCTCATTACTACTACTGGGCCGGTACGAGTGGGGTGCATCCCCCCTGCTGTTCTGCACTGTTATTTGGTGCTTGACACGTCGACCCAGTTGCTATATGTCCCACATGTCGGCGACAGGAAGTATAGAATTCATGAAAGGGAGCATCGACGGAGGAGTATACTACAAAATTCATGAAAGGGAGCGACTTAGTTTTGGAAAAATCTGTTTTTACGGAGTACGTACCCACTAGGGTTTATAGGGCTCATCTAAAAAACATTTGTTTTTCCGTTTGATAAGTCCCAATTCTACTATACTAGTAGTAGTACCATTACATGTTGGATTTCGAGGTGCGTTAGATCACCCGACGCAAGCAGTGTTAAGAGGAAACTAACCAATGCATGTACAAGTTCATGGAAATTTAGTGGTCATTGATGCATTCGTTCTAATTAATGCCTCGGTAAACATAACTTCTTGAGAAAAACGAGCGTACTGTGCAAACTACAAAACTAATTCGACCACTCACCGTCTACCTTGGTTGGAGAGATTTTGAATTTGAGCCATAAACTGGAAAGGCCCGATTACTATTTGTGGCCTTGTATAGATGCAAAATGTATTTTTTTATAGTGGCCTTGTATAAGTAAATGGAGGGAGTACTAACCAAAGTACGTACGTAGTAGGGACGAGGACTAAATGGAGGGAGAAAATTTTCTCCTCGTGCTGCGAGCCACCGCGCGCGTGGGCGAGGGAGTGGGCGTAAAGGCGTACGGTAGTAGTAAGCTTCACCTCAACCTGCGAGCCTCCGCGCCCGTGGGCGGGGGAGACGGCGTACTAAGCAAGTTTCTCCTCGTTCTGCAAGTTGACGGGACACATCAAAAGTACTCTAGTGTATACAGCCTTGCCTCTAAGGGAGGCCCCACATGGTTTGCCTCTTTTTTTAATTTAACATAACGCATCAAGTCGCAATTTGTTTGTTCACCCGTGGTAGACGATCCTCCCTCCACCAAGTGGACAACCAGTACACGTGCCAAATTACCATGTGGGCTGCCTTTTTCGTACAAAAATGAGCTCCACCGTGTACCCGCGCGGGTGTGGTTGGGAAAGAGACGGGAGTACGTGTGCCGTGTGTGCACCTCTTCTCTTCGTGCACGTCCCCCACCTACGTGGGTGTGTGTGTGAGAGAGATACAAAGCTAGACATAATGCGCTGTCCATGCCCGTGCCTCTGCCCATTCCGACCACCAGTCACCACCACGGCACCACGCCCCACTCCTCCTCACCTTATCTCTCATATTTCTCCCTCCATTTTTATATACAAGGGGCCGCTATCAAAATTACAATTTGCAGATATACAATGCCACTAACACTAATCGATGCAATATTAATGGTGTTTGCCTCGTGGTACTAGCAAAGGAGGACATAATTATCCCTTGCATGCATGCGGGAGTTTGTAAAAAAATGCATCTTGATGTTCCGTGCAATGCACGGGCATCTTGCAGTCCATGAAAACAACACATGGCAAAATTCCATGGCAAACGAGGGATTTGAATCTGTTGGGAGGGGCTGTTTGGATCTTGCCCGGGGTAGCCAAAATATTGGCGACCCTTTTGTCCACCGGTGCCTTTGCCACCGATGAACGAGGAATGGCTCGGGTGCTCATGCTGTCATGCATCCTCCAGCGTGCACGTTGGAGACGAGCTCGCACGAGCTGTGTTTTTTTGTGCCACAACACCGCCCGAGCCGCCTGAAGACCGACCGGCAACCGGCAAATTACGCCATCCAACCGTAGCCGCACACATTATGACAGCAACTCAACCAACCGGACGAAATTCACACAAACATGTAGACAAACTGATATTTCATATAAACAACGACGAAAATCATATAAAATACCGGATTTTCACACAAACATGATGGATTTCATTACATTCAAGTGAACTACGCGGTGCTAGTTCTGGACAGCACAGGTATATAATACCTGGCCTAAATGGTCGTCCGCCGATCGATTTGTGTTCCTCATGTCCGGTAGCACGATCATCGGATTGCCGGGAGCCCTGGAGGTATATGCTTCAGCGCAAAGGACGACTCGCTTCCCCACTGCCCAACTGATATCATTGGCTGGTGCCGAAGATGATGGTGGCTGGCACCGGTTTGAGTTCATCACCGACCACTACTTCGCCATGGCCGGCATCGACTCGAGTTCGTCCTAACATTCCCCTCTTCCATGGAGCCCATGCGGGGTCGACGAAGGTCCTCGCCACAAAAGGATCCGGCAAGACACCTGCTTTGTACGCCGGCGTCGCCTCCGCGGTGGCCTTCATGGGACCCAAGCAGCGGCGGCCTCCCGTGTTCTACTTCTCCTCGATGATGGCGGCGGACGCGGAGGCGCTGGCCACCGACTCGTAGCTCTCCGTGCACCCGGCTTCTGTCGCTACTTGCATGGCGCGGCCGCTGGCATGGGAGTCTCGGCCATAGAAACGAGAGACGCGGTACGAGGCGTCGGCGTGGATGGCAGCAACGACGCCCGTGCGCCGCTCCTCGTCGAGCTGGCCTGGAGTGGCAAGTTGCTGAACCGCGCGCCGGCTTGGGGTGGCAACTGGCTCCGTCGGGCGAGGGGAGGGAGGTGGATTAGCGAGCTGCATAGCTCGTATCCGGCGGGCTACCCAGCCGGCTTGGATGCGGAATAACTACTCTTCGTAAGACATTGTAAGAGTGGACAAATTGGTGGAGGAGATAGGGGAGCGGCGGAGGTGTGCGATTCTTGGCCGGCATTTGGCCTCGTTTAAATAGGAGATTAAATAGATGGCGGACGGGAGGAGCTCTTCCGGCGTTGCCTTTAACACCGGCCCGGTCTTGAATGGACGTGTGCCCAGAGTGGGTTTCTTGGCTTCCACACGGGCGGGTTTCATGGAGGCATTTGAATGCGGCACGGAGGTGTGTTCAGTCAGGCGTGCCGCGAGTGGCACCCTCGACTCTGACCTAGGACACCGCGCCGTTCTTCCACTGACTTGTGGGCTCTTTGGGTGCATGGCCTGCATGTCAGTGACCCAACGCAGGCAGCGCACAACAGAGGAACCTTTGGTGGGCCAGGGCGGTCAGAAGCGGGCATTTCATAAACCGATGATTGTTCATCGAGTGTGACATCATCTTTTTCATGTAGTTAAGCCTACTATGTTGATAGCCCGTTCGATACGTTGTGATTCATAAAGACCGACGCAAACATCAATGTTCTGCTTATCACAGATAAGATTGATTAATACCCGTAACAATCCATGTCCTTAACAAAAGGTGCATGCACGTATAGGTTGAGCGTGTGTTTTGCGTCTTGTGCTGTGTGCATGCAGGCGTGCGAGTGTTGCGTGCGTGCAAGGGTGCGTTTCAGTGTTGCATGCATGCGTGCGTACGTGCGTGTGTTCGTGAGTGCATGTGTACGTGTTAGTGTTGCACGCCAGCATGCATGCGTGTGTACGTTATGTGTATGTGTCAGTGTTGCACGCCTACATGCGTGCGTGTCTTGCGTGCGTGCATGTGTACGTGCGGGGTGAGGCTACACGTCAGTTGACTGACTTTTTCATCTCTAGTCATTAAAGTTTCCAGCCGTTGGATACGAAATCAAGGGCCTCCAGTTTATCATCAAACTCCACCCCCCTGAGCCGCCAGCCACCACCGGCCGAACCGCCCGCCCCCGCCGTCCGCGGCCGGCGCCCTCCCCGAAACCACTCCCCACCGCCGGTTTGCCACCGCACCAGCCATCCCTCTAGCCCCCTCCCCCCCCGCACCGAGCCTTTTCTCCGGGGATCCCCACCCCACCGCCCAATGAACGCCCCCCCAACCGCCGGTGACTACCAACCAGAGGTCTCACGACTTCGAATACCCACCGACCACTAGTTTATTACCATTTCTGTCCTTCATATATGCGCTGACGGGTGGGTCCTATGGTAATGTGCGCTTCTGAATGTGGACCGTTTGACTGGTCAATTGATTGAGTTATCAACAAATTACGGAGTTGTATGGTGAGCCAGTGACCGTATGATCACCCTAAAATGTACTCCTATTTTATTAACACAGTACAGACTCAAACTCCCATTTCTTTCTTTCGTATACGGGCTGACAGGTGGGCCCCATGGTTACGCGCCCTGATGGTGCAACACTAGTTGTGCCGTTTGACTGGTCAATTGATTGTGTCATCAACAAAATATGGAGTTGTACAGGTGAGCCAGTGATAGTATAATCATGACATGTATTTGTTTAACACGGTACATGCGCAAGGGCTCATATATACGCGCAAGCACTCACCGCTATAAGCGCACACACGCGAACCCTACCCCTATGAGCACCTTCGAGAGAGTGGGCCAGCATATATGATCTTGAGATTTTACGAAGTCACCATAGGTGCCTCGTAGTCGAGTGGAACGTCTCCTCCCACTTAACGTACATCGCCGGAAAATACTGAATTAACACAAGATAAATGCGAGCACCGGGACTTTAACCTTGGTGGGCTCGAGAAACCACTGTCCTGTAACCATCCAACCACATGTTGGTTAGCACGACAAAATGTATGCGGTGACCGTGATGAACTTATTCTGAAGTCCAGTGACCATATCGTGCTTTCGCTTCAAATACAATGACCGTAAGTGTCGACAACAAAATACGGAGCATGCATCAAATGCAAAGTCCGTCAGTGTCATCAACAAAATATGGAGATGTATTGTGAGCTAGATACCGTTGTGCTATTATATATGCTTATTTTGTTAGTGGCAGATTGCGTGTGTGGTGTGGTGGGCACATCATTTCTAGTTGTGGTGGGTCAACATGAAGACTCATGGGTCGGTTCCATCCTACGCCAGATATAGGTTGGACCGAGATGTGTTATACGGAGACCCATGTGGAGGACTCGGCGTACAACACAAAGCTACAGAGTCGCGGAGGACTCTATCCCCACTGGTGATAAGCCGACTATATATGATTTGTAACCCTAGGCCCTTAGTATGTTATACAAGCTTGGGGGCTAGTTCGTTGATAGTATACACACAGGCACAATGCCTGGTATCATGTGTACTTTGTACACACCCCTATCACTAATATACAGTACCAGGAGTAGGCTCTTTCTTCAACTGCAAGGGTCCGATCCGAACTAGGGTAAATCTTTGCCTCGTATTACCATCCAGCCTAACAGCCAGGGATATCCTACCGAATGATATGATGAAATCATATCTGCCAGCTACTATTACAGAGGTGTGTCGGGGGGGGGGGGCAATGTGTGCGAGAGAGGCCTAAAGATAATGTGCGTGCGGGAGACACGTAGGCACATATATGTGCGTATAGAGGGCTAGTAGAGACCGTGCATGTGTATATATGCATGTGAGTGAAATAGTGTTTTCCAATTGAGATTAGTGAAAAGAGTGGTACATAGTAGTCAGAAAGAGAGAGAGAGAAACAGAGAGAGCATGTGCGTGACACACCCTGACACCCTGAGAGAGATTGTGAGCATGTGTGAAAGATAAATGCCGATGCATATAAAGTGTGTGCACTTATGCGTTAGATAGAGAGATATATAACACGTTTGTGAGAACGGGGCGAGGGATAGTGCATCTAGGTGTAAAAGGCGGTTCTACGCATTAAATTAAAATATAAATGGCATTATTATATTTGGATGAGATCATGAATTTTGCAAATTTGCGTATGGACGAAAATCGGTCTACCAGACACCCATACTCTATTGAATTCTAGCATGTGCATGTGTTTATTTCATATTATCGATCCATAGAGTGAGAGCGGTTTGAAATACAAGCAATGGATGCTTTTGTAATTCATATATAAACATTAATTAGTGCACTCCATGTTGTTAGTGTGAAGCACTTTATACATTTGTCACTTGCATGGATACATTCCAAATTGCTAGCTACGAAATAAAATACATGTCGAATTCAACATAAAGGGGGTTTCGAAGATTCGAATTCATAGGAAGTGCATTCATCTATTTGAACCCGAGATAATGGCATTTGTAAATCAGATGTAAAAGGGGGCATCAATCTTTGTTGTGAGTTTGAACATGCTATATATATATTCATATGCATATCTAACTTTTTTTTTGCAACCAAGGAGATTATACCTGGAACCATGCATGAACTGAGGTAAGTTGCGTATTTTTTAATATATACTCGTGTACAATGTATATTAAAATGTACCCCCTCCATTCCAAAATAATCGTAGCTTTAGGATTTTCAAGAGTAAAGATTTGTGAAGTTTGACAAATCCTGAAAGTTTAATTCAAGAGAACCAAAAACGTTAATGCTTCTGCTCCCAAATATTGAACGAAGCGCCAAATAGGCCTCTGGTCACCCGAAACCGTGCGAGACTAATGTTTTGGTGGTAGGAAATTACTGTCCTGACTCTGGCCTATGTAGCCTATCGGCCTGATGTCCAAAGGTCTAAACCGGGGTAGGTTTGTAGCTTCACCAAGACGACAGTCTCAACCACCTCCGAGAAGCATTCATACGCCGTGGGCGCCTAAACACCCAGGCGCTCGGCGGAAATCTATCTCGCCCACATTTGGGACACCTGACATGACTGTCCTACCCCAACCCGCAATATGTCCAAAATTTTAGATGGGGGCAAAGTTTGTAACTTTCCCCAAATTTCAAACAAGCGCGTCTCAAACCGAAACATTGTTCCCCCTTAGTTCCCCGCCTCCCTCCATTTCCCCATTCATACTCCGTGGGCGCGAAAACGCCCTCTCCACCAGCTGCGAAACCCCAGCCTCCTCCGTCCTCCACCCCATAGCGGCCAATCCACCGCCGCCCTCCTCCATCACGCCGGAGCCGGTACCCCGACGTCGTCGTCCAACGCAACTGCAACCGCAACACCCTCAAGGACTTAGCAGCTAAAGCCGAGGCAGAGCTGCCTCCACGACACCGACGCTGACATGCGCCATACCAGAACCACTCCGACCACGCCGTCCTGCGCTTCACTGCTGCGGCTCCACTGTCGCAACCGTCCACCGCACCGGAGCTGTTCCCGCTACGCTGTCGTTCGCCGCCTCGGATCTGCTTCCCCGCCGCCGACAGACGGCCACCGCACCACACTCAACAACTTGGCCATCGGTTCGTCCAAGGCTGCACCGTCCTCCACAACTTCTGGTTTCCAGCGAACAACAAGATCGTCGGAAAAACAGAAGGAGGACACAACACTGCTAGCAGAAAGAGGTGCTCCTCTTCCCTTATTCGTGCAAATCTTACGTCTCCGCTCACATCGTATTCATCCCACGAAGGAAACTAGTTGAGCGCTTCTTACTGCATCTTCTTCGTGATACTAAATGCACAAGGTTTCCTCCCTTTTACTATTTCACCTTTGCTAGAGGTCAGTAGCCCGCCTGGATTTCAATTCAGGGTCAGTCGAAATACAATTAAAAGAAGCAGCACCCGCTTAGGCGCGCGGAGCACCTAGTCCGCTTGTTCCCCGGGGAAGCGACGCATCGGTGTCTATCATAGGGGTGTGGGGCGCAGGAGCTGCTTGCACCCGATCTAGAGGTTGGCGGGGCTTGAATGGATGGGGGGCGGTGCCAAGCACGGCGGTGCGGTGAGGTCGAGGGGAGGGCGCAAGTAGGGGAGGAATACTGGGCCGATGGTCGCTGGCGTTTTGAGGAAGATCGTCAATACTGACTGGTTGGAGGTAGATGAAGGCGATCTGCCCGTTCTTTGTACATCGGATGGTGCAGAAAAAATGGACTGACCTATTTGCTTTCAGTCGACTGTTATTTTCAGAGAATCCTGTAGTAATTGAGTGTGCCATGCATGTTGTAGAGCTATCATATGTCTCCCGTCATTTATTTCTCACCGACCTGCTATCTACTACCTTTACACTGTACTAATTGTAAACACACATCACCCATACTCACACTATTTTTTTATGCATGGGTATTTCAGACTCTGACGCAGTGTTGATGAATGCAGAAAAGAAAAGACAGAAGTTGCTCCAGTGTAATTCGAAGATAATCACTAAGCGTTTCAGCGCTCTAATGGGTGCAGTGTCAGCAGTTGGAGACAGTAAACATAGCTCTGCAGTTGATGATCTCAATTGCCACACACAACCATCCCAGGTGCTTGCTTTAACTTCGCGCTGTCAAATGTGGTTGCATGTTGCATATGGTGTCTAGCTTGTATTGCTTCCAATTTGGTTAAATTGCATCTGCTTACTTTACACATTATACCTTTGATAATGACATGCCTTCCTATTTTTGATACATACTACATATGTCTATTAACCATGTTCGTACGTCAAACTAATGCTCTTTTGTATCCCTTGTCAATCACTTATGATGAGATAGTCACCCGGGTGGGTTACTGTGAGATGCCCTACTCGTTTAAAGAGTGCAGTGTCATCCTCCCCACATGACTCAAAAAATAGCAAGGCTAAATGAAGATAGTCAACGCAGCTCTCTAGTTGATCACCACAATTCCCCCACATCACCATCGCAGGTGCTTGCTCTTACTTGGCAGTGTGATATGTGGTTGCGTGTTGCATATGGTGTCTACCTTGTAATGCTTCTAATTAGGGTAAATTGCATCTGCTTAGTTAACACATTATACCTGTGAATATGACATGCCTTCCTATTTTTGGTACATACTACGTCTTTCTATTAACCATGTTCTTACATCAAACTACTTTTCTTGTGTATCCCTCATCAATGCTCCTAATTTATTAAATTGCATCTCCTTAGCTTACACATTATACATGTAGATATGACATGCCTTCCTGTTATTGGTACATACTACATCTGCCTATCACACCATGTTCTTACATCAAACTACTGTTCTTGTGTATCCTGCGTCTATCGCTTATGATGAGACAGTCACGCGCGTGGGTTAATATGAGACGCAATACTCTTATAAAGAATGCAATTTCATCCTCTCCACATGATTCTCAAGAAACAGCAAGCCTAAATGAAGATATTGAACGTTGCTCTGTACCTGAAGACAGCACTTCCCCTACACCACCATCACAGGTGCTTGCTCCAACTTCGCAGTTTGATATGTGGTTGCATGTTCCATACGGTGTCTAGCTTGTAATGCTTCTAATTAGGGTAAATTGCATCTGCTTAGTTTACACACTATACCTGTGAATATGACATGCCTTCCTAATTTTGGTACACACTACATCTATGTGTTAACCTTGTTCTTACATGAAACTACCTCTCTTCTGTATCCTGCATCAATCACTTACGATGAGTCACCTTTATTCGTTGCATATTGCATATTATTTCTAGCCTGTTGCCATGTATTGCTTCTAATTTGGTCAAATACATTTGTTAGGGCACCCTTTTAATTTGGCAGAGTGATATTGGTTTCATCTTTCATATGGTTTCTAGCTTGCATCGATTCTAACAAGTTCAAGCACCTTGTACTTAGTTTACACTTTATACATACATGTCAATATGTCATGCCGTCCTGCTTTTCATACATATTCCATCCTCCTATCATGCGGCTGCTTTACATGAAAGTAGTGTTCGTCAGTATCATGCATCAATAAGTTCTGAAGAGCAAATTTTATTCCTTTTTCTTGTGGGTTTGACTTGACAAGGCAAAATCAAGAAAGAGGAAGGAAAAGAGTAAGGAAGGCGATGATGGTGGTCCTCTGCAGCAACGTAAACGGAGCATCTGTACTAATTCTCCTTGTACTGATAGTGCATTACATGGTCCAAGTCTCCGCTCCCCTACTGCACCATCCAAGGAGCTTGCTCTAACTTGGCAGTGTGATATCTGGTTGCATGTTTCATATGGTGTCTAGCTCGTATTGCTCCTAATTAGTGTAAACTGCATCTGCTTAGCTTACACATGATACATGTGAATATGACACACTTTCCTGTTTTTGGTACATACTATATCTGTCTATCACACCATGTTCTTACATGAAACTACTCTTCTTGTGTATCCTGCATCAGTCACTTATGATGGGACACCTTTAAGTTGGCAGTGTGATATTGGTTTGCGTATTGAATATGATTTCTAGCATGTATTGCTTCTAGTTTGATGAACGCCACCTATGACGAGACAGTTTTAACTTGGCAGAGTGATATTGATTGCACCTTCCATATGGTGTCTTGCAATGTTTCTAATTTGTTGAAGTGCCTTCTACTTAGTTACCACATCATAGGTGTGAATATGTCACACCATCCTGTTTTTCATACATATTCCATCCTCGCATCATGTGTTTGCCTTTCATCCGAGTAGTTTTCATCAGTATCATGCATGAATGAGTTCTGAAGAGCGAATTTTATTCCTTTTTCTTATCGGTTTGACTTCACAATGCAAAATCGTTACAACTAAAGGAAATTAGTCCGGGAGTGGATGATGGTGGTCCTTCAGAGCAACTCAAACAGGGGGTCTCTAAAGATTCTACTCCGCCATCCTCCCAACAAGATTCACCAGACAACACAAGGCTGGACAATCAACGTAGCTGTGTAGATGATGAGAACATCTCCCCTACTCCACCATCACAGGTGCTTGCTCTAACTTGACACTATTATATGTGGTTGCATGTTGCATATGATGTCTAGCTTGTATTGCTTCTAACTTGAATTGCATCTGCTTACTTTACACATAATGCCTGTGAATATGACACGTGTTCCTGTTTCTAGAACATACGTGTACATGATGAGCACATCTCCCCTACTCCACCATCACAGGTGCTTGCTCTTACTTGGAACTGTTATACGTGGTTGCGTTTTCCGTATGATGTCTAGTTTGTATTGCTTCTGATTATGTAGAATTGCATCTGCGTAGCTTACAACTTATACCTGCAACGATCACTTACCCATAAGACACATTTAACTTGGGACTTTGATGTAGGTTGCATCTTGCATTGTCTTCTAGCTTGTACTGCTTCTAATTTCTTGAAATGGCACTTACGACGAGACACTTTTTACCTGATAGAGTGATATTGGTTGCATGTTCATATGGTGCCTAGCTTTCATTTCTTCTAATTTTTTTGAAATGCCTTCTGCTTACTGTTTTTTCATACATATTCCATCCTCCTATCGTGCGTGTGAATATGAAATGCTATCTTTTTTTGTATATATTCCATCCTCCTATCCTACGCTTGCCTTACATCAAAGTAGTGTTCATCTGTATCATGCATCAACCAGTTATGCAGAGCTAATTTTATTCATCTTCTTGTGGTTTTGACTTCATAAGGCAATATCAGAAAATAGGAAGGAAAAGAGTAAGTTAGGGGATGTTGGTGGTACTCCGCACCGACGCAAACAGAGACTCTCTAGATTTGCCACTGCTACTGCTAATGAAGTTGAAGTCCCATGTCTACATGATGAGTTCATCTCCCGCACTCCACCATCGCAGGTGCTTGCTGTAAGTTGACAGTGTGATAATTGGTTTCATGTTGCATATGTTGTCTAGCCTGTATTTCTTCTATTTTGATTAAATTGCACCTGCTGAGTTTATACGTTATACATGTGCATATGACATGGCTTTCTGTGTCTAGAATACACTGCATCTATCTATCATACCATGTTCTTACATCAAAGTACTGCTGTTGTGTATCCCGCATCAGTAACTCATGATTGGACGCTTTTAACATGGCAGTTTGATAGTGGTTGCATCTTGCATTGATTTCTACGTTGTACTGCTTCTAATTTTTCGAATTGTCACTTATGACAAGACACTTTTAACTTGGTAGAGTAATATTGGTTGCATCTTTCATATGGTGTCTAGCTTGCATTACTTCTATTTTCTTGAAAATCCTTCTGCTTAGTTTGCACATCGTAGCTGTGAATATGTCATGCCGTCCTATTTTTCTTACATATTCCATCCTCATATGGTTGTCTTACATCAAAGTATTTCTTGTATGTATCATGCATCAATGAGTTCTGAAGAGTGATTTTATTCTTTTGTGTTGTGGGTACAGCTTGACATGGCAAAGTCAAAAAAGAACAAGGAAAATAATATAGTAGGGAGTGCTGTTACTCGTCGGGTGAAACGGAAAAGGTTCTGCCATCGAGATTCTGCTGGTACTTATAGTGTAGTAGAAGGTCCAAGTCCACCGGCTAAATCTACAAACATAGTATCACCTGCTCCACCAGCTGCAGCATCCGCTTCAACTGTACCAGCATCTCAACCAGCTACTCGTTCGTTTGCTCCGGAACTGGTCAGTTCCCAAGCTGCCTTCACACCTAACACTACTTTCGAAGCACTGCTGACACAACAGGACTTGGCAAGATTAGATGAACCTCATGAGCATCAACACCAAGACGGTACCTGACCGGGTCAAGTTGCAGTTGCATGCTCCTTTATATGTACTCTCACAGTTTGATGTACACTAACACTTTCCATATTCGTTTTTGAACTCGCACCACGGTGCAAGCGGAAACTGACATCAGGGATAATGCTTGACAGATTAACAAAATCTAAAGGAGGAAGAATGGAGATCCATTTTGAGGCAGGTTTAAAAAGGCCACGTGATGCTACAGAGTCAGCCAAGTTAGTATAAGAGGCAGCCATAGCCATTAGGTGTCATGCGCGTATCCTCCGAACGTGGATCCAGTACAGGAATGAGTAAGACAATACCCAGTTTAACACCTTCCATGACCATTTATCCGTAAGTAATGTTATTCATCGCAATTAGTAATATTGTCTTGCTCTGTCCCATCCTTTCTAGCTTCCTCCTGATAAGACTCACATTCTTTTTTCAACAGATGAGGTTCAAGTTGGATCCAAAAGATGATGCAACTAAACAAGCATGCACTCATGTTTTTCAGTCTGCTCTGCGACAGTATCGGGAACACATTAGAAAATCTCACTTTGAAGGCAAGGCTAACAATGAAATCGCCCAAACATCTCCAGTGGAATATATTACAGATGAAGACTGGACATCCCTCGTTAAAAACTGGTCTGATCCAAAGTATCAGGTAGGCTATATGTATTTGATCAGACCACATACTGAACTTGTATTTATGTATGTGCCTTACAAGTGTATCTTCTTCTAGGCTAACTGTTTGAAGAAAAAAACCAACCGGTCTAAAGTGAAATTCCAACAGACAACAGGATCTCGTAGCTATATTGCACACTGCGAGGCTCTTGTAAATAGCTGCTACTTCCTTCTTTTTTTTGCGCCATATTATCGTATCTATATTGACTTGTTCCAAATACAGAGGAAAGTCCGTGCGGACTAAAAAGAACCTGAACCGAATGCAGTGCAAATCTTCAAGGATTTCCACACCAGCAAGATGAAGGGCATGAGCACACCAGCTCAAGCCGCTGTTATAAGTCCTTACTCCTCCTGCCTTGAACTGATTGGTACTGTGATGTGTTCAATTAACTACTTGGTTTGCAGCCAATGTCAGTTACTCTGTTCACTTTTATACACAGTTGTCTTAACGTATCATTTGACCTTACATGGTTTAAAAGAGATGAAGGATATTCTTTTGGTCTTGATCTGTAATCTAGTTGTTATGTTCACGTGCGCACACAATGATGAAATAGCCTGTTTGTTTTATATCTGTTTTCCCATGATATGAATGATGTCATACTATGTTCATCCTACTTTAAACCATGTCTCTTTATCCTTAGATGTCAACGAATGTGAGGAAATAGACAATACAGTAGGCATGCTACATGGACATATGTTCCGAAAGTGATTTTATTATGTAGTTGGCACTACAATACATGCTAATGTATTACAGTAGTTCACCAAAATAAGTTATGTATAAACGTTTAACCTACTTTGTTTGTTTTTGTCTCATTAGTAACTTATTTGGTACACTAATCTACAAGTTCAAACTTTCAGGAAGCTATGGAACAAATGATTGAACAGCCACAACCACCTGAAGGTGACGAGGCTACTACAGGCACAATGTCACCTCTTGCTGTAGTGCGTCAGTATCTCTCCACTAACAGTGCAAAAAGCACCTTCCCGCGTAATTCTGGGTTGGTTGTCAAGGTAACCTCGTCCAAATCGCCTACTGAACAAAATCTTCCTGCTAGATAGAGTGATATATCTGTGCTCCAGACACAAGTACAATCCCTAATGGACGTTGTTTCGGAAACAAGAATAGTGGTTGAGAAATGTCGTCAAGATATGAATGGTTTTGAAACCAGACTATCAGACATTCGCTTCCTTGTTGAAAAGCAATGGCGGAAAAAAGGTGGAGCTCGTGCTGCTCCATCAGATTCTACAGCCTGAAACATTAGCACTCAGGTCAAATGATCTGTGCTTCTATACATCTGATGGTGCTTTTATCTGGAAGGACTGTAAACTTTATGCCAATAGGCCTTTTGTTGTGTGACTGTAATTTATTTTGTTGTGATACAACATTTATGATGCTGCCACAGGCTGCAGTAATTACGACGCTATTTTTGTATAGTGTAGGTTTATCTTAGTAATGTATTCAGCCGAAAGCTTCGTAGGAGACCAACATGCCAACATTCGTCGGGCCCATTCCAATTGGGCTAAAAATGATTACGGGCCGAAATTGGCATGTAGCCCACTAAAAATATCTGGGCTTAAATTAGCATAAGCTTTCAAATTTTTCTGGTAGGCCTGTGCCCATAGTGGGCCTTTAACAGGCCTAAACATAATTTGGGCCCTCAGTAAAAATAGGCCGTTTACAGGTGTAAATATCTCGAGCCCATAAAAAACATGGGCCTTTAATAGACCGAAAGTAAGGTTGGGCCTTGATTGTGCCAAATAACCCACTGGACTTAGCAGGCCGAAATGGTGGCCCATTTACGATGCGGATATTTGACAGGCCGAAATTCGGACGGGCCGTAAATGCGCCGACCTAATACACGGGCCTTTAAAGGACGGAACTTCGGTCGGGCTAGATTATCGTCATTTTTATATGGGTCGTTAATGGGCCCGATATGAAGTTGGGCCACATATGGCCCATGGTTTACGTCTGGCGTTAAGAGGCCGAAAATGACAATAGGCCGAAAGTGGCCCAAATCTATAGTGGGCCTCTAACAGGCCGAATGACCGACATGGCCGAATACGACCCAAATCCTTCACGGTCGTTTATGGGCTGAAAGTTTTGATGGCCTGTAAATGGGCCCAAATGACGCCGGACCTTTAACATGCTGGAAATACACCGGGCCGTAATTCGGCCCAATTACTTAGCGGACTGTTAACGGGATAGAAGTGACCATGGGCCGCATTGATGACAAGTTTAGACCAGGCCGTTGACGAGCCGATTTGACAGAGAATGTTGGGCCTTTAGCTGGGCCGGCCCATTATGGTCTGTAGAATCTTGTGGGCCTTTAGCTGGGCCGGCCCATTATGGTCCGCTAAATCTTATGGTCCATCGGTTGGGCTGGCCCATTTAAACTTTGTGGGCCACTTTTTGGCCAGTCACGTGTCAACATATCATAGGCCCATCTCGACCGTTGGATGAGTGACAACTATGCCAACGCGGAGCTGACACGTGGATCCGTCAGCCAATGAGAATTTTACACATGGAAAATCGGCATTGGTCGTGGCTGTTAACGGGTTATCGGATCCAAAATCCGACCCGATAGCTTAACGGTGTTCCGTTACGGTGGATGCCACGTGTCGGTCACCCTTGACGAAAGCACTTCTGTGACGCGCGATTTATCGTCATGGAAGTGGACACTTCCGTGATGATAATTTTGGTAATGTCATGGAACACGTCTACGACAACACAAGTATGACTATCTTGATTCTGTCATAAATTTGTCATGGATGTACATGCATGACAAAAAAGGCGACCTACTGTGACAAACACGTATCATCACGGAAGTGTATTTTTTTGTAGTGTTGGTTGTGCACCCCCCACCCCTCCTCCCCGAGAGAATATCATGTGCCCCATACCTTAGATGCTATATGCCGATACGAGTTGCTTGGACCTTGTAGATCTGAGATATAGTAGCTCACATGATGTGTCTTAATATTTACAGGAAACCTTGATTAGTTTGAGAATTGCACACAAATTATATACAAACTACTCAGATGCCCTTGGATCCCATATCCAACGACCTCGAAGCTCGTATCACCGTAGCATCTAAGATGAAGGACGACATCATATTCTCCTGTATGTAAGAATATCATGTGCTACCACACCTTAGATGCTTTGGTGATACAAGCTCTTCAGAGCCGTTGGATTTGTGACCCAACCCCTCCTCGGTGGTTCGAATGGTTTTTTGCAGAAAAGCCCCAAAAGAGTTCGACCACTGCTTACAAGCACAAAGACTACTCAGATGCCATTGGATCTCAGATCAAACGACCTCAAAGCTCGTATCACTGTAGCATCCAAGCTGCAATAGCACCTTATGTTTTCTCGCACGGGAGTATATGAGGTGCTCCTTCACCGTAGATTCTATGGTGATACGAGTTCACTGAGATCTAACGGCCCACAGTACGAGGTTTGAATGTTTTTGCAATATACGGCTGATAGAGTTTGGGAAATGCATAGAAAGTACAAGTACTACGCATGTGCCATCTGATCACTGATCATACGACCTAGATGCTCATATCACCGTAGCGGGTAATTAAGCTACGGAGAGCACCTAATATGAGCAACGGGAGCCGTCGGATCGAAGATGCAGCGGCACACACGAGGCCTGAATGTTTTATTTGCAAAAAAACCTTTGGAGAGTTTGGAAATTGCGCATAATTACAAAGACTACTCCCAAGCCATTGGATCTCACTTCCAACGGTGTAAAAACTTGTATCACAATAGTATCTAAGCTGCGGGGTGGATGTGATATTCTATGCCGCTGTCATTTTTGTTCGTAAACTTGCAAAATACGTGTAACTCGTGCCGTTACTTGTCTAACTGCGCAAAGTGTTTGTTCAAAAAAACCATCCTACACTGAAATATCGGAACAGCACACGGGGGTCCCACTCGTCATTAATCAAATTTGGACCTAAAACTAACAAATCTGAAAGACGAGATTCGAACTGGCAACCTGGACTACAAAGGGTAAGTCGATAGCCTGAAACAACCGGTTGTTGGCTTTGTCCCATAACTTGATTTTATACAGTATTACGTTGAGTAGAGTAGAGGGAGTGCCTCATCAACACATGCATGACCGTTGTCTCACTTACTGGTGGGTCCCAGGTCTGCGATCTCAATCTCTCTTCTCTCCATCGTCTAACCTTTGCACGGGCACACACGAAGAGCGGCGTTAGCTTCCCTGGTGTTATTACAACTAAAAAAAAGCTTGGAAATTAGAAGAATCGCCTAGAACAAGAGACGTTGTGGCTGGTCTAGATGGAGCTAACAACATCTATCCTCCATGCCAGGTTTGCATGATGAAGCTGTGTGGCTAGTGGGGTGTTTTCGACCGACTGGCTGGGTCCCGAGGTCGAACCATAGGTACTAGAGTTACAGCCGACGTCTGATTCAGTACTCCCTCCATCTAGGTGAGTAAGTCACCGTGACCAAGGAGGATGGGAAAACGGGAGACCTTAATGTTTATTTGCTAATTAATAGCATTGCATGCAATGAACTAACCACTGCATGTCGTGTTTGGTAGTCTCAAATCATTAAAAGCATGCACACCCCTCATCTCTTATTGGTTGATAGAAGTTAATGCACCGCGCCTAAGTGTTTTGGGATTATTTGATTTTTGTAAGATGACTTACACACCTATATAGAGGGAGTATATTATTACACGCACATTTTTCCTCTGTGCCGAGACGTGGCACACCCTACTGCGCGGTTTTGGGGTCCTCTCGGGTGGTGCATGCATATATTCTTCCTGACGTGGGACGCCCTACCGTGTGTTTTCTGGGCCCTCCTCGGTCGTAGCGCCGAAGCAAGTAAATGAGTCGTCAAATCACGAAAGACCACCTTTCCTGCCGAGTACATCAGTGAAGCACGATGGCTAGCTAGTTGGGCTAGTTCGACCGACTAGCTAGGCCGCCGCCACATTTGTTTTTTCACCCCTTTTTTTATCTACTTGCCGGCAGGTACATTTAAATATCCACCGCAGCGTTACTCTGGTGTTTGGGTGTGGAAGGATTTTTAATTTTTTGATTGACGGGAGCAGGCACGACAGGATTTTTTATTTTTTGATTGACGGGAGCAGTCGCGGCAGCAATTAGTCACGATGACTCCGCCTGTAAAACCCACTGCTCCCTGATGTGAGAAGTCGTCGACTGGTGTTTTACCGTGGTGAAAACCAAAAGATTCCCCGCTCCTCGGCTGGCTCCCTCTGCCTTCCCATAGATTGCATTGCCTTTCAGCCGTTTCGCCCGCTTTGCTTCCTCTCCCCATTGCTTCTACCTGGTTGTCAGGCCCCCGACTTAATGTCACATCGATCTAGCCTGTAACACCTCATATCGCTTTGCGGCCTCACGCACGGTATTCCCACGGGTGTCGCCTTACCTTTGCCTGGGACCGTTTGCGCCTTTTGGCACACGTATATGATAGTGTTGCTAGCATCCATATGATAAGGAGCACGGGCTGACATGGCTAGTCATAAACCCAAAGTGGCACAGACTTACAGGGACAGGCATCCATGACCCAGCATCGAACGTGTCGGTCATCAGCAAGTGAATCTGGGCTGTAGCACTAGGCTAGCAGGACTCCGGTAAACCGGGCTGCAGCGGGCTAACAGGACTCCGGTATTCATCGCGTGACATTTCCCCGAAGGGACAGACACATGAACGAAGAAGGACACATGCCGGCCAGCCTAAGTGTTCCGGAGCAGTAGCAAGCTACCAAGGCTCAGTGGAAACACTAGGAGACATTTCCAGGTAAGAGATGCTACTAAGAATAAACAACTAGATAGTCAGATCCCACACATACCAAGCATTTCAATCATACACACAATATGCTCGATATGTGCAAATAAAACAAGGCATCACAACATGACTCTACAACACAAGTACTTTATTTAAAGGCTCAGAGAGCCATACATAGCATACACACAAGTACGGGTCACACGACCCACATTCAAGTCATACAAGCATACAAGCCAACAGCGGAAGTGTCTTGTCTGAGTACAAACAACTAGTAAAATAAAAGAGGCTTGGGTAAGCCTAGCTATACTACATGGTCCTTCACAAGCTCAGGGTCACCACCTGGGCCTCAGTCTACTCATCGATGTCAACGTCTACGAAGAACCCATCAGAAGGGGTTGCAGCATCTTAGGAAAAATGTAATTAAAGCAACATGAGTACAAAGGTACTTAGCAAGACTTACATCAGATCCTACATACATGCACATTATCAAGAAGGGTTGGTGGAGTTATTGCAGCAAGCCAGCTTTGACTCTTGGCTAAGCTATCCTACGAGACTCCAACTTGAAATAGTTTTTCGCACACGAGTCCACTACTCACCACTTCAATACACTACCGAGGATCCACCTCCGTCTTCCTACGGAAGAGCCATCCTCGGCACTCACGCTTATCTTGAGGCTTTTAGTAGTTTCTAGTTTACTTGTCTATGAACTGTATAGGCAACCAAGTAGTCCTTTACCGCGGACGCGGCTATTCGAATAGATTATGATAACCCTGCAGGGGTGTACTTCTTCATACATGTTTCCACCACTTAGCGTCTGCACACGACATGTGCTCGGCAGACTTCAAGCGAAAGCCGACGTGGGTGTAGACCACGATCTACCTAAACACTCCAGTCTCTAGTCCAGGTTTATCGCCTATTCAGTTTCCATCCGTGAGGAGATCCGGCCGGGGTTTCGCTCACAGCCCCAAACGATGTGAACAGGGTTCCGCGACACCTAACGGGTGCCCGATATACCCGGCCACGTACCTACCGCATCACAGCCCACCCCTAGGGTCAACGCTGTCCACGGCCTCCAGTAAGCTACAAACACCAGAAACTACTTGCAACTCCTAGACAAAGAGCTAGGGTGAATAAGAAGTCGAGCGGGGTCATGTTTCAGGGCCCAATTTATGGTAGTAGCTGAATCTTAAATCACACATACAGATCTCAGTTCTTAAGGACAGCCTCAATGAAACAACCCACCATGTACTCCTACATGGCCTCTCATCGATACCTTTACCAAATCGTGTTCAACACATCACGCTCATACTGACACGATCATTTCACTCTAGCCCATCACCCAGATGAACCAGACCCGACACGACTCTAAGCATAGCAGGCATAGCAAGGTAGGGACAACACACACACATGGCTCAATCAACTCCTACACATGCTAGTGGGTTTTATCTAGTTACTGTGGCAATGACAGGTCATGCAGAGGAAATGGGTCAACTACCGCAGCACACAGCAGTTTGAAACGCATTGTCTTAATGCAGTAAAAGAGAGCAAGAGCGAGAACATGGGATTGTATCGATATGATCAAATGGTTGGTTGCTTGCCTGATGGGTCGGTGCACTGGTATTGTTCTTTGTTGGGGTAATCACGATACTCCTCAGGGGCAGGACCTGCCGCAGAGAGCACCGATACACAGACATCACCAAACAATATGCAACAATATGATGCATGCATGAGACATGGCAAAATGAGTGTGTTGGGCTAATGCAACTAAGACCAGATGGGTTTGAATCATTTTGAACCAAAGATTCAAATTTCAAACTCATAGATGGCCCTTTAAAGTGCTTTATCATGTTCTTCACTAAACATCAGGTTAGCTTGCTTAAACATGCATGAAACCAGTACAGATGGATAGATTGGATTTTTTTGATCATTTTTCATATATAACACTTTGCATTTGGAGCTACAGATTAATTTCTATGATTTTTTGAAGTTTGAGTTATTTTCTGGAATTTCCTGTGAAATAATAATTCCAGTAAATAAATTACTGCGTCAGCATTGCGTCAGGATGACGTCAGTGGTCAACAGAACAGTCCAGGTCAAACCTGACTAGTGGGTCCTGTGTGTCAGTGTAATTAGTTTAACTGATTATTAGTTAACACTAATCCTAATTAGTTAACAGGGCTGGGCCCCACCTGTCATTGACCCAGGGGTCAAACTGGGCCCACCCGTGGTCAAACGAGGGGTCAGCAGGGTCAACTCACCGGTGTTTAGCCGCCGGCGAGGCCGAACGCGGCAGCGAGAGTGCTTTTGTGCGTTCTGGCGACTAAATGAGCGGCGGAGGGCATCTACGGGTAGCCGGAAGCAAGCCACAGCTCTTGGTGGTGGTGGTTGAGCTCGGGGTGGCCGGAAATGTCTCCAGCGACGACCTTGGCGGTCGCCGGAGTTCGGGTGAGGTCGAACTCGAGGCTACGGGACACGGCGAGGCTCGTGGAGTGGTGCTACGGGTTCCTGCGGTTGCGGTGAGTGTGATGGACACGGTGGTGTGGCCGGTGGTTTGCCGGAGACACGTCGGCGACGAGCTCTGCGGCGGTGCGTGCGATGAAGCTTCGTGCGCTCGCTGTGGTGCACGAGAGCGAGAGAGGAAAGGGGTAGGGGGTAGCTGGGCTCACGGAGGTCTCGGAGAAGCAGACGGCGCGGTCGGGGACGAGCTGGTGCGGCGGCGACGGCGAAGGGGATCTCCGGTGATGGCGGATCAGACGAGGTTGGTGCAGTGGCTTCGGGGCACGCGAGCGCTCGGGGCTCGGCTAGCTCGAAGGAGAGGAGGGCGGCGGAGCTCCTGGACACGGTGGCGCAGCGCGGGGACGACGGAGAGCGCGACTACAGCGACGGTGCGGCTGCGGTGGCGTCGGCCATGGTGTGGGAGAGCGAGGGAGAGGAGCTGGGGGCGAATGGGTGTGTCCACGGGGTTCGGGGTGCGATGTGGAGTTCGTCCAGGCCAGCAGGGCGGCGAGAGGGGGAAGCAGGGCGACGGGCAGCTGCGTGGCGCGCGCTGGTGCCGCCGTCGAGCACCTGCCTGCCTGCCTGGCGAAGGCAAGCAGCTCGCTGGAGCGGCTGCTGGGCTGGGCCGGCAGGTGGGCTTGCCAGGTGGGCACCAGGTAAGCCTCTGCTCCTCTTTGATTTTTTTCCTTTTCTATTTTTCTGTAAGTTTGTGGACTTTCTAAAAATACCTAGGCAACTCTAAAAATCACCAAACTGCTTATGGCCACTAACTGGAATATATCCAGCTTGGAACATTTTGGTTTAGAATTCTTTGAGCATTTGAAATATTTTTATATGATTTAAATGCCCAAACTCAAATACTTATGATTTAATTCAAAGACCTTAGGATGACCTAGAAAATTGTGCACCACTTTTGGCAGAGGTTCTGAACCAAGACAAAAATGATGGACATTTTAGAAGGGCATTTCAGGTTCACTGAAAATATTTTTAGTAAACCCTAGTTGGTTTCAGAGGGGCTGGGGGTTCTGTCATCCCCATTTCAAATTTCTGTTGAATGGAATAGACATGATGCAACACTCTAATGCATGACTAACTAGGGTGTGACAACTCACCCCCACTCAAAAGAATCTCGTCCCGAGATTTAGGTTCCTTCGGGAAGAAGGCGGGATACTGAAGTCGAAGGCGATCCTCCCTTTCCCAAGTTGCTTCTTTCTCAGAATGGTGCGACCATTGAACCTTGAGAAACTTGATATTATGACGTCGAGTGGTGCGCTCGGCTTGATCGAGGATACGAACGGGGTACTCTCGATACGT
Organism: Triticum dicoccoides; assembly: GCF_002162155.2. Lineage (NCBI taxonomy): Eukaryota > Viridiplantae > Streptophyta > Magnoliopsida > Poales > Poaceae > Triticum > Triticum dicoccoides. The sequence continues at coordinate 658,874,164 of NC_041391.1, read as the reverse complement.
GAGATTATCTTGAAGATCAAGCGTTTCGTGGTCCACTCCACGGATAGGATCCCAGAAGCAACGCCTGAGTTGAGAAACGTGGAAGACATCATGGATTTTGGAGAGATGCGAAGGTAGTTCCAATTGGTAGGCAATTTCTCCTCGTTTAGCGAGAATGCGAAAGGGTCCAATGTAGCGAGGAGCCAATTTGCCTTTGATACCGAAACGATGGGTTCCCTTCAGAGGAGTAACCCGAAGGTAAGCCTTCTCGTCAACCTCAAAAGTAATAGCCTTATGTTTTCGGTCATATTGACTCTTTTGACGAGATTGGGTTGTTTTCAACTTTTCATGAACGATGCGAACTTGCTGTTCTGCTTCCTGGATCATATCCGGGCCAAAGAATTGTCTTTCCCCGGTTTCTGACCAGTTAAGAGGCGTTCGACACCTTCGACCATAGAGAACTTAAAAAGGGGCTTTACCCAAGCTAGATTGATAGCTGTTGTTATAAGCAAATTCGGCAAATGGAAGGCATTTCTCCCAATCCATTCCGAATGAGATAACAGAAGCTCGAAGCATGTGTTCTAGAATCTGATTGACGCGTTCTACTTGACCACTTGATTGAGGGTGAAAGGCAGTGCTAAAGGAAAGGCGGGTTCCATAGCATTTTGGAAACTTTCCCAAAATCGAGAGGTGAAGAGACTTCCTCGATCCGAGTTAATTTCCAGTGGAACACCATGGAGAGACACTATTCGGGAGATGTACAAGTCTGCTAGCTGACTAGCGGTTATACTCTCACGAACAGGCAAGAAATGGGCTACTTTGGAAAGACGATCGACAACAACGAAGATAGCGTTATTCCCTCTCTTGGTCCTGGGAAAACCGGTGATGAAAACCATACCAATTTTATCCCATTTCCATTCAGGAATAGGTAAGGGTTGAAGGGTGCCAGCAGGCCGTTGATGCTCTGCTTTTACACGACGACAGACGTCGCAACTAGCAACAAATTGAGCAATGTCTCTCTTCATCCTAGTCCACCAGAACCTCTGGCGTAGGTCCTGATACATCTTGGTACTACTGGGACGAATGGTGAGAGGAGATTCATGAGCCTCCTTAAGGATCAACTGCCGTAGATGCTGGTTCTTGGGAACCACTAAACGGTTCTCAAAGTACACAACACCATTATCATTTGTAGAGAAACATTTAGCATCCCCGCTAGCAATGTTCTCCTTGATCCGAGATATCCCTTTATCTCGTTTTTGGGCAGCGATGATTTGATCCGTAAGGGTAGGTTTCGCCACCAAGGTGGAAAGGAATCCTTGAGGAACAATGTGAAGGTTAAGTTTCCGAAATTCCTCGTGGAGAAGTGGTTGACTTTGTTGCAACATTAAATTGTTTCAATAAGATTTACGACTTAGCGCATCAGCCATGATGTTGGCTTTTCCTGGGGTGTAAGTTATCCCTAAGTCGAAATCTGTGATCAACTCGACCCAACGTCTTTGCCTGAGATTCAAATCCGGTTGGGTGAATATGTACTTCAGACTTTGGTGATCGGTGAAGATTTTGCAACGATTACCGAGGAGGTAATGTCACCAGGTTTTAAGTGCATAGACTACAGCTGCAAGCTCTAGATCATGAGTAGGATAATTCTCTTCATGTGGGTGCAATTGCCGTGAAGCATAAGCAATTACGTGACGATCTTGCATAAGTATGCAACCTAGTCCTTGTCGCGAGGCGTCACAATAGATAACGAAGTCCTTAGAGAAATCTGGTGGTACCAGTACGGGAGCAGATGTCAGGTGTCTTTTCAGTTCCTGAAAGCTGTGCTCACATTGTGGAGTCCACTCGAACTTTTTATCTTTCTTGAGGAGTTCAGTTAGAGGTTTACCAACCTTGGAGAAGTTCTCGACAAAGCGGCGACAATAGCTCGCTAAGCCAAGGAAACTCTGAACTTGCTTGACTGATTCAGGTGGAGTCCAATTAAGGATGGCTTGAACTCGCTCGGGATTGACAGCAATACCCTTACCAGAAATTACATGTCCTAGATAGGTTACCTCTGGCAACCAAAATTTGCATTTAGAGAACTTGGCATAAAGACGATGCTCTCGAAGTTTCATCAACACTAGCCTTAGATGCTCAGCATGTTCTTCCTCGTTCTTGGAGTAGATGAGTATATCATCGAGGTAAACCACGACGAATTTATCCAAATACTCCATGAAGATTGAGTTCATTAAGCGAGAGAAAGTGGCTGGAGCGTTGGTTAAACCGAAGGACATGACGGTGTACTCGTATTGGCCATAACAAGTAACAAAAGCCGTTTTAGGAATGTCCCCGTTCCTGATTTTGATTTGATGGTAGCCCAACCTCAAATCCATTTTAGAGAAGACCGAGGATCTAGTGAGCTGATCATACAGGTCGTTGATCCTGGGGAGCGGATACTTGTTCTTAATTGTGACCAAGTTGACAGGTCGATAATCTACAACCATCCGGTCCCTACCATCCTTCTTCTTGACGAAGAGGACGGGGCAAGCCCATGGAGATGAACTAGGTCAGATGAAACCCTTTTTCAAGGACTCATCGAGTTGTTTCTTAAGTTCGGCTAGTTCAAAAGGTGCCATCTTATAGGGTCTTCTAGAAATTGGTACAGTTCCTGGAATGAGATCTATCACGAACTCGACATCTCTGTCAGGTGGGATACCTGGCAATTCTTCTGGAAAGACATCCGGGAAGTCACGGACTACCGGGACGTCTTCGAGGTCTGGGAAAGGACTGGCGTTAAGAGAATATAGTTGTCTCTTGGCTACTCGGGTCAAGACATTGACTATCTTTCCCGAAGGATGTGTGAGTTGAACAGTCCTAAAGAAATAATCAATCTTGGCATGATGGGCTGACATCCAGTCCATACCTAAGATGATATTAATATTCGAAGATTTGAGAGCTATCAAAGATGCAAGAAAAACAAGTCTGTCGACTTGAATTTCATTCCCATGGCTTACGCTAGAGGTTTACCATCTAGAGCCAGGAGTAGAAATTTCCATGGTGGAAGGCATGTCACAGAATGCGATGTTATGCAAACGAGCATAATTTTCGGATATGAATGAATGGGATGCTCCAGTATCGAAAAGGACAGATGCCGGGTGGCAATTAACAAGGAGCGTACCGAGAACGACGTTTGGATCCTCTTGAGCTTCTTCAGCAGAGATACAGTTGACATGGCCACGTGCAGCGGTGGCCGGCTTGGCGTAGAACACTTTCCCTGTCGGCTTGCCACGGCCAACAACTTTTGCAGACTGGCTGGGATTGGTCTGGGGACACTCGCGCATATAGTGGCCTGATTCCCCACACTTGAAGCACGTCACGGAACTGGTGCGTGGAGGAGCATTGTTGGTTGGACCACCATAGGGCTTGGCTGGTGCATACTGTTGAGCTGGGCGAGGCGCCTGATAGGATGGCCTCGGTGTGAACCTGGGTGGCAGGGTGTTGACGCTGGAACGCGTCACACGAACACGTCGATGTGTACCCGTGGCGCCGAGGGAGATGCTCCGCAACTCACACCGCGGGAGGCCGACTTCCAGCGCGATACGCAAGACAGCAAGCCGGCGCTTTTGGGACCCGAAACCCCACACGCCCGGGAGGGACCCCGTCTGGGCGCGCGGCGGCTATGGGCTGCCCTAGGTCGACCTGATCGCCCCTAGGGCCTCGAGGTTCGCCGCCCTGCAATGAAGAAGAACGAACGAAGAACGAGGAAGAAGAAGAACTAGGGTTAAGGAGAAAAGATAAAAGATAAAAAGTGGTAGATTGATTGATCGATTGTGTGTTGTTCAATCGGCCCCTTAGGTATATAAGAGGCGGCTGGACTTCCCGTGCAAGGAAAAGGCTTGGATTCACGTCCAAAACCCTAGTCAAATTCGGATTGGTTTTGTCCGAACTTTCCAAAACTGTTCGGTTTAAACTGGTTGCACCTTGCGGGTCTTTTTTGTGGTGGTAAACGATCTCGGATGGAAACGAGCCCAAAAGCAATCTTGACCATTTCGACGAGGCGACAACTTTTATGTTGAACGTTTTTTGATCAGAGGTTATCTTGAGGGTCAAATCGGTCGCGCAAAACAGGCTATCCCTCGCGCTACCCATCAGACAGGGTGTCTGGTCGGGCGCGCCAGTTTTTGCCTCGTGACAGGGCTGTATTCCGATGGCTCTAACTTTTGCATACGAACTCGGATTGGAACGATTTTTATATCTAAATCAATTGTTTCAACGAGACGAAGAACTTTGCAGTTATAAATTTTTCCATTAGAGGCCATCTTGGGGGCGTAATCAGCCGAATACTGTTCTGAACACAAAATCTCAATACTTCGAATACAACTTCGGCCTTAGAGATGAGATCGGATGGCTATGTCCCAAATATCAAAATTTCTCCTTTTGACGATACGGAACTTTCTCGCTTTGATCATTTTTCCATTTGAGACCTTCTTAATTATGTTTTTGACCATGCCAAAATCTGGTGTCAACACATGCCCCCCTGTTTTTCGGCAAAACTTGTGTGCCGAAAAATAACTTGCACGAAGTTTGTTCTAAGCACGATGTCAACACTCCATCGGACGTTTTATACGTGCTTTGGACGATAAGTATATATCGGCCATTTAGATTAGCAACAAAAATGAAGCTAATCAAACATATAATGATTTGGTGATATCCTTTCATGATGTAAGAAATTATATTGCATCCATGGGTCAAAATAAGTCCACGGAGGGTAACCAGTCATACCTGAGGATGAATTCCATGGCATATGCATTAATGACATAGTTCAAGAATATGGATGTTGTTTGAACCGAAGATTCTGATGTGCAAACCCTCGACTTGGTTGTTCGAAGCTTGCACTCTTCTCTTTCTTCACCTTTGTCGCACTTATTGCAACAAAATCTTGCATATTATTCTTGTTTTTAGTACTTCCTTTGGGAACCCATGCCATGTTCATCCTTTCAAGTTCTTGTGCACTAAGCTTTTGTACTTTCTTTTTTTGCCAATACGGTAAGCCGAGTGGGCACCCCGGCTGCGATTTTCTTTGATGTAATGGCAATTCTTGTTTTATCTTGGGCACTCTCAACTTCCTCCCTTCAGATTTGGCACTTGATTGACTCTCAACAATTGATTGCTTCATCTCATTGCCTTTAGTAGCCAATGTCAACATTTTAGTTGGCTCTTTTTTCTTTTGAGATCAAATCTGAAGTAGCACTCTTACGACCATCTCTTTTAACGCGGTAAACTTGCTTGACCACCTCCTTTCTATTCCTTGAGCACTGGACCGATTCCTTATGATCGAAACGGTCTTTAGCATGTGATTGTTCAAATGCTGATCTTCTCGGAGCTGCATAATATTGGTTAGATGGTCTAAAATAAGATGGAGAGTGTGCCCTCGTATCATACCTGTCCCATGATGGATATGGATCTATATGAGCATAGGGAGGCATCCACGGCATTGGCGGCGGCCCAAAATAAGGATATGAATATGTTGCATTGAAATTTGCACTTTGCCAATACCGATCCTCATATTTGCGCCTTGGGCGTGATCTTGGTTTCTTTGCATGATTTGGCCGATAAGTATTCTTCTCTTCACTCTTCTTTTGATATTTATCCAATAGTTCAGCAAAGGTGATTTTTGATCTCTTACACTTGCGCTTATTTCGGCCTTTGTTTCGTTTGGTTGTGCTTGCACCAATCATTGGATTTGCTTGTTGCCCCCCAGTCCTTGGCGTCTCCATTGTAGCTTCGATGGAATTCTCGCCCTCAAAATTATGTTCATTATGCTCTTCAACAACTTTTTTACTTGAAAGCTTGACCCCATCACCTGCAGTCTTTACCTCCTCTTTAAATGGATCGGCTTGAAGCAGCCGATGCAAAAACTTTCTGCCATCGAGACCAATCGGAATAGACTGGTCATCTCTTGGTGTCTCAACAAATTTCAATCGTCCTTTATTAATGGCCGATTTAACTATTTGACGAAACATATTGCAATCCTCAAAATTATGTTTGAACGAATGATGCAACCTACAATACATTCGTCCTTGAACTGATGGCTTGACATGGTGATCAAGAATTCTTATGTAATTATTTTTCAGCAATAAATCAAATATTTGGTCACACATGCTTGAATTGAAGGTAAACTTCTTGCTTTCTAGCCGATCTTGCTGTGTGAACGGCTTTGAAGATAAGCAAACGAATGGTTCAGATTTGGAATCTTCCCATTCGGCTATACATTGTGTTTTCCACTCTATCTCCGGTGTCTTTGGATAAGATATTATATTAGCATCGGATTTCTCAAAAGAAATTAACCTTGGCTTTAAACTTACGATACGAAAATATTTAGAACACACATGTCTCAATTGAGACAAAGTGCAAGCCACGTAAGAAATAAGCAAAGCTACCCAACTAGATATGAACTTTAGATAAAGCAATGGGGAAAGCTTTGGCCACAACAATAAGTCATTATCGGTCTTTATAAATGGCGCAATGGTTTGACCGATATGTTCCATAACAATTTTATTGCTAACAAGTAAATTACCCTTCTTCACTGATCCTTCAAAATTACTTATGAGAATATTTCTTATAGATGCATCAATAATGAAGTTGCGACCAAATCTGAAAATAGGTAAATTACTCGCTATGCCTCTTCAAATATGTTGGGAGAACATGATGGTGGTGCCATTTGAAGAACATCTTGTTCCGTCTTTGGATGGCTCCCCAACACCTTGTCATCATCTTTTTCTTGAATCCGTGCATCATTGCTTTGAAGATTTTTGTCGGCCGAACTTTGTTCGGCTACTTGTTCTTGTCCTTGAAGCTTGTCAATTTCTACGGCACATAACTCATAGGGCAGGAAGTAGGTTCCATTAACTTCAGAAAAATCAAGCACCGTTGTTTTCCTATGCTTGCCATGCCCTTTCTCAATAATGCTTGCCTCATTGGATTTGATGGATTCAGAATATATACTACTTGATTCGGCTTTTTCAACCGAAGCACTTTCATGTTCTGAGTCATCCTTCTTTTCATTGATACTACCAATTGGCAATGCTTCTTTTATCTAAGCCAATTCTTTTTCTATTTGTTTCTGACGGCGAGCGGCAAAATTAGCTTTAAGCTTTTTCTCAATTTCAGCCCACTCCGGATATGATTGCCCCCCAATGCTTTTAGATTCTTTCGGCAATGACACACGGGTGTTGCCGAAATTTTGTAATTGTGTAGGGGTGTATAGTATGATGTAGTACTAGGTGAAGGCATATGCATTGTTGTAAGACCATACTTTTGCTCGCCAATTTTATCAATTGGCAAAGATTCATCTTCTTGCAAAACTCTAGCTTTTATTGCGGCATAATCAGGAAATAGCCCCTTTTCATGTTGTTCAAGGCAAAGAGCACTAATTCTCTTATTTTGGGCTAAACTCTTCAATGCAGCCACCACTACCTCATCTTCTACAATATTGGGCACAACCGCTCCTGTAAAATTTACATTCATTCGGCTATAACCAGGAAGGTGTGAAGCCGAATTATGAGCATCTACAGTTGTGTATAGTGCCGAAGAATTACTAACATGAGGTGTAGCATACGACGGTTGAGAGTAACTGGCCGAATAACTAGTAGTAGCATGGCCAATTCTCTCGTTCATCGGCATGGTTGGATTAGTATATTGCACATTACTTGCCGATGAATAAAAGGGTGAAACACTTTCTTGCATGGCATTGGAAATTCTAACATGAGGTGTTTCAAATTTATTAACTGAACTCACCATGTTGTTCATCGGCATAACAATTTGTGGGGTTGCCGATGCATGAGAGTTGGGATACATATGGTGTAGGTTACTCGTATCATAAGAACTTAAAGCATGCAAATTATTTTGAATCGGCCATTGCACGTAATCAGATGCATTATTGAAAAAACTAGGGTTGGCCGATAGAGTATACTCATTGAATGATCTAGTAACACCATATGAATTATTTGCATCTACAGTAGGGAATTGGGTATTCATATTACCTTTGTAGATTGCAAACCCTAGATGACTATCCTTTCGTAGCAAGAATAGGCCGGAGACCGTTCAAAGCTTCGTCCCCAGCGGAGTCGCCAAAAAGTGTGTTGACGCTGGAACGCGTCACACGAACACGTCGATGTGTACCCGCGGCACCGAGGGAGATGCTCCGCAACTCACACCGCGGGAGGCCGACTTCCAGCGCGATACACAAGACAGCAAGCTGGCGCTTTTGGGACCCGAAACCCCACACACCCGGGAGGGACCCCGTCTGGGCGCGCGGCGGCTATAGACTGCCCTAGGTCGACCTGATCGCCCCTAGGGCCTCGAGGTTCGCCGCCCTGCAATGAAGAAGAACGAATGAAGAACGAGGAAGAAGAAGAACTAGGGTTAAGGAGAAAAGATAAAAGATAAAAAGTGGTAGATTGATTGATCGATTGTGTGTTGTTCAATCGGCCGTCACCCCTTAGGTATATAAGAGGCGGCTGGATGTCCCGTGCAAGGAAAAGGCTTGGATTCACGTCGAAAACCCTAGTCAAATTCGGATTGGTTTTGTCCGAACTTTCCAAAACTGTTCGGTTTAAACTGGTTGCACCTTGCGGGTCTTTTTTGTGGTGGTAAACAATCTGGGATGGAAACGAGCCCAAAAGCAATCTTGACCATTTCGACGAGGCGAACAACTTTTATGTTGAACGTTTTTTGATCAGAGGTCATCTTGAGGGTCAAATCGGTCGCGCAAAACAGGCTATCCCTCGCGCTACCCATCAGACAGGGTGTCTGGTGGGGCGCGCCAGTTTTTGTCTCCTGAGAGGGCTGTATTCCGATGGCTCTAACTTTTGCATACGAACTCGGATTGGAACGATTTTTATATCAAAATCAATCGTTTCAACGAGACGAAGAACTTTGCAGTTATAACTTTTTCCATTAGCGGCCATCTTGGGGGCGTAATCAGCCGAATACTGTTCTGAACACAAAATCTCAATACTTCGAATACAACTTCGGCCTTAGAGATGAGATCGGATGGCTATGGCCCAAATATCAAAATTTCTCCTTTTGACGATACGGAACTTTCTCGCTTTGATTATTTTTCCATTTGAGACCTTCTTAATTATGTTTTTGACCATGCCAAAATCTGGTGTCAACACAGGGCAGTGTTAGGCACCCACACCCGGCGCTTCTGTGGTCCAGCACCGGATGAGGAACCCAAGTCACGGCCATGCTTGCGTGTTGCTTCGAAATCAGTCTGACTAGACTCAGCACTGATGGCTTTGTTAACAAGCTTCTGAAAAGTTGTGCACTCATGCAGACGGAGGTCACGGCGAAGCTCAGGGCTAAGTCCCTTGCGGAACCTTGCTTGCTTCTTGGCATGAGTAGAAACTTCCTCAGTTGCATACCGTGCTAGGTTACCGAACTCCCTGCTGTATGCATCCACAGAGAGTCGACCTTGAGTGAAACTGCAGAACTCCTCACGTTTACGGTCCATGAGACCCTCCGGAATGTGATGTTCACGGAAAGCCTCACTGAATTCAGCCCAAGTAGTCACATGGCCCGCTGGGCGCATAGCTACATAGTTCTCCCACCAGAGACTGGCGGGGCCTTCGAGATGATATGCAGCAAAGGTGACCTTATCAGCCTCAGCTACGAGTGCAGAACGCAGTTTGTGAGTAATACTACGAAGCCAGTCATCGGCGTCGAGAGGCTCGACGGAGTGGTGGAAGGTGGGTGGATGTAACTTGATGAAATCACTGAGTGACACCAAGTTATTCCTCTGATGGTGTGCTGTGTTCTGTTCGATGCGCTCCAACAAACGGTTGGTCTCCCGCTTGTTTCTCTCGGCTTCCAGCATAACTTCGGCGAGAGAAGGAGGGTGAGGCAGGTTTGTTTCCCCAACTCTGCTGCCTTCGGCCTGCTCTGGGGGAGCAGGGTTGGTGCGGGTGTTGACCATCCTAGGAAAACAAGACAATGGTTTAGTTTAGGATGATAAGGTTCTGACATAGAAATGTAGAATGTAATGGATAACTCAGAATGCAAAATGATCATCCGTAGGACATGGTAGATACAGATACTGCTTCCTTTATTCCATCGTCATACACACCATACAAAGTTTAGTACAGGACCAAACAAAGTACTACTATGGTGAAAGGAAGATTACATCTCTTCGGAGGCATTCCAAGCTCCTATACATTATTTTTCCTACACCTCCGGAATAGATACACACTAAGTCATATTCCACAGGTCACACAGGACGGTGGAAATACAACTTTTACAATACCAGTGAAACTACTACTAACTCAGACATCTTCGTAGTAGTTCTCATAGAAGTCTCCTCCATAGCCTGGAAGTTCAACGTGAGCATCCGGAAACAGACGGTCCTGAGGAACCTGTGGACCATAGGGACTAGGGGGAGGTCTTGGACCAACAAACGGTGGCCTGCAGGGACCACGAGGTGGGGTGATGCCTCCTACATCACGCCAATCCATCATGTCTGGCAGAGTAGATCTCACAGGATAGAGATCTCGCATATCCATATATCCCGCTTGCACAGCCGGTGCAAACCGAGTCAAAGTGGCCCAATGATCAGCACGGGTATTGAAAAGCTCTAGTCTCAAGGCCCGATTTTCACGGTCCTTGTCTTCAAGCAACTGTGCAGTGGTGCGGGTCAGTGAATCCTCCTCAGTGGAGTCAGCATAGATAGCCCAGAGATACCCCTGCGCTCCAGGGAGTGAAGCTGGCATATACCGGAAGTCGGTGTTCCTAAGCAGGCCAGTCCTGACTCGCATGATGGTCATCATAGAAAAGGCAGCATCTTGCACGGCCATCTCTAACCCCGAGTCCATAAGAACAGTGGAGGGGCTCGGTGGAACCAGGATAAGAGGGAAATATCCTGACAGTGCAGAGATACTGGCTTTGATTAAAGTCTCGAAACTGCTCTTCGACCGTGTATTCGGGATACCAACGGTAACCCGCCTCGATCATTACCCGGACTAACATAGCCGTATGACCGGGCACATCGATACATCGAGTCAGGCGAACCACTTGGTTTTGATCACGAGTGGCCATCTAAAAGCACAACCATAATGCCAAAGCATTAGAATTTCTAGCAGAATTTGGACAGCATAACGACTGTAAATGCTCAAAAAGGATTTTGAGACATTTTGCAAAGAATTTCATAGACACTCAACAACATCATATCAAGGTTCTGGGTCCAACTTAACAGTGTAACAGGGTAGTAGAGCTGGGCTAGGCTTGTAATCATCAAACCTATAAGGTACTACTGATTAGTAACACGTGAACCTGATAGAGAGAAAGATCCTAATCCTTAACCCCCGGTGGAAGAATAGACCGACTCAGATCAGAATGCCATGAGGTAAAGGAGTAAAAAGAGCCTTACGTACCATCCCACAATCAATTCCCCTACATATAAGAAAGCATTTCTAGACTCAACATCGACCAGTTTGGCTTGGAGAACCTATAGGCAGTCCGGCTCTGATGCCAACGCTGTCAGGCCCCTGACTCAATGTCACATCGATCTAGCCTGTAACACCTCATATCTCTTTGCGACCTCACGCACGGTATTCCCACGGGTGTCGCCTTACCTTTGCCCGGGACCGTTTGCGCCTTTTGGCACACGTATATGATAGTGTCGCTAGCATCCATATGATAAGGAGCCCGGGCTGACATGGCTAGTCGTAAACCCAAAGTGGCACAGACTTACAGGGACAGGCATCCATGACCCAGCATCGAACGTGTCGGTCATCAGCAAGTGAATCCGGGCTATAGCACTGGGCTAGCAGGACTCCGGTAAACCGGGCTGCAGCGGGCTAACAGGACTCCGGTATTCATCGCATGACATTTCCCCGAAGGGACAGACACAGGAACGAAGAAGGACACATGCCGGCCAGCCTAAGTGTTCCGGAAGAGTAGCAAGCTACCAAGGCTCAGTGGAAACACTAGGAGACATTTCCCGGTAAGAGAGGCTACTAAGAATAAACAACTAGATAGTTAGATCCCACACATACCAAGCATTTCAATCATACACACAATATGCTCGATATGTGCAAATACAACAAGGCATCACAACATGACTCTACAACACAAGTACTTTATTTAAAGGCTCAGAGAGCCATACATAGCATACACACAAGTACTGGTCACACGACCCTCATTCAAGTCATACAAGCATACAAGCCAACAGCGGAAGTGTCTTGTCTGAGTACAGACAACTAGTAAAATAAAAGAGGCTTGGGTAAGCCTAGCTATACTACATGGTCCTTCACAAGCTCAGGGTCACCACCTGGGCCTCAGTCTACTCATCGATGTCAACGTCTACGAAGAACCCATCAGAAGGGGTTGCAGCATCTTCTGAAAAATGTAATTAAAGCAACATGAGTACAAAGGTACTCAGCAAGACTTACATCAGATCCTACATACATGCACATTATCAAGAAGGGTTGGTGGAGTTATTGCAGCAAGCCAGCTTTGACTCTTGGCTAAGCTATCCTACGAGACTCCAACTTGAAATAGTTTTTCGCACACGAGTCCACTACTCACCACTTCAATACACTACCGAGGATCCACCTCCATCTTCCTACAGAAGAGCCATCCTCGGCACTCACGCTTATCTTGAGGCTTTTAGTAGTTTCTAGTTTACTTGTCTATGAATTGTATAGGCAACCAAGTAGTCCTTTACCGCGGACGCAGCTATTCGAATAGATTATGATAACCCTGCAGGGGTGTACTTCTTCATACATGTTTCCACCACTTAGCGTCTGCACATGACATGTGCTCGGCAGACATCAAGCGAAAGCCGACGTGGGTGTAGACCACGACCTACCTAAACACTCCAGTCTCTAGTCCAGGTTTATCGCCTATTCGGGTTCCATCCGTGAGGAGATCCGGCCGGGGTTTCGCTCACAGCCCCAAACGATGTGAACAGGGTTCCGCGACACCTAACGGGTGCCCGGTATACCCGGCCACGTACCTACCGCATCACAGCCCACCCCTAGGGTCAGCGCTGTCCACGGCCTCTAGTAAGCTACAAACACCAGAAACTACTTGCAACTCCGGGACAGAGAGCTAGGGTGAATAAGAAGTCGAGCAGGGTCATGTTTCAGGGCCCAATGTATGGTAGTAGCTGAATCTTAAATCACACATACAGATCTCAGTTCTTAAGGACGGCCTCAATGAAACAACCCACCATGTACTCCTACATGGCCTCTCATCGATACCTTTACCAAATCATGTTCAACACATCACGCTCATACTGACACGATCATTTCACTCTAGCCCATCACCCAGATGAACCAGACCTGACACGACTCTAAGCATAGCAGGCATAGCAAGGTAGGAACAACACACACACATGGCTCAATCAACTCCTACACATGCTAGTGGGTTTTATCTAGTTACTATGGCAATGACAGGTCATGCAGAGGAAATGGGTTCAACTACCGCAGCACACAGCAGTTTGAAATGCGTTGTCTTAATGCAGTAAAAGAGAGCAGGAGCGAGAACATGGGATTGTATCGATATGATCAAATGGTTGGTTGCTTGCCTGATGGGCCGGTGCACTGGTATTGTTCTTTGTTGGGATAATCACGATACTCCTCAGGGGCAGGACCTGCCGCAGAGAGCACCTATACACAGACATCACCAAACAATATGCAACAATATGATGCATGCATGAGACATGGCAAAATGAGTGTGTTGGGCTAATGCAACTAAGACCAGATGGTTTTGAATCATTTTGAACCAAAGATTCAAATTTCAAACTCATAGATGGCCCTTTAAAGTGCTTTATCTTGTTATGCACTAAACATCAGGTTAGCTTGCTTAAACATGCATGAAACCAGTAAAGATGGATAGATTGGATTTTTCTGATCATTTTTCATATATAACACTTTGCATTTGGAGCTAGAGATTAATTTCTATGATTTTTTGAAGTTTGTGTTATTTTCTGGAATTTCCTTCGAAATAATAATTCCAGTAAATAAATTACTGCGTCAGCATTGCGTCAGGATGACGTCAGTGGTCAACGGAACAGTCCAGGTCAAACCTGACTGGTGGGTCCCGTGTGTTAGTGTAATTAGTTTAACTGATTATTAGTTAACACTAATCCTAATTAGTTAACAGGGCTGGGCCCCACCTGTCATTGACCCAGAGGTCAAACTGGGCCCACTCGTGGTCAAACAAGGGGTCAGCGGGGTCAACTCGCTGGCGTTTAGCCGCCGGCGAGGCCGAACGCGGCGGCGAGAGTGCTTTTGTGCGTTCCGGCGACTAAATGAGCGGCGGAGGGCATCTACGAGTAGCCGGAAGCAAGCCGCAGCTCTTGGTGGTGGTGGTTGAGCTCGGGGTGGCCGGGAATGTCTTCGGCGACGACCTTGCCGGTCTCCGGAGTTCGGGTGAGGTCGAACTCGAGGCTACGGGACACGGCGAGGCTCGTGGAGTGGTGCTACGGGTTCCTGCGGTTGCGGTGAGTGTGATGGACACGGTGGTGTGGCCGGTGGTTAGCCGGAGACACGTCGGCGACGAGCTCGGCGGCGGTGCTTGCGGTGAAGCTTCGTGCGCTCGCTGTGGTGCACGAGAGCGAGAGAGGAAAGGGGGAGGGGGTAGCTGGGCTCACGGAGGTCTCGGAGAAGCAGACGGCGCGGTCGGGGACGAGCTGGTGCGGCGGCGACGGCGAAGGGGATCTCCGGCGATGGCGGATCGGACGAGGTCGGTGCAGTGGCTTCGGGGCATGCGAGCGCTCGGGGCTCGGCTAGCTCGAAGGAGAGGAGGGCGGCGGAGCTCCTGGACACGGTGGCGCGGCGCGGGGACGACGGAGAGCGCGACTACGGCGACGGTGCGGCTGCGGTGGCATCGGCCATGGTGCGGGAGAGCGAGTGAGAGGACCTGGGGGCGAATGGGTGTGTCCACGGGGTTCGGGGTGCGACGTGGAGTTCGTCCAGGCCAGCAGGTCGGCGAGAGGGGGAAGCAGGGCGACGGGCAGCTGCGTGGCGCGCGCTGGTGCCGCCGTCGAGCACCTGCCTGCCTGCCTGGCGAAGGCAAGGCCGGCAGGTGGGCTTGCCAGGTGGGCGCCAGGTAAGCCTCTGCTCCTCTTTGATTCTTTTCCTTTTCTATTTTGCTGTAAGTTTGTGGACTTTCTAAAAATACCTAGGCAACTCTAAAAATCACCAAACTGCTTATGGCCACTAACTGGAATATATCCAGCTTGGAACATTTTGGTTTGGAATTATTTGAGCATTTGAAATATTTTTATATGATTTAAATGCCCAAACTCAAATACTTATGATTTAATTCAAAGACCTTAGGATGACCTAGAAAATTGTGCACCACTTTTGGCAGAGGTTCTGAACCAAGACAAAAATGATGGACATTTTAGAAGGGCATTTCAGGTTCATTGAAAATATTTTTAGTAAACCCTAGTTGGTTTCAGAGGGGCTGGGGGTTCTGTCATCCCCATGTCAAATTTCTATTGAATGGAATAGACATGATGCAACACTCTAATGCATGACTAACTAGGATGTGACACTGGTGCCATGGCGGCGCAGTAGATCACGGAGTCCGAGGTGAGGCGCCTGACACAGGAGCTCCATGCCAAGGATGCGGAGCTCAGGGCCAAGGACGTGGAGCTCCATGTGCTCAAGTAGGAGAGGAGTGCCATGCTCCTCCGTTATGTGTGGGAGTTCACGGAGCTTCAAAAGCGGCAGGCGTCCACCACAAATATGCTCGAGGCGTCGGCGGCGTTGCTACAGAAAGCAAGAGATACGATAGGCCGTCAGGGGAGCCGGCTGGAGCGCGAGCGGGCCGATCGTGACGAGGTCCCGGATCGCCTCAGCCACTTGGTGAACCAAGTTGCCACACACGTGTTGCGGCTGTGTGATGCCTACCGTCGTGCCAGCGCGATGATGCTGGTCGTCGGGCTAAACCCGTTCGACCACTCGGTCGACTTCAACGAGCTGCAGCTTCTAGACATGGTCTCCTTCTTCACCTATATCTCCGAGGAGCTAAGACGTCTCCGCGCGATGGTGGGGGCTGAGCTGGACAAGGAGGGATTGCGGGCTGCCGTCGCCGTTGCCGGGCGAATCCTTTCAGGGCTCTGTCACTAGAATCCATTCGTGCCATTGGACACCGTCTTTGATGAGCTGGCTCCTGTCGACCAGGAGCGGGCTCTACGGGCGGTTGCACCCTACATCACCAACGTCATGTGCCTCGAGAAGTAGAGGGACTTCGCTGGTGTTTAGGCGCCCTCTGCATGGGCATGTCCATGTCTCGGCGCAACATGACCGTTGGATCAAACTCAGACGGTGCAGATCAGTCACTGTAGCACAAAGCGTATGGGTGTGTTTGGTTACATTCTCATCTCAATATAGTAGTTTCCTCTTCGTGTATTTTTGTTAACCTACTAGTGTGGACTCATGCACCCTTCATGTACTCTGCCTATCTGCCAAACACCCAAAAGTGGGTCTAGAAGGGAACTTTTGCTCCCATCCCGTGCACCCTTCATACACCCTGCCTAACACTATTCGTGCTTCATATGGTTCATGTTTCGTGGAGTACTGTAGCACCGTACTCTCCGTGCGCTGTAGACCTACTTCTGTTAACATTGATCTCACCATTCATTCTCGACCGGATAGTCGAAAAAGCGGTACTATGTTACATATAGGAGTATTTGACATGCGCACAACATCATTTGTTATCATCATATCTTACTACACTAGCAACAAGATTGTCTAGTACTGACGTATGAACCACTGCACATGCCTAGTAGTAGGAGCACTGTGTATGTTCAAGTGGCTGCCGTGTTTCGCACTCCTCCGTCGTAATAGTGGAAATGCTTGTTGTAATCATTTTCTTCTTCAGAAAAACAGTGGACACGCTCTACCATGCGGATCCTCCTCCAGCCATGCACTAAATTACTCACACTCGCCGACGTGTGGGACAGCCAGCACCTGGGTCCACCAGCCATGCACTAAATTACTTCGTAGTAGAGTGACGGTAGATTACCCCGATTGAAGCGCCGCAGTAATGCCAAATGAGCCGTCAAATCACAAAACCCCCTCCTTTCCAGCAGTAAGTTGGACGGACGAAGCAACCATCATTTCACTCTTCTCTCTCAGCTTCCTCTCTTGAAGAAAACCCCCACTCGCTTCGCTTCTCCCTCATCGCAACCATCATTTCATTCTTCTCTCTTAGCTTCCTCTCTTGGATGGACGCTGGAGCACTGGCCGACGTGATGTCTATGGCTCTGGCCAAAACCGTCAAGGCTCAAGGTACGGAGAAGTGCAAGCACCCCGCCGAGACTACCGCAGACAAGCTCAAAGCCATCGCCCTGTCCAAGCCCCCCTCTCCGGGATCCCTCATTAAGCAAGTCCAGGTAATGTCTCTTGTTGACGATCTTTTTCTCGATCTTGATCGTGTTTTTTCATCTAACACACAGTAGTTGTACTGGTAGTACAACTTTCTGGGTGATCTTGCATGTGATTTTAGTGTGCCAAATGACGGTTCTAAATTCCTCTTTGACCAAAAGATGCGAGTGATTGACACTGATTTCTTATAGATTACTTTCAACTACTCCCTCTGTCCCAAATTTCTTGTCTTAGATTTTTCTAGATACGGATGTATCTAATACTAAAATGTGACTTGATACATCCCTATCTAGACAAATCTAAGACAAGAATTTTGGGACGGAGGGAGTACTTTATGAACATCAATGCTACCTTTGAAGAGGGTATATTTGCCTCAGTAACTTATGTTATGGATATTGCAAGTAATCCCTCTGCTCTCATGCCTTTGAAGACATGTTCTAGTGTCTTTGTTCACTCATTTCTGTGTGTATATGTAGTCATATATGGAGTATAATATCGAAAATCATCTTATATTTCTGAACGGAGGTAGTAATAAAATATGATTTCTGTTTGAATTAGAACCAGGTCCGCGGTGGAGATGAAGTTCTCAAAGTCATGCCGTGTGAATTGGAAGACCTGGGGATGAGTTCTACTGCTAAACTATCCAGCTGTTGTGTCCTTGTCTCCACGTGTCCTGAAATAGTGTTTTCCTGTAGCATTGTTGTCAGGCGTGTTCTCGAGGCTGTACTTGACCACAACAATTTCCTGGTTGTGCCTTCGATTATGAAGGGTGTGGTTCTTGTAAAGCTTTCCAACAAATCTGATGCGGCCTGTCTTCATCATCATGTTTATGAGTGGAAAGACCACTCTGTTAGGTTCTGCAAGGTTGACAAGATGGTGATGGTGCATGTAGCATCTCTCACGAAGTCCATGGCCTAGTCAGTTATGCGGGGTTCATCCCGTAGGTCGGTGGCAAGAAATAGTCTGCGGAGTTTAATTAGTGCAACTTTGCTTGTCTGTAGTAAGTACT
This sequence comes from Triticum dicoccoides, assembly GCF_002162155.2. Classification (NCBI taxonomy): domain Eukaryota; kingdom Viridiplantae; phylum Streptophyta; class Magnoliopsida; order Poales; family Poaceae; genus Triticum; species Triticum dicoccoides. Next base: position 658,855,795 of record NC_041391.1, on the reverse strand, counting down.
ATTGTTCAGTACTTGATTTGTGTTTGTGAACCCTGTATTGTTTATTAGTTCTGCCGCTTTTGGTGTGTGGTCAGTCCTAAGAACGGCCTATGTTAATTTCTGTCCACTCAATTCAGTCTGTATATTTTGAAGTATCCAGATCATCTTTTTCGTGAGGACGGTTTATCAATTATTGTTACACTCCAATATCTATGCATTGCAGGGTTTATCGCACCCACCAGGATTTCTAGTCCCATGGATGTTCGGTCCATACGATTTGTCACGACCTTTGGGCTGTCCTGCTTGTGGGAGTAGGAGCAGCCCCTGCATGGCACCCGTAGTTGGACGATCAATCTTCTGTTTATTACTTCAACATAGTGATTTCCTGGTAAGGATTCACTCGTGTCACATCAAGTAAATCTTATTGATTTACTGTCTAAATCTTATTGATTTAATGTCATGTTTTCTTTCTTTTCATGCAATTTCACGATCCAGGTTTTGCCTTGTGACATTCATCACAGAATAAACCGTTTGTTTTTTGCTCTACGATGGCTATTTTTGCAGGTTTCACTTCTTATGTCGTGTCAGTAACGAAGGCACTGTCCATCACTTATATTACTGGAAAAATTGGATCAGTCTGTTGTCTGAGTACAAGCTGAATCCCTATGATGAACTGCAGTTTGGTTTAACAAAAACGCCACAATTAGTCATTCTCGCGTTTAAAAGAAATGAAGAAAAAAATGGATCATGGTCACGGATCTTAGTCAAGTTAGAAAGCTGATCTTAGCAGACCAGACACGATCGCCATTGTCTCGCACATCAGTACCACCTTCAGCAACGGATCAAGCACCGACAATTGCTCTAGCATTGACAGTGGCAGCAGCTCAGTCTGATCCAGCTGAGGATTGGGCACCGACCGCGTCAGCGGATTAGTCTGATCTACCGGAGGATCGGGCATCGACACCGGCACCTGCTCCGACACCGGCACCAGCTCTACAAGGAGCACCATCTCCGGCAGCAGCAGCGGCTTCGGCACCTGCACCAACACTTGCACTTGCATCCGCTCCGGCCCATGCAGTTGCACTGGCAACAGACTGGGCTGCAGTTCACACTTCATATACCAAAGTCCTTACAAAAACCGACATGTCCACCTTCTTGGTAAGCATTGGCCGCCGAAGTGCTTCGTTCTTTTTTCTTTTCATGTTGTTTCACATGTTTCACTGTGTTGATCTAACTGTTTGGGTATGTCTTCTTGTTTGCAAACAAAGAATTCCTAGAGCAACGAGGGAGTCGTTCAACAATCCGGGCGACCGCAGCCAAGTTTCTCTTACCATGCGCAACCTTGGTGTGAATGAACCTGCTCAATATACCGTAAGTACAAAGGATGGTTGCATGATGATTGATGCTAAAGGATAGTCAAGGTTCAAATCTAAATCATATCTTGCGGTAGGGGATGATGTCAAAATCGAACTTTCTCGGCAAGGAGAGCTGGTCCAAATCAACTTTGAAATTCTTCAGTAGCAGCATGCAACTGCCGAACTGATCTATCCTCTGAGAGATTTTTATGTAATAATCTGGCATGGTGAAACAAGTGTCATGTGTGTATAAGTAGTACGACAGTATTATTTATCACATGGTATATCGTTGATAGAATTGCAACTCTGATTGCTGGTTAGGAACTGTCGTTTGATTTCATTCCAACAGTTGTCGTGCGTTATTCAATTTTCTGTATTCGCCTTGCGACAACATCTAAAACCAACGCCGTACCGATCGCTTGCAATATGAAAAGCGCTGAGTTAGAACACATGGGCCCCCAAACATGCAAGGTGGGCCTGCGGCCCAAAGTCCAAAACCGTGAGCCTGTCTGAGTATTATATTCTCAGCTGAACCCCCATAATGCCCGTGCGTTGCACGTAACATCAAAATGCATTTGTATGAGTATTTTATCTTGTGAGAGAAAAGGATGAACGAGGGAAGGCCTTATTTGCAAATGTGGAGAGGTGTGTGGGTACCTTTTTGCAAAATTGCCAAAGTTTCCTTCCTATCCGTCAGATATAAATCGGACGACCTATATTGGAGGATGGTAGGCACACCATCATCACCAACTCGTCTATACTGTGTTAAAAACAACTCTGTTTTTTATAATTATATATGTCATATATATTCCCCTTGATTTTTCTTATGTATAAATTTGTGATATAAAAGATTTGTATATTTCTTTATAGAAGGAGTATCTCTCTGTCAAAAAATATATTTATGTGTAAGTAGTTACTCCTGTCTTTCTACTTCCTTTCGCTGATATGTGGGGCAACTGGCAGTGGGGTCCACATGCCATATGCACAAATTAGAGTGCACAACTGCACGGTAGACACACCCGGGTCGTAGCGCCGCAACAATGCCCAATGAGCCCTCAAATCACAAACCCCCCCTTTCCAGCTTTAGCAGTAAGCTGGATGGATGAAGCGGTGGGCCTGAATCCCCTTCTCCCTCGTCTGCTTGTTCAGAGAAAACCCCCTCTCGGCGATTGCATAGGTTTTCTCATGGAGAACCAGGTACGAATTCTTCATCCATCCCCGATAAATGCAAGTCCTTAGTCGCAGGTAATCCTAGGATGGTAGCCGCCACCGTTGATGCATTTTTCTTCCTACTGAATCTAGTATGTTTCATTTGCAGTGCCCAAAGTGCGAGGACCCTACAGGTTTCTACGCCCTCGGCGAGACGCCACACTTGTTCCTTCTCATCCTAACATAGGATTTTGAAACGCGCACAATATGTTCCTAGAATCCGCTTTTCTATCCGGGAGGTTGGGGTTTTTTTGAACATGCTGTCGACTAATTTGGAAATTTGGATTGCTATATTTGGATAAAAGGTACTACTAGTACGATGGTCAACACTGTCGTGAAGGAGGAAGTTATTTCTAGATTTGGATAGGGAATACATTGTGTTCTCATATTATTTTTCTTGCAGTGTATTATTTGCTCTGCCAGAACACATGTACTCAAGATGCTCGGCCTTGCCATAACTGAATACACTAGTTTAATGGTAACAGTGAAGACAAGCCATGGATATAAGTTCCAAGTTGGCTTCATGAACCAAGAACATCACTGATTTTTTATGGCCAAACTTGGATATACTTTCTCAAGTGTTACAGACTGAAAGTTGGCGCACAGATGTTGATGGAAATAGCAGAACCTGGTCTCATCTTCACTGTGATCTTCCACCCCGATGTTGTTCCAATTGTTCATCCATGTTAGTTTTGTATCTGGTTCTTGCTTGTTGCCTTGATTACTTCTTAATCCACCTAACCTGTCTAACCGATCACAATTTAACTTTAGAAGTAGCAACGAATCTCTCAAGAAGATGCTACTTCTAACTAATATTTTCTTATAATTGGTGGAATGTGTAGGTTTTTTTAGAGTTAAGCAAGCTGCTCGTTTGTTATTCTGTAGTAACTCGACTGTTACTGATGGCACTGAAGTTGACTGGGACGACATCCAGAAGTTCCTACACTTTATTGATCGTCTTGAGGTCCTTGTGGGGCGTTTCAATGGTGGAAGGCCACGAGAGATATGTGTGCCACTGCTGCACTCATTGAATAGGTCCAACTGTATCGAGAAACTTAAGGTACGAGCTATTTTCTGTTATATATGTTGTTCATAAACTATTGCTTATACACAGTTTTACTGCTGTGATCTTCTTGAAACAGAAACTGCCCAGTTCTATTGTTCCTATACAGATGCTTGACCATGGTCGGGTCAGACTTTTGCTTGGTCACAACATGATGTTTATGTCGACCTACTCAATTCCCCTTGGAGGTGAAAATATACTTATTCATGGGTAGTCTCAAATAATGAAGGCCCGTCCATCTTGGAGAATTGGACAGAAGATTATGTTCATGCTTTTCCATGGCTCTAAAGCGAATATCCTGTTTGTTGATCAGATTGCGAGATGAAGCCGCTTTCAGAAGGTTGTGGATACGCGGGGTGGCGCCTGGGCCTTGTCCTGGGGCTTGGCGGCCTCACCCTTGGTTAACTGTAGGTAAAGTAGCACTGTTCGAGGCGTGCTTTGTATGGTTGAACCTGTATAAGTACTCATACTGCTTTTTGCTTTGGTTGTTAAGTGCCCCTGCTGGTTTCAGTTAAGGTTGTTAAGTACTCCTGTTGCTTTTACAGTCTGTCGTGTTTCTTCAGTCCTGTCTTCCTCCAGCCGCCAAAACCAAACCAGCGCTGGCGGGGCCGCCTGCTTCCGCCTCCCAACAGCTGGCTACACCTCAGCGCACGCATCGCCGCCCCACCGTCTCCTAAATCATTAACGCCGACGTCCTCTGCGCGGTTTGGTGCGCTCGCCGCAACACTACCCTCTCGCATTGTCAACATGGTCAACAAACAACAGGAATCGGCAGAAGTACGTGGATAGGATGACTGTAGGGGCCCACCACGTCAGCGTATGGAAAAATAAAATGCTTCCTCCTAGTGTTTTCCTGACATCTAGGACCCACGACATTGTGAGCGTATATAGTCAATAGACAAGAGAACAACACAAGATCGGCTGACACCTGGGACGTAGCTGCTCGAGTAGTATTTTTTTGTTATTATTGAGATGGAGCAGGGTTTGAACTGGGCTGTGGCCCGTCTAGCCCAGGCTTATATTTTATGTTCACCATGTGACCAGCCCAGCTATTTTTTCTTTGTGAAATTGAGCCCAGTTTATTTTTTTCTGAAGAATACCCAATCCAGGCCTACTTATTTTTCTTCACCCTGATGGGCTGCAACTCTTTCAAGATGCCTGCAAATCTTGAAAGTAATATAAATGGGCTGTAAATATAAAAAAAGATGACAAATTGACAATTACTTTATAATTTCTGAATTTTTTCACATTTTCAGATTCCTTTTTCACTGGGAATTAACCTAATTTCAATATATCTTCAAAGTACTTTAAATCTGGCTCGACATTTTGGTATTAAAAATAGTTTGAAACCCATAGAAATATGTGAAATTGGCCCTGGCTAACCCAAAAAAAACCACTGCAATAAATTGCATAAGAAGTTGCCATGAGCTATATATAAATTATTAAAAAAAAGAGGGAGTGGTCTGACTTGTGGGCTTGTTTAGTTGACGCGTATGCAAGATTTTTTTAGTTATTATATACGTCAATAAACTATTCTAGCACACGTAACCGTTGGATGTCAATCCAATGGTTGTCGTGTTCCTTCAATCTCTGATCTTCTTGCTCCAGCCGCCAAACCAACACCGGCGGGACCGCCTGCTCCCGCCTCCCGTGGCCGCTGTGCTGCCGCGCAGGCCTCAGCGCCCCCTACTACTCCCACTGCTGGCCAGGGCATCCCTCTACTCACCCACACCCCCTGTTATTCTGCGGCGATGGCAGCCTCACACCGCAGCCAAACCGGTGAACCCTCGTACTCCTCTCTGTGCGGGCTTTCACTACCGCGTCTTCCTCGGCTCCGCGTCGTCCCGTTCCTAGGCCTCGCCGTCGTCCACCGCCGTGGTGCTCTCGGTGCAGCATGGTCAATGTGGTCAACGACCGACTTCCATCGGAAGAGTACTGTACATGGAGAGGCTGACAGCTGGGTCCACGGCAGCCGCAAGGAAGTGCCTCCTTATTACGCGAAAAATAATTATTCCTCCACCTGACAACAGGGAACCATCAGATGGGGCACCAGTATTTCGCAAAAAAACGTTTCCCCCTAACTACTGGGACCCACCGGATGGGCCACCGTATTTCGCGAAAAAAACGTTCCCCCCCGCTGTCAGCTCGGACCCACCGGAAGTGCCTCCTTATTACGCACAAAAAATGAATACCCCCTGCTAGCTGGGACCCACCATGGTGGGAGGCTGACTTGTGGGCCTACTAAGTTGACTGGGACGGAGGCCTTTTTCAACTTTAGTCAATATATGAACGATTCTAGCTCCAGTGACCATACGATGTCCATCCAACGGCCGTAGTGCTTCTTCAACCTGTGGTCTTCTTGCTCCAGCCGCCCAAAGCAGCGCCGGTCGTGCCGCATGCTCCTGCCGCCGGTGGCTGGCTGTGATGCCGCGGAGGCCTCACCCCCCTACTGCTCCCACCGCTGGCCAGACCATCCCTCTACTCACCCACACCCCCTGTTATTCTGTGGCGACGGCAGCCTCACACCGCAGCCGAACGAGTGAACCCTCATACTCCTCTACGCGTGGGCATCCACTGCCGCCTCTTCATCGGCTCCGCGTCGTCCCCTTCCTAGCCTCGCCGGACTATACGTGGAGAGGCTGACAGCTGGGTCCACGGCCGTAGTAAGGAAGTGCCTCCTTATTATGCGGAAAATAGTGATTCCTCTACCTGATAGCAGGGACCCACCAGACGGGCCACCATATTTTGCGGAAAAAATGTTTCCCCCCTGACTGCCGGGACCCACCAGCTACATCTTCGCATGCAAGGAATAGCCTGACAGTCGGGACCCACCTGGTCGAAGCATATGTAGTGTTGTCATTCTTGTCGCGAACATGTACGTACATACTGGTGGATGTAGAGGCGCGCACGTGTCGTAATAGAGGCGCGCACGTAGCATGTATACGTATGTACAGCGGCTAGTGTGCAAGAAAGAAAATACGGCCACGTATGTGTACATACGGGCAGGGTCTCGAACGCCTACTCGCGCATACATACGGCCAGGGCTCGTGTACATGGCTAGGTCGGAACGGAGAAACAGCGTCGTCGTCGTGTTCATGGGGAGCCAACCGGCTGGGTCGGAACGGAATGCGTCGTCGTGTTCATCGGGAGGGCTTGGACGGATCATGCGATGGAAACGAGGCCTAGCGTACCGCAGAACAGAGGAAACGGCCTTGTGTTCGACCGGCCACGTTCGAAACGGGATCCTGTTCATCGGGAGGGGTCTGGCGTACTGCAAAACGGAGGAAACGGACCTCCTACGGTCGAAACGGGGGTCCTGTTGATCAGGAGGGGTGTGGCGTACCGCAAAACGGACGAAACGAACTTGTGTTGGAGCCCTACGGTCGAAATGGGGGTCCTATTCATCGGGAGGGGTGTGGCGTACCGCAAAACGGGACTCCACGGGATACTGTTCATCTCCACCGACGACCTCCTCCAGCCTCCATGGGTTACTGTTCATCCACCGTAGACCTCCTCCAGCCTCCACCCGCTGCTGTTCATCCACGGGATCCTGTTCATCCAGCCTCCACCGCGCGCTACTCCACGGGCTCCTGTTCAACCACCCCTCTCCATGGGCTCCTGTTCAACCACCCCTCCACAGGCTACTGTTCATCCACCCCTCCACTGTGTACTGTTCATCCAGCCCTCCACGGTGTCGTCCTGTTCATCCAGCCCTCCACGGGGTCCTGTTCATCCAGCCCTAACTGGCTCGATCAATCGGGGTCCTGTTCATCCAGAGGCAACGCCATGGGTCCTGTTCATCCACTCCCACCGCTCATTGTTCATCCACCCCCCCGCAACGCTCACTGTTCATGCAAACCCCCCTGCAACACTCACTATTCATCCAGAGGCAACATCGATCGGCTTCAGTTAGCAGCAGTAGCGAAGGAATCGCTCGGGTTCAGTAACGCGTAGCCTGTAGTGCAATCGCTTAGGTTCAGTTAGGTGACGCCTCGCTCGGGTTCAGTAAGAGCCCAACGCCTCGCACACACGCGCGTACGTGTATGAGAGAAACGCGCATCGCTCAGCCCCCGACCACCCACCTAACCGGGAACTCCCCAAAATTTTCCTCGCCCTCGCTTCTACCACGGTTTTTTTCGTCATGGACGGCCCAAATAGTGTCATGCAACTGCTTCTCCGGCCCGCCCAGGATGAAAAGCCCATTTTCTGTCATGATTTTTTGTCATAGAAGTAGGAGCCCACCACATCTATGATGATACCGGGTTTTGTCACAATTATCGTCATAGAAGTGTCATAAGTATGACAGAAAAAAGTTTGGTTCGGCCCAAAATGTCACGGATGTGTCTTTTTTTTGTAGTGCTACCCGAGATCTGCCGGGTTTGACACTGACATTGGTGCTTTCATTGAGAGCTCTGCTGTGTAGTCACAAAAAGTGATCTATGGAACGTCTTGTCATCAACAACGACATCACTTCTAGAAGGAGCCTAACTTTAGGGCAGATCCTCCAGCTCGGCGATTTCACCGTGAGTGCCCGCATTGCCATTAAGCCAACAGCTTTCCCCACGATCGCTAAACACTGCCCCCACATCGGTCTCGAATACTCCAAAAAGATGGACCCGGCGGACATCTCATCCTTAAACGAGCTGCTAGATCGCATCACCGCCCTGGGGTTTTCAACGAACTATGATTTGATCAGGCTTAAACCTGACCAGAGGGAAATCAATCTCATGCCGATCACTCACTTGGTAGCGGTTGTTGAGGAATGAGCCAAAAACGCTTCTTAACCTACATTGAAAACCAGATATGTTAGGGTCTCTGAACTCCTTGAGCCGGATACCCTTCCTTCGGATGGGACTCCGCGTCCTCCAAACTCAGGGTCGGACATAGTGTCCGGGGAGCACTTGGATCTTCCCGGACCCGAACTGGTGACCTCAGAAATTTTACAAGCTCCAGACACAACTCCGGTTCGGGATTCAAGTTTTACTCCACCCACCCACCATAATCAGTACTATCCAAGTAATTCAAGCCCTCCAGACATATATTACCTGATGTATGTACGACATCAACCTCAGGAAACGGTCCATCACTTTTGGGCCAGATTCCAACTTGTCAAGAACAAGATCAAAGATTGCTGCGACGATGATGTAGTCTCGGTCTTTCATCGCAATTGTACCGACGAGGGAATTCAGAATGCCCTCGACCGTCGTCGCATACCGAGTTTCACGAAACTATTGCAGGTGGTACAAAAGTACTGCGTGATGGAAAGCACATGGAAGGCCTAGAAAACCCAACTAGAACCTGCTACCTTTAAGCAGTGTCCGGCCCGGGCTAAATGGATACACCCTTACAAGGCATCCGACTATAAGTCCATCCGTAGAAAAAACAAAGCCTTTACGGGATACAGGCCCGTTCTTGACGAACTCCTTGACAAGCCCTGTCCAATACATGCGAATCCAAGCACAGACTCAACTCATAGTCTCCAAGCATGTTGGTTACTCTAGCAGGTGGCTAAAAGTGGGGAGGCCATCCTCACCACCTCCACTCCAGGGAAACATTCTCTAGAGGAGGACAATTTTAACGTCCTCATGGTCTTCAAGACTTTTTCTTCAAATAACTGGTGTAAAAGGGCACTCCATGACCTCGCTGAAGTCCACCAAGTAACTGCAACAAGCCCATGGAACGGTACGGCAATAACCTTCACCGCTGACAACGAACCAAGGGACCAATCAGTCCGAGCACCCGCCGCTCTAGTACCAAACCCTATTGTGGATGGCTTTTGCCTCACCGAAGTACTCATGGATGGCAGCAGTGGGCTTAACCTCATCTACGAGGACACGCTCGACAAAATGCAGGTTGACAGAACAAGCATCGAGCAAAGTAGTACCACCTTTCGAGGCATCATCCCCAATCGAGAGCACAATGCTTTGGGAGAATTAGACTTGAAGTAGTATTCGGCACGCCTGAAAATTACAGGTCCGAAGAGTTGTTCTTCCATGTGGTTCCCTTCAATAGCCGATATCACAGCATTCTCGGGCGGGATGTGTTCTCACGCTTCCAAGCTATACCCCATTACGAGTACATGAAGCTTAAAATTCCAGGGCCCAATGGACTAATCACAATTTCAAGTGACCCGGATAAAGCACTCCTTGCCGAAAACAAAACCGCATCCTTGGCCCTTGAGGCACTATCCGTAGCCCTTGCGGCCAAAGAACTAACCACCCTATGATCCACGGTGGACAATGATGATGGGATTCTTGATAAGAGACCTAAATCCACCTCTTTCAAGCTAGCAGATGAAATAGTTAAATTTCAAGTGCACCCGACGAACCCCAATAAAATAGCGTCCATCGAAGCACAGTTGGATCCGGCGGTAGACGCCGCCTTAAGTGCGTTCCTACGCAAAAATTGGGATATCTTCTGTAACACCCCAAAAATTTTGATTTGGATTTTTTTATTAAAATCTTTATTTGATTTAAAGGAGGTTATTTGAATTATTTTAAGGGACTCTCCTTCTCAAAATCTTTTATGACAAACTTTGGAAAGGACCTTCTCAACCTTGATCTTTTTTCTTAAGGGTTTTTCAAAATTTTGTTGGCTCTGCTCAAATATTTTCTTTGGGAAAGTTTTTGAAATACTTTCTTTTAATGACTTTGGATTGATCCTTCCACATTCAAAAATCTTCTTGCCTTGACCTAGGTTGAAAATTTTACTCCAAAACCCCTCCCTCCACTTTGGGTCAAGTCAAATATCCAATCCCAACAAGTTCAACCCATTTTTGATTTTTATTCTATTTATTTTATCCTCAAAACAATTTCTGTCATTTATTTTGGACCTAGGTGATTTTTGAAAGGAACCACCAGGACCCTTTTGAGTTTTGGCTCCAAACAAAATCCCCTGGCTAGTCCTTAGTACCCTCAACCTAGAACTATCAAGATCCACTCTTCCACAATTCAAAATTTTCAAATTTTGCTTGCTGCAAGTTTGAACCAGAATTGCCAAATTTGGTGAAATTCATCCTTTTCCTTCTCCAAAAATTCTGAGATAAATCAGTCCACCCCTTGATGCATTGAGAGGCCACCTCACCAAAGATCAACTCCATAAAGCTTTTACACATGCCAAAAACATTTCATCAAACACATGGCGTGCACTGTTCCTGGCAATATTCAGTAAAATTCAGAGATGCAGTGTTGGGTTCAGTTGGCAGCGTCGTTTTCTTCAGAGCCTCGGCGTCCATCTCGCCAGTGCCCGCGTTGGCACGATGCTCACTGCTCCTTCTCCTTATCCAGAGCGCCGCAAGATCATTTGGACGGGCGCAGGTGTCGGTGGTGACGTGGCATCTCATCGTCGGCAACTCCTACGGTCGCAGAGCCACCCGTGGCGGCCAGCAGAAGCCAGCACCACCTTTCGGCGCCGTCCAGCACCACCCAAGCCACCCGAAGCCTCCGCATGGCCGTACGCTTGCCTGTGCACGCTGCGGCACCGTCGCCGTGGCCTGAGCAGTGCAAAGCGTGCTCTCTACCGCCACCGAGCCCCGTGAGCCGTTCTGTCGAGAACGTGGAGTGCCACCCAAGTTTTGCCCAGCTTAGCCTTGGAATGGGACCAGTGGGCCAATCCGCAGTCGCCTAGCCACCTAATCCACCTGCCCACCCACTGCCTCGCCGTAATCATCGCCGGCGTTATCCCGTTCACGGCCACCGCCTCGGATCGGCTATAAAAGGGAGCCTCGAGCTAACCTTCGACCCAGCACCCCTCCTACACCTCACCAGAGCCACGCCTAGCCTCTAGGAAGACCGCGGGGAGGCCTTCTTCCCCGACTCCGGCCACCCTGATCCGCCACGGGCTCCGGCACGATTCACTCCGGTGAGGGCACCTCCGCCTCCCAAACCGCGTCATCAACTCTCTAGTGCACCCACTCGTCTGAGCCTGACTCCAGTTTGAAGTTTACAGCTCTCCTCAACGAGACCCATCACCACCCGAGCCGCCGTCCGCCGGAGTTGAGGCCGCCGTCGACGTGGTGCTCGCTGACGATCAACTCCACCACCCACAGGTGCGGAAGGACCCTCCGTCCCCCCTACCTCGTCGTGGATCGCCGCCGGCGACCACCACAGCCCTCGGGCGCCGGTGACTCTGTTTGAAAATTCAAACCTGACGGGTGGGACCCCTCGTCAGCTTTTTCCTTTTTTGCCGAACCGTTTTCCGAAAACGCCTTCGGGCAGAATACGTTTTCGTTTGGAGTTGGCGGGTTTCTAATCGAAACGTTTTCTGTTTTTATAAACTAGCCCCCAGAAACTTTCTATTTCATTACAGATGAGTCCCTGGACCAAAACCTTAATAACTTTTAAACAAAAGGCGATTTTGAATTGATTCTTTTTCTGTCATCTTTATTTTTCTGTCTAGTTTTTATCAGATTTAATTGAAAAATATTTGGAAAACTTTTTGTGCACACACGGTATTTACGTTAGTATGCGATTTCTTTATGCCGTAGATACCGACAGAGGTGACGGAACCGCGAACATCACCGAGCTAGACTCCGACTACTCCGAACTAGGCAAGCATGTTTGAACCTTTGATATGATGAGTGTTTTGCATGTTTGCTTGAGTAGCTAGTTCATGGCATGTTTATAGGAGCGTCGGTAATTGTTATATTGCATGCAAAGTAACAGCAAGTGAGCTTCAAAACTCGATGTGTATTTGATGGGAGATAAACTGATCATGTGGTGACATGAAAGGTGGTAAGATGGTATTGTTGAAGCATGCCCGTCTTATGCCAAACCGTTCAACTCCAGTGTTAACGTGGATCAAGTCACATTACCGTCCATCCCCTTTTTGTGTGCTACCACATGTTTTCTGCAATGAATATGGTTTAGTAGGTTGCAAACCTCTTTCCTCGCACACATAAAATAGAGGGGCCGGGATGAGGGTTCCATGGCCCTAGATTAAAGCCAGTCATCCGGTCAGGGGGCATGGGTGTTTCCGGTTCGACCGAGAGGGGGGCACCCCTTAGAGCGCACGATATAAATATGATCCCATGCTACTCGAGGTTGTGGCCTCCCCTTCTCAAAGTTTTTCTTGAACGTTGCCTAGGGTGATTCCTGGCATCAGGACATGGAATGGGTGTGTACTGGTTGGATGAGTTTCCTCTGAAATACCGTAAACAAAACTAGTCTGTTGTGACTACTGGATTCCGTTGGCTGTGGTTAAATAGTACATACTCTGTAGAGTCAAAATCATTCAAGTAACTGTATCTATGGTCGAGGACTATAATCAACTTATCTATGTCAGTCTCAGTGTCAGTTTCAGTGAGATCCTCCGGAGAACAAACATGAGTGGTAAACCCGGCTGAATGTTATTCCTGTGGATGGACTAACCTGTTGTTTATTACTGAGTATTTTCTTGGAATGACTTAATTTCATGAACAAATGATGACATATAAGCCCTTTATGTGACGTCGCGTAGATGTCCGACTGTGGCATTCTTGTTGTTTATCTTTGTTATAAGCCCTTTATGTGACCTCGCATAAACGTCCGACTGTGGCATCTATGTTAATTACTTTCACTATAAGCCCTTTTCGAGATGTCGCGTAGACGTCCAACTGTGGCACGCACCGTCATTTACATTTCAATATAAGCCCTTTTTGTGGTGTCGCTTAGACGCCCGACTGCGGCATGTTAATTTATTTTTACCTTTCGAGGCGTCGCTTCACACACCCGATTGGTTTTCAATTACTTTTATTGGGATCTCGGGAGGACTACCGCCTGACTTCCTTTTAGTTAACCTCCCGTGCACATTTATTATTTAATTATGCCTTACTAATCTGCTCATGTGCATCATGTTTGCATCTGTTATATCTTATGTCCAAACTGTCTTGCGAGTACATTCAAAGTACTCACCTGGCTTGTTGATATGGCCAGATATCGACGAAGGTGGTCTTATGGATGAAGAGTATGATAGTGAGTCCGACGCCTAAAGGAGTCCCAGTCAGTCTCGAACGATCCTGGAATTGGTCACTTGTTTCATATATGCTTCCGCTACCCAAATAAATCATCGAGCCTCACTCCGACGCCCGATGAGCTGTAAGATTAGGAGTGATGTCACCCACTTCACTGTGACATATCCACCACCACTTTTATTGCGAGTAAGTAGTATGCCACCATACTCCGTGTGCCATATCCGCCCTTATGTATAATATCAGCACACTTGTAATAATATTGTTGAGAAGCCTCAGCTCAACCTTGTATGACATTTAGTACTACTGGATATCTGAATCAAGGATTTGTCTACTGGTAAGGAAGATTTTCCTATACCGGTCCAATAAAAACGGTCGGTTTCTCAATAAAGGTTTTATTAAAAAACCGGTCGTGACAAACTTGGTATCAGAGCCAGGCTAACTGTAGGAAGCCACTAGGTGCGATCGCTAATCGGTTATTAGCGTAATAAGTGCTATTTTATTATTTTGCAAATGTAGTCATTTTCTGACAGTCAGCATAAATTTATGATCTGACTATTCAGAATTTTTGCCTACTTTTGTAGATGGGTGGCAACGACTGTGAGTCACAAGTGTTCGCTAATGTACCTGAGGGGTTCGTCAAGCTTCTCATCTCCATCGTCAAAGTCACGATCGGGCCATCGACTCATCCATAGTTCACACTCTACCAGCACAAGATCAGCGACAGTCTGTCTATGCACTAGGCCGCGGTGCAATTCAAAGGAGGACGTGTTGAGTTTTGCCGCCTCCGATTTGCGGGGAGGGCCATGCCTACGGAGAGGCATGCTATGCAGATGGCTTCCCGTGGGGCGATAGCTTGTCTTCGGGATATTCTTCCTTCAATGAAGACTCATCGCTACCGCTACCTTTCATGCCACGTGCCATACACATGTCACTATGCATTCGCTTGCGCTAGGGGGGAGAGAGATGAGGCTATTGAGATGTTGGTTGAATATATCAAAGCTCTGGAAGTAGCTTTGGATAACCTCGTGGACGACCTTGTGGCTGCTCGTATGGACTCCGTGCAGAGATGTTCCGCCAACAGGAGGGAGCTCCTCCATACAGCCCTACCACTGACGTTCGTATCATCCTCAGCATCCTATACACCTGCCATCCGCGCCACTGCTCACCGCCGGCCTACTCCTGAAGAATTTGACCAAGTCATCGCTCCTACTCTGGTCAGAGCTGCACCACCTACCGCACCCGCACCAGCTCCACAACTTAGTGCTTCACGCCTGGAGCCTATTAGTGAGGAGGAGGCTGAGTCTCCAGCACCACTGGGTCTTACCCTTGGCAGGCCGAGGGAAGTCCTTACCATCTCCGACCGAGTGCGCCTAGCAGCCATGCGATGTACCAGCTTGTGTGATATGTTTATATGTATATAGGTTGTGAGAAGTAGTCTGTGTGCGCATCATGTAGGAACTGGGAGAAGTGCACTAGCCCAAATAACATGTCAGGATTGTGTACGCACATCCTGAGTGATGTATTGTATAATTACTGCTTGCATGTAAGATATGTACTAAGCGGTCCTTCTCCATGCGCAATCAAGTATTTCCTTGAAAAATGTTGGAGTTCTTAAATTTCCGCCTTTGCAAAATGATTTCTTGTTGCCACTAAGTTTTTCTCATGAGTTTTACAAAAATACCCTAGAGTGGAAAATGCCTCGTCCTTGGACTCGTTCCATGCCAAGTCCGCCGGAAGAAAATTTTGGTACCCAGACTAGCAACAATTTCACATAGGGGCAGTCAAGTGAGCAAGGCAGTGAAGCAGCATATTCTCAAATATGTCGCCTTTATGAGCAAAGCCAGCAACAACATCAGGAAATGATGAACCATGTTATTAATATGGGAAATCATCATGGACCATATCAGCAGCAATCCAAATTGTCTGAACTACAAAAGACGCGTCCCCCAACATTCTCTCACACTGATAGACCTCTCGAGGCAGATGATTGGTTCGAGACATTGAGAGGAAATTAGTTATTACACAATGTTTGGACCGTGAGAAGGTACTATATGCACCTCACTATCTCACTGGAGTAGCTGCATCATGGTGGGAAAATTTCCTACACATGCACCCCAATGAAAATGACATCACCTGGGAAGAATTTAAAGAAGGTTTTCGTGGGGCGCACATTCCCAGAAGCATTATGAAAATCAAGAAAAGGGAATTTGACAACCTCAAGCAGAGAGGCATGATAGTGACTGAGTACAACAGTCAGTTTACTCAATTATCTCGTTACGCCAACGAAGAGCATATGACTGAAAACAAAAAGATGGAAAAATTCCTGGACGGTCTGGCACCAGCACTAAAATGCCAGCTGGTCATACACACCTTTCCAGATTTCAAGACACTTGTGGACAAAGCCATTACATTAGAAAATGAGCGCCACAGCTTGGAGGATTTTCGCAAGCGAAAAAGGGACCAAACTAGTCTTGCTCGCAACAACCGAAGCAAGACTGATTTTTAGAAAGGTGGAGCACACAAACCCACGACAAATGTTTCACGCTCAAACAAAAATTTCCATGCAAGGGACAAGGATTTTACGTACCACCTAGGTGTTACTTGCTGCGCTTATGGAGAAGAAGGACACTATGACAAGCAGTGTCCAAAGCCAAGAAACTTGGCCCCCAAGCTGAACAACGGTGGCAATAATTCAATGCCCAAGCGAAACAACTTCAACCCCAATAACAACCACAGGAAGGGTCACCTGAACCACGTGACCAAGGAGGAAGCACAGAATGCCCCGGATATCGTACTCGATATGTTCCCTGTCAACACAATACCTGCCACGGCTTTGTTTGATTGTGGAGCTTCTCACTCGTTCATTTCAAAGAAATTTGCTTTGGAACATGATTTTTCGATGCTTCCCTTGGAAAAATCCATGATCATCAAGTCCCCTGGGATCAAGCAAATCACGCAAAGTTACTGCCAAGGTGTGATTATTGAGTTTGAAGGATTAAAGTTTCAGGCAAACCTCATTGTATTGGAAAATAAGGGATTGGATGTTATCCTAGGAATGGACTGATTAACCACCAACAAGGGATTTATCGACTGCTTCAATCGGACTGTAATTCTTACCCATCATCATGGGAAGACGATAATAATTGCAGCTGAGGAAAGACCGAGGTCACGGCAAGCAAGGTTGAACAAGGTGGACGTTTCAGAGTTAAGCAAAGTTCCAGTGGTATGTGAGTTCCCTGACGTATTTCCCGAAGGACTACCAGGCATGCCACCAGACCGAGAGATAGAGTTCATCATTGAACTAGCACCTGGAACCACCCCCATTTATAAGAAACCCTATAGAATGGCACCCTCTGAATTGGTGGAATTAAAGAAGCAAATAAAATAATTGTTGGACAAAGGATTTATTCGGGCCAGCTCCTCACCTTGGGGTTCACCAGTATTGTTTGCCAAGAAGAAGGATGGGAAGCTGAGGTTATGTATCGACTATCGAGCAGTCAACATGGTTACCATCAAAAACAAATATCGGATGCCTCGGATAAATGATTTATTTGACCAGCTCGCGCAAGCTAAAGTTTTCTCAAAAATTGATTTAAGGTTGGGGTATCATCAATTAAAAGTACGGACAAAAGATATCCCCAAGACAGCATTCACATCCAGATACGGACTGTATGAGTTTACAGTAATGCTGTTTGGACTGAGGAACGCCCCCGCATATTTTGTCCACCTCGTGAACAAAGTGTTTATGAAATTTATGGACAATTTTGTTGTGGTGTTCATCGATGATATTCTGGTATACTCCAAGACACCAGAAGAGCATGCTGAACATCTTAGGATTGTACTGGGAGAATTAAGGAAACATCAATTATACGCCAAGTTCAGCAAATGTGAATTTTGGTTAAGACAGGTTGGTTTCCTAGGCCATGTATTGACCTAAGAAGGTGTTGCCATAGACCCAGAAAAAGTCAAGGCCGTACTTGGTTGTAAACCACCAGCCATCGTAACAGATGTACGAAGTTTCTTGGGAATGGCAGGATACTACTGCAGGTTTATTGAAGGATTCTCCAGCATAGCAAAACCAATGACACAGTTACTCAAGAAGGATAAGAAGTTTGTGTGGACTGAAGCTTGCGAGAAAAGCTTCCAAGAACTCAAAAGGAAATTAACAACAACACCAGTATTGGTTGTACCAGACATACACAAAAGTTTCGAAGTGTATTGTGACGCATCCCGGAAGGGCCTCAGATGCGTATTAATGCAGGAAGGCAAGGTAGTCGCATACGCTTCCAGGCAACTACGGAAGCACGAAGAAAATTATCCTACTCATGACTTAGAGTTGGCAGCAGTCATTCATGCACTCAAAGAGTGGAGGCACTTTTTGCTTGGGAATCATTGTGAAATATATACGGACCTTAAAAGCCTGAAGTATATTTTCACATGACCAGAGCTCAATTTGCGACAACGGTGCTGGTTGGAACTAGTAAAAGATTATGACGTTGGCATCCACTACCACCCGGGAAAAGCAAATGTAGTGGCCGATGCTCTTAGTCGGAACCCCAGCTCGGGCAGCGACAGCCTACCAAACTTGAGACCTGAATTTCAGCAGGAGTTCGCTAAACTCAACTTGGTAATGGTCACAGAAGGCAATGTGTCGAATTTGGAAATACACCCTACCCTAATAGAACAGATTAAGGAGGCCCAACATGGACACCCTAGCATCGAAGGCATAAAAAGAAAAGTGAGTTTGGGCAAGGCCACGGAATTCGTCATAGACGATAAGGGAATATTATGGTACAGAGACAAACTTTGTGTACCAAATATAGAAGACCTCAAACAGCAAATTCTAGCCGAAGGCCACACCGCTGCATATTCAATCCATCCTCGAGGGACCAAAATGTACAAGGACATTCAGGACAAATTTTGGTGGCACGGTATGAAAAGAGATATTCATGTCAGTGCATTAAAGCCGAGCACCAAAAACCAGCAGGACTATTACAGCCAAACAAGATACCTGAGTGGAAATGGGACGAAATTGGAATGGATTTTATTGTCGGACTACCTCGGTCACGATATGGAAATGCTGCCATATGGGTCATCACAGATAGATTGACTAAGGTAGCACATTTCATCCCAGTAAAGACAACCCACACCACTCAGAAGCTTGCCAAGCTTTATCTCTCCCGTATAGTTTGTCTGCATGGAATTCCAGAGATGATAATATCCGACCGAGGCACTCAGTTCGTGTCGAGATTTTGGGATCAATTACAACAAGCTCTGGGAACTCAACTGGCATTCAATACAGCATACCACCCCCAGACTGATGGACAAACTGAACGCGTGAACCAAATTCTAGAGGACATGCTGAGAGCATGTGTTCTCACCTATGGGACCAATTGGGAGGAAAGCTTGCCATATGCTGAGTTTGCCTACAACAACAGTTACCAAGCCAGCCTACAAATGGCACCTTTTGAAGCCTTGTACGGGCGAAGATGTCGTACCCCATTAAATTGGTCAGAAATAGGAGACAGTCGTATCTTCGGCCCAGACATGCTCAAGGAAGCTGAGGAAAAACTTAGGCTGATCAGGGACCGACTCAAGACAGCTCAAACTCGACAGAAGAGTTATTACGATCAAAAACATCGGGGAGTCAGCTTTGAACCCAGTGAATATGTGTACCTACGAGTATCCCCTATGAGGGGCCTGCAACGGTTGAAAGTTAGAGGAAAGCTAGCACCAAGATTTATCGGACCCTTCTGCGTAGTCGTGCGAAGAGGCACAATAGCCTACCAGCTAGGCCTGCCCACAGAACTGTCAGACATCCACGACGTGTTCCACGTCTCACAGTTGAGGAAATGTGTAAGCAACCCAAAGAAGCATGTATCCCATGAGGATATTGACATGCAACCAGACCTCACCTACAGGGAACGTCCAATAAGAATATTGGAGGAGTCTGAAAGGAGGACCCGTCAGAAAACAATCAAGTTTCTCAAAGTTCATTGGAGCAATCACACCGAGGATGAAGCAACATGGGAAAGAGAGGATTTTCTTCGGACAGAATATCCACACCTATTTAAGGATCAGCTGAAATCTCGAGGATGATATTTTTCCTAAGGGGGTAGGTGCTGTAACACCCCAAAAAATTTCATTTGGATTTTTTATTAAAATCTTTATTTGATTTAAAGGAGGTTATTTGAATTTTTTTAAGGCGCTCTCCTTCTCAAAATCTTTTATGACAAACTTTGGAAAGGACCTTCTCAACCTTGATCTTTTGTCTTAAGGGTTTTTCAAAATTTTGTTGGCTCTACTCAAATATTTTCTTTGGGAAAGTTTTTGAAATACTTTCTTTTAATGACTTTGGATTAATCCTTCCACATTCAAAAATCTTCTTGCCTTGACCTAGGTTGAAAATATTACTCCAAAACCCCTCCCTCCACTTTGTGTCAAGTCAAATATCCAATCCCAACAAGTTCAACCAATTTTTGATTTTTATTCTATTTATTTTATCCTCAAAACAATTTCTGTCATTTATTTTGGACCTAGGTGATTTTTCAAAGGAACCACCAGATCCCTTTTGAGTTTTGGCTCCAAAGAAACTCCCCTGGCTAGTCCTTAGTGCCCCCAACCAAGACCTATCAAGATCCACTCTTCCACAATTCAAATTTCTCAAATTTTGCTTGCTGCAAGTTTGAACCAGAATTGCCAAATTTGGTGAAATTCATCCTTTTCCTTCTCCAAAAATTCTGAGATAAATCAGGCCACCCCTTGATGCATTGAGAGGCCACCTCACCAAAGATCAACTCCATAAAGCTTTTCCACATGCCAAAAACATTTCATCAAACACCTGGCGTGCACTGTTCCTGGCAATATTCAGTAAAATTCAGAGATGCAGTGTTGGGTTCAGTCGGCAGCGTTGTTTTCTTCAGAGCCTCGGTGTCCATCTCGCCAGTGCCCGCGTTGGCATGATGCTCACTGCTCCTTCGCCTTATCCGGAGCGCCACACGATCAACGGGCGTAGGTGTCGGTGGCGACGTGGCATCTCATCGCCTGCAATTCCTGCGGTGGCAGAGCCAACCGTGGTGGCCAGCAGAAGCCAGCACCACCTTTTGGTGCCGTCCAGCACCGCCCAAGCCACCCGAAGCCTCCGCATGGCCGTCCGCTTGCCTGTGCACGCCGCGGCACCGTCGCCATGGCCTGAGCAGCGCAGAGCGTGCTCTCTGCCGCCGCCGAGCCCCGTGAGCCGTTCCGTCGAGAACGTGGAGTGCCACCCAAGTTTTGCCCAGCTTAGCCTTGGAATGGGACCAGTGGGCCAATCCGCAGTCGCCTAGCCACCTAATCCACCTGCCCACCCACTGCCTCACCGTAATCATCACCGGCATTATCCCGTTCACGGCCACCGCCACGGATCGGCTATAAAAGGGAGCCTCGAGCTCAAATTCGACCCAGCACCCCTCCTACACCTCACCAGAGCCACACCTAGCCTCTAGGATGACCACGGGGAGGCCTTCTTCCCCGACTCCGGCCACCCCGATCTGCCACGGGCTCCAGCACGATTCACTCCATTGAGGGAACCTCCGCCTCCCAAACCGCGTCATCAACCCTCTAGTGCACCCACTCGTCTGAGCCTGACTCCAATTTGAAGTTTGCAGCCCTCCTCGACGAGACCCATCACCACCTGAGCCGCCGTCCGCCGGAGTTGAGGCCGCCGTCGACGTGGTGCTCGCCGACGATCAACTCCACCACCCACAGGTGCGAAAGGAACCAGTGAACCCGTAGGTACCCTCCGTTTCCCCTACCTCGCAGTGGATCGCCGCCGGCGACCACCGCAGCCCTCGGGCGCCGGTGACTCTATTTGAAAATTCAAACCTAACGGGTGGGACCCCTCGTCGGCTCTTTCCTTTTTTGCCGAACCGTTTTCTGGAAACACCTTCGGGAGAATACGTTTTCCTTTGGAGTTGGCGGGTTTCTAATCGAAATGTTTTCTATTTTTATAAACTACCCGTGGAAACTTTCTATTTCATTACAGATGAGTCCCTGGACCAAAACCTTAATAACTTTTAAACGAAAGGTGATTTTGAATTGATTCTTTTTCTGTCATCTTTATTTTTCTGTCTAGTTTTTTACAAGATTTAGTTGAAAAATATTTGGAACACTTTTTGTGCACATACGGTATTTACGTTAGTATGCGATTTCTTTATGCCTTAGATACCGTCGGAGGTGACGGAACCACGAACTTCGCCGAGCTAGACTCCGACTACTCCGAACCAGGCAAGCATGTTTGAACCTTTGATATGATGAGTGTTTGGTATGTTTGCTTGAGTAGCTAGTTCATGGCATGTTTATAGGAGCATTAGTAATTGTTATATTGCATGCAAAGTAACTGCAAGTGAGCTTCAAAACTCGATGTGTATTTGATGGGAGATAAACTGATCATGTGGTGACATGAAAGGTGGTAAGATGGTATTGTTGAAGCATGCCAATCTTATGCCAAACCGTTCAACTCCAGTGTTAACGTGGATCAAGTCACGTTACCGTCCGTCCCCTTTTTGTGTGCTACCACATGTTTTCTGCAAAGAATATGGTTTAGTAGGTTGCAAACCTCTTTCCTCGTACACACCAAATAGAGGGGCCTGGATGAGGGTTCCATGGCCCTTGATTAAAGCCAGTCATCCGGTCAAGGGGCATGGGTGTTTTCGGTTGGGACCGAGAGGGGGGCACCCCTTAGAGCGCGCGATATAAATTTGATCCCATGCTACTCGAGGTTGTGGCCTCCCCATCTCAAAGTTTTTCTTGAACATTGCCTAGGGTGATTCCTGGCATCAGGATGTGGAATGGGTGTGTACTGGTTGGATGAGTTTCCTCTGAAATACTGTAAACGGAACTAGTCTGTTGTGACTACTGGATTCCGTTGGTTGTGGTTAAATAGTACAAACTCTGCAGAGTCAAAATCATTCAAGTAACTGTATCTATGGTCAAGGACTATAATCAACTTATCTATGTCAGTCTCAGTGTCAGTTTAAGTGAGATCCTCCAGAGAACAAACATGAGCGGTAAACCCGGGTGAATGTTATTCCTGTGGATGGACTAACATGTTGTTTATTACTGAGTATTTTCTTGGAATGACTTAATTTCATGAACAAATAATGACATATAAGCCCTTTATGTGACATCGCATAGACGTCCGACTGTGGCATTCTTGTTGTTTATCTTTGTTATAAGCCCTTTATGTGACGTCACGTAGACGTCCGACTGTGGCATTCTTGTTGTTTATTTTGTTATAAGCCCTTTATGCGATGTCGCTCAGACATCTGACTGTGGCATCTATGTTAATTACTTTCACTATAAGCCCTTTCCGAGATGTCGCGTAGACGTCCGACTGTGGCACGCACCGTCATTTACATTTCAATATAAGCCCTTTTTGTGGTGTCGCTCAGACGCCCGACTACGGCATATTAATTTATTTTTACCTTTCGAGGCGTCACTTCAGACACCCGATTGGTTTTCAATTACTTTTGTTGGGATCTCGGGAGGACTACTGCCTGACTTCCTTTTAATTAACCTTCCGTGCAAATTTATTATTTAATTGTGCCTTACTAATCTGCTCATGTGCATCATGTTTGCATCTGTTATATCTTATGTCCAAACTATCTTGCGAGTACATTCAAAGTACTCACCTGGCTTGTTGATTTGGCCAGATATTGACGAAGGTGGTCTTATGGATGAAGAGTACGATAGCGAGTCCGACACCTAGAGGAGTCCCAGTCAGTCCCGTGTGATACTGGAATTGGTCACTTGTTTCATATTCGCTTCCGCTACCCGAATAAATCATCGAGCCTCACTCCGACGCCCGATGAGCTGTAAGATTAGGAGTCATGTCACCCACTTCACCGTGACATATCCACCACCACTTTTATTTCGAGTCAGTAGTATGCCACCATACTCCGTGTGCCATATCCACCCTTGGCACGCTTGTAATAATATTGTTGAGCAGCCTCAGCTCAATCTTGTATGACATTTAGTACTACTGGATATCTGTATCAAGGATTTGTCTACTGGTAAGGAAGATTTTCCTATACCGGTACAATAAAAAGGGTCGGTTTCTCAATAAAGGTTTTATTGAAAAACCGGTCGTGACATCTTCTCCTCGCACCCTTCTGATATGCCCGGGATCCCACGCAGACTGGCCGAACACAACCTCAACATACTCAAAGAGTTCAAACTAGTCAAGCAAATGCTGCGGCGATTTTGCGAACCCAAACAACAAGCTATTCAAGGAAATATACCCTAGAGGCAATAATAAAGTTATTATTTATTTCCTTAATTCTTGACAATTGTTTATTATTCATGCTAGAATTGTATTAACCGGAAACTTAGTACATGTGTGAATACATAGACAAAACATATAGTCCCTAGTATGCCTCTACTTGACTAGCTCGTTAATCAAAGATGGTTAAGTTTACTAACCATAGACATGTGTTATCATTTGATGAACAGGATCACATCATTAGCAGAATGATGTGATGGGCATGACCCATCCGTTAGCTTGGCATTATGATCATGTTAGTTTTATTGCTATTGCTTTCTTCATCACTTATACAAGTTCCTCAGACTATGAGATTATGCAACTCCCGAATACCGGAGGAACACTTTGTGTGCTACCAAACATCACAACGTAAAAGGGTGATTATAAAGGAGCTCTAAAGGTGTCTCCGAAGGTGTTTGTTGGGTTGGCATAGATCGATATTAGGATTTGTCACTCCGTGTTTCGGAGAGGTATCTTTGGGCCCTCTCGGTAATACGCATCACTATAAGCCTTGCAAGTATGACAGAACGTGTAAAGAGACTTGCCGGTAACGAGATTGATCTAGGTATTGAGATACCGACGATCGAATCTCGGGCAAGTAACATAACGGTGACAAAGGGAACAACGTATGTTGTTATGCGTTTTGACTGATAAAGATCTTCGTAGAATATGTAGGAACCAATATGAGCATCCAGGTTCCGCTATTGGTTATTTACCGGAGACGTGTCTCGGTCATGTCTACATAGTTCTCGAACCTGTAGGGTCCGCACGCTTAACGTTCGATGACGATTGGTATTATGAGTTTATGTGTTTTGATGTACCGAAGGTAGTTTGGAATCCCGGATGTGATCACGGACATGACGAGGTGTCTCGAAATGGTTGAGACATAAAGATCGATATATTGGAAGCCTATGTTTGGACACCGGAATTGTTTCGGATGAGGTCGGGCATTTACCAGAGTACCGGGGGTTACCGGAACCCTCCCGGGGAGCATATGGGCCTTAATTGGCCTTAGTGGGAGAGGAGAGAAGCCAGCCTAGGAGGGGGCATGCCCCCAAGCCCAATCTGAATTGGGTGAGGTCGCCGGCCCCCCTTTCCTTTCTCCTTCCCCCTCTTCCTTCTATTCCTAATGGGACTAGGAAAAGGGGAGTCCTACTCCCACTAGGAGGAGGACTCCTCCCCCCTTGGCGCGCCTAGAGAGGCCGGCCGGCCTCCCCCCTCCCTCCTTTATATACATGGGGAAGGGGGTACGCTAGGACACACAAGTTGACATTGTATAGCCGTGTGCGGTGCCCCCTCCACAGTTACACACCTCGGTCATATCGTCATAGTGCTTAGGCAAAGCCCTGCGCCGGTAACTTCATCATCACCGTCATGCTGACGAAACTCTCCCTCGGCCTCAACTGGATCAAGATTATGAGGGACGTCCTTGAGCTGAACGTGTGCTGATTGTGGAGGTGTCGTACGTTTGGTGCTAAGACCGGTCAGATCGTGAAGACGTACGACTACATCAACCGCGTTGTCATAATGCTTCCGCTTTCGGTCTACGAGGGTACGCGGACACGCTCTCCCCTCTCGTTGCTATGCATCACATAGATAGATCTTGCGTGATTGTAGGATTTTTTTTTCAAATTACTGCGTTCCCCAACAATGGCATCCAAGCCAGGTCTATGCGTAGATGTTATATGCACGAGTAGAACACAAAGAGTTGTGGACGATAATAGTCATACTGCTTACCAGCCTGTCATGCTTTGATTCGGCGGTATTGTTGGATGAAGCGGCGCGGACCGACATTACGCGTACGCTTACGCGAGACTAGTTCTACCAACATGCTTTGCATATAGGTGGCTGGTGAGTGTCTGTTTCTCCAACTTTAGTTGAATCAAGTGTGGCTACGCCCGGTCCTTGTTGAAGGTTAAAATAGCACACTTGACGAAAAATCGTTGTGGTTTTGATGCGTAGGTAAGAACGATTCTTGCTAGAAGCCCATAGCAGCGATGCAAAACTTGCAACAACAAAGTAGAGGACGTCTAACTTGTTTTTGCAGGGCTTGATGTGATGTGATATGGTCAAGCATGGTGTGATATAAATTGTTGTATGAGATGATCATATTTTGTAACAAAGTTATCGGCAACTGGCAGGAGCCATATGGTTGTCGCTTTATTGTATGCAATGCAATCGCCATGTAATTGTTTTACTTTATCACTAAGCGGTAGTGATAGTCATAGTAACAATAGGTGGCGAGACGATAAAGATGCTACGATGGAGATCAAGGTGTTGCGCCAGTGACGTTGGAGATCATGACGATGCTTCGGTGATGGAGATCATGAGCACAAGATGATGATGGCCATATCATGTCACATATTTTGATTGCATGTGATGTTTATCCTTTATGCATCTTATTTTTCTTAGAACGTCGGTAGCATTATAAGATGATACCTTACTAAATTTCAAGGTACACGTGTTCTCCCTGAGTATGCACCGTTGCTACAGTTCGTCGTGCCGAGACACCACGTGATGATTGGGTGTGATAAGCTCTACATTCACATACAACGGGTGCAAGCCAGTTTTGCACACGCAGAATACTCGGGTTAAACTTGACGAGCCTAGCATATGTAGATATGGCCTCGGAATACTGAGACCGAAAGGTCGAGCATGAATCATATAGTAGATATGATCAACATAGTGATGTTCACCATTGAAAATTATTACATCTCACCTGATGATCGGACATGGTTTAGTTGATTTGGATCACGTGATCACTTAGATGATTAGAGGGATGTCTATCTAAGTGTGAGTTCTTAAGTAATATGATTAATTGAACTTTAATTTATCATGAACTTAGTACCTGATAGTATTTTGCATATCTATGTTATTGTAGATCCATTGTCCGTGCTACCGTTCGTTTGAATTTTAATGCGTTCCTAGAAAAGCTAAGTTGAAAGATGATGGCAGCAACTATACGGACTGGGTCCGTAACTTGAGGATTATCCTCATTGCTGCACAGGAGAATTACGTCCTGGAAGCACCGCTAGGTGCCAGGCCTGCTGCAGATGCTACTGATGACGTTAAGAACGTCTAGCAGAGCAAAGCTGATGACTACTCGATAGTTTAGTGTGCCATGCTTTACGGCTTAGAATCGGGACTTCAAAGACATTTTGAACGTCATGGAGCATATGATATGTTCCAAGAGTTGAAGTTAATATTTCAAGAAAATGCCCGAGTTGAGAGATATGAAGTCTCCAACAAGTTCTACAGCTGCAAAATGGAGGAGAATAGTTCTGTCAGTGAGCACATACTCAAAATGTGTGGGTATCATAATCACATGACTCAGCTGGGAGTTGATGGTGAATAAGACCACTAGTTTCAAGAAAAAGGGCAAAGGAAAGAAAGGGAACTTCAAGAAGAACGGCAAAAAGGTTGCTGCTCAAGAGAAGAAACCCAAGTCTGGACCTAAGCCTAAAACTGAGTGCTTCTATTGCAAAGGGACTTGTCACTGGAAGCGGAACTGCCCCAAGTATATTTGGCGGATAAGAAGGATGGCTAAGTGAAAGGTATATTTGATATACATGTTATTGATGTGTACTTAACTAATGCTCACAGTAGCGTCTGGGTATTTGATACTGGTTCTGTTGCTCATATTTGTAACTCGAAACAGGGGCTACGAATTAAGTGAAGATTGGCTAAGGACGAGGTGACGATGCGCGTGGGAAATGGTTCCAAAGTCGATGTGTTTGCGGTCGGCACGCTACCTCTACATCTACCTTCAGGATTAGTTTTAGACCTGAATAATTGTTATTTGGTGCCAGCGTTGAGCATGAACATTATATCTGGATCTTCTTTGATGTGAGACGGTTATTCATTTAAATCAGAGAATAATGGTTGTTCTATTTATATGAGTAATATCTTTTATGGTCATGCACCCCTGCTGAGTGGTCTATTTTTGTTGAATCTCGATATTAGTGATACCCATATTCATAGTGTTGAAGCAAAAAGATTGAAGTTTCATAATGTTAGTGCAACTTATTTGTGGCACTGCCATTTGGGTCATATTGGTATAAAGCGCATGAAGAAACTCCATACTGATGGACTTTTGGAACCACTTGATTATGAATCACTTGGTGCTTGCGAACAATGCCTTATGGGCAAGATGACTAAAAGTACGTTCTCCGGAACAATGGAACGAGCTACTGACTTGTTGGAAATAATACATACCGATGTATGCAATCCAATGAGAATTGATGCCCATGGCGGGTGTCGTTATTTTCTTACCTTCACAGATGATTTGAGCAGATATGGTTATATTTACTTAATGAGGCATAAGTCTGAAACATTTGAAAAGTGCAAAGAATTTTAGAGTGAAGTGGAAAAACATCGTTACAAGAAAATAAAGTTTCTACGATCTGATCATGGAGGAGAATATTTGAGTTACGAGTTTGGTCTTCATTTGAAACAACATGGGATAGTTTCACAATTAACGCCACCTGGAACACCACAACGAAATGGTGTGTCCGAACATCGTAACCGTACTTTATGAGATATGATGTCTCTTACTGATTTACCGCTATCATTTTGGGGTTATGCTCTAGAGACAGCTGCATTCACTTTAAATAGGGCACCATCAAAATCCGTTGAGACGACGCCTTATGAACTATGGTTTGGCAAGAAACCAAAGTTGTCGTTTCTTAAAGTTTGGGGCTGCGATGCTTATGTGAAAAAGCTTCAACCTGATAAGCTCGAACCCAAATCGGAGAAATGCTTCTTCATAGGATACACAAAGGAAACTATTGGGTACACCTTCTATCACAGATCCGACGGCAAAATCTTTGTTGCTAAGAATGGATCATTTCTAGAGAAGGAGTTACTCTCGAAAGAACATGCGGCGTTGCTGCTCGAGGGTGAGCGGTGGCATGTCGGGGCGGCGGCCCCGGATGTGGTGCAGCGTTCGTGGGAGGAAAGTAGAACTTGATGAGGTAACTGTACCTTCTCCCTTATTGGAAAGTAGTTCATCACAGAAATCAGTTCTTGTGATTCCTACACCAATTAGTGAGGAAGCTAATGATGATGATCATGAAGCTTCAGATCAAGTTACTAATGAACCTCATATGTCTTCCAGAGTAAGATCCGCACCAGAGTGGTACGGTAATCCTGTTCTGTAAGTCATGTTACCAGACCATGATGAACCTACGAACTATGAGGAAGCGATGATGAGCCAGATTCTGTGAAATGGCTTGAGGCCATGAAATCTAAGATGGGATCCATGTATGAGAACAAAATGTGGACTTTGGTGGACTTGCCCGATGATCAGCAAGCCATAGAAAATAAATGGATCTTTAAGAAGAAGACCGACGCAGACGGTAATGTTACTGTTTACAAAGCTCGACTTGTTGCAAAAGGTTTTCGACAAGTTCTAGGAGTTGACTACGATGAGACTTTCTCACCCGTAGTGATGCTTAAGTCTGTCCGAATCATGTTAACAATTGCTGAATTTTATGATTATGAAATTTGGAAAATGGATGTCAAAACTGCATTCCTGAATGGATTTCTGGAAGAAGAGTTGTATATGATGCAACCTTGTCAATCCAAAGGGTGCTAGCAAAGTGTGCAAGCTCCAACGATCCATTTATGGACTGGTGCAAGCCTCTAGGAGTTGGAATAAACGCTTTGATAGTGTGATCCAAGCATATGGTTTTATACAGACTTTTGGAGAAGCCTGTATTTACAAGAAAGTGAGTGGGAGCTCTGTAGCATTTCTGATCTTATATGTAGATGACATATTGTTTATTGGAAATGATATAGAATTTCTAGATAGCATAAAGGGATACCTGAATAAGAGTTTTCTATGAAAGACCTTGGAGAAGCTGCTTACATATTGGGCATCAAGATCTATAGAGATAGATCAAGACGCTTAATTGGACTTTCACAAAGAACATACCTTGATAAAGTTTTGAAGAAGTTCAAAATGGATCAGTCAAAGAAAGGGTTCTTGCCTGTGTTACAAGGTGTGAAGTTGAGTCAGATTCAAAGCCCGACCACCGCAGAAGATAGAGAGAAAATGAAAGTCATTCCCTATGCTTCAGCCATAGGTTCTATCTTGTATGCAATGCTGTGTACCAAGCCTGATGTATGTCTTGCTATAAGCATAGCAGGGAGGTACCAAAATAATCCCGGAGTGGAGCACTGGACAACGGTCAAGAACATCCTGAAATACCTAAAAAGGACTAAGGATATGTTTCTCATTTATGGAGGTGAAAAAGAGCTCTTCATAAATGGTTACGTCAATGCAAGTTTTGACACTGATCCGGATGACTCTAAGTCGCAAACTGGATACGTGTTTTTTATTAAATGGAGGAGCTATTAGTTGGTGCAGTTCCAAGCAGAGCGTCGTGGCAGGAACTACGTGTGAGGCGGAGTACATTGCTGCTTCGGAAGCAGCGAATGAAGGAGTTTGGATGAAGGAGTTCATATCCGATCTAGGTATCATACCTAGTGCATCGGGTCCAATGAAAATCTTTTGTGACAATACTGGTGCAATTGCCTTGGCAAAGGAATCCAGATTTCACAAAAGAACCAAGCACATCAGGAGACGCTTCAATTCCATCTATCATCAAGTGTCAGAAGGGGACATAGAGATTTGCAAGATACACACGGATCTGAATGTTGCAGACCCGTTGACTAAGCCTCTCTCACGAGCAAAACATGATCAACACCAAAGCTCCATGGGTGTTAGAATCATTACTATGTAATCTAGATTATTGCCTCTAGTGCAAGTGGGAGACTGAAGGAAATATGACCTAGAGGCAATAATAAAGTTATTATTTATTTCCTTAATTCATGATAAATGTTTATTATTCATGCTAGAATTGTATTAACCGGAGACTTAGTACATGTGTGAATACATAGACAAAACATATAGTCCCTAGTATGCCTCTACTTGACTATCTCGTTAATCAAAGATGGTTAAGTTTCCTAACCATAGACATGTGTTGTCATTTAATGAACATGATCACATCATTAGGAGAATAATGTGATGGACATGACCCATCCGTTAGCTTATCATGATCGTGTTAGTTTCATTGCTACTGCTTTCTTCATGACTTATACAAGTTCCTCAGACTATGAGATTATGCAACTCCCGAATACCGGAGGAACACTTTGTGTGCTACCAAACATCACAATGTTAAAGGGTGATTATAAAGGTGATCTACAGGTGTCTCCGAAGGTGTTTGTTGGGTTGGCATAGATCGAGATTAGGATTTGTCTCTCCATGTTTCGGAGAGGTATCTCTGAGCCCTCTCGGTAATACTCATCACTAGAAGCCTTGCAAGCATTCTAACGAATGAGTTAGCTGCGGGATGAAGTATTACGAAATGAGTAAAGATACTTGTCGGCAACGAGATTGAACTAGGCATTGAGATACCGACAATCGAATCTCGGGCAAGTAACATACCAATGACAAAGGGGAACAAAGTATGTTGTTATGCGGTTTGATCGATAAAGATCTTCATAGAATATGTAGGAACCAATATGAGCATCCATGTTCCACTATTGATTATTGACTGGAGACGTGTCTCGGTCATGTCTACATAGTTCTCGAACCCGTAGGGTCCGTACGCTTAACATTCGATGATGATTGGTATTATGAGTTTATGTGTTTTGATGTACCGAAGGTAGTTCGGAATCCCAGATGTGATCACGGACATGATGAGGAGTCTTGAAATGGTCAAGACATAAAGATCGATATATTGCCTATGTTTGGACACCGGAATGGTTCCAGATGAGTTCAGACATTTACTGGAGTACCGGGGGTTACTGGAACCCTCCCAGGGAGCATATGGGCCTTAATGGGCCTTAGTGGGAGAGGAGAGAAGGCATCCTAGGAGGGGGCGCGCCCCCCAAGCCCAATCCGAATTGGGTGAGGGGGGCGACCCCCCTTTCCTTTCTCGTTCCCCCTCTTCCTTCTATTCCTAGTGGGACTATGAAAAGGGGAGTCCTACTCCCACTAGGAGGAGGACTCGTCCCCCCTTGGCGCGCCTAGAGAGGCCGGCCGGCCTCCCCCTCCCTCCTTTATATACGTGGGGAAGGGGGCACCCTAGGACACACAAGTTGACATTGTTTAGCTGTGTGCGGTGCCCCCCTCCAAAGTTACATAACTTGGTCATATCATCGTAGTGCTTAGGCGAAGCCCTGCGCCGGTAACTTCATCATCACCGTCACCACACCGTCATGCTGACTAAACTCTCCCTCAGCCTCAACTGGATCAAGAGTACGAGGGACGTCCCCGAGCTGAACGTGTGCTGATCGTGGAGGTACCATACGTTCGGTGCTAAGATCAGTCGGATCGTGAAGACGTACGACTAAATCAACCGCGTTGTCAGAACGCTTCTGCTTTCGGTCTACGAGGGTACGTGGACACACTCTCCCCTCTCGTTGGTTTGCATCACATAGATAGATCTTGCGTGATCGTAGGAATTTTTTTGAAATTACTGCGTTCCCCAACAGCTATGGGGGAGGAGCTAGCCAAACTGCTCGAGGCCGGATTCAACAGAGAAATCAAACACCCGGATTGGCTAGCCAACTTGGTCATGGTGCCGAAGAAGGACAAATCCTGGCGGCTTTGTGTCGATTTCAAATACCTCAATAAGGCCTTCCCTAAAGATCCTTTCCCGTTGCCCCGCATTGACCAGATCATTGGTGCGACTGCAGGACACGACTCATTGTGTTTCCTCGACGCCTACTCCTGATACCATCAGATTAAAATGAAGGAGTCCAACCAGGCTGCAATGACATTCATCACCCCGTACGGGCCTTTCTATTTTAACACTATGCCTTTTAGTCTTAAAAATGTTGGGGCCCCACTTACCAACGCATGATTCAAACATGCTTGGAAAAACAAATCGGCAAGACAGTTGAAGCATATGTGGACGACATGGTCATCAAAAATAAACACGTCGAATCATTGGTGGATGATCTCTGCCTCACATTTGACAACCTCCGAACATATGACATACGACTCAATCCAGAAAAATGCATCTTTGGTGTCCCAGCCAGAAAGTTACTAGGGTTCATTGTCTCCCATAGAGGAATTGAAGCAAATCCAGCTAATATCTGAGCCTTGTCGCAATTGGCTACACCAACAGACCTAAACATGTCCAAAATGTAGCAGGGTGCGTGGCAGCTCTGAGCCGCTTTATCTCCAGATTAGGAGAAAAAGCATTACCACTTTACAGATTGCTTAAACGCACTGACAACTTTGAGTGGACGGATGCGGCCACAGCCGGATTGGAAGAAATAAAAACCTTACTAGCAGGCAACCCAATCCTAGCCGCCCCAAGTGTCGGTGAGCCTATGTTGCTTTATATCTCCGCAACTTACCAGGTAAATGCTTTACTCATCGTCGAGCGAGCAGAAGAGGGACATAAATTCCCCATCCAAAAACTAGTATATTACGTATCATAGGTCCTCACACCATGAAAATCCTGATACCCTCACTATCAAAAGATAGCTTACACGGTCTTTATGGCATCCCGAAAACTCCGACACTATTTTCAAGAGTGTTCGATCACGGTGGCATCTGAAATACCACTTAACGACATTATAAATAACAGGGATGGCACCGGCCGCATAGCTAAATGGGCCATTAAGCTCTTACCGTCCAAAATAACATACAAGCCACGCCGAGCTATTAAATCTCAGGTACTGGCCAACTTCATCGCCGAGTGGACGGAAGCCAAGGTCCCTAAAGAGTAGATTTCATACTCCAACTGGATCATGTACTTTGATGACTCTAAAATGCTAGCCGGACTAGGGGCAGCATCATCTTGACATCCCCTATGGGGGACACAGTCCGCTACATGTTGCAAATCATGTATACAGACTCCAATAATGTAGCCGAATACGAGGCGCTCCTACATGGTCTCCGCATGGCTATCTCCATGGGTATACAACGCCTAGAGGTGCGCGGCGAATCAAACCTTGCAATATCTCAAGTAAACGGAGAGTTCGATGCAAAAGACCCAAATGTGGCGGCATATCAAAACACTGTATTAAAAATATCAGCTCAGTTCAAGGGGCTTGAATTTCATCATGTCGCTCGAGAAAGCAACCAGGCAGCCGACATCCTCGCTCACATGGGCGCCAAGCGTGACCCCATCCCACCTAATACCTTTGTGGAAAGGCTCTTTAAGCCATCCGTGGTGTGGGAGGACGAGAACAGAGGTGCCAGTATGGACCTGGTCATGCCCCCTGCAGCCGAACACAATACAAATATCATCATGGGTTCGGATGTCGAAATAACACCCTCTACTCATGAGATCATGGCCGTTATTTCCCCATGGACTGAACCTTTCCTTGCCTACCTTAATAGGCAGGAGCTTCCTGATGATCAAAATGAGGCCCGTCGCATAGTTCGGCGCTCTAAAGCCTACAAAGTTCATGAAGGTGAACTGTACAAGAAAAGCACTACCGGAGTTCTCCAAAGGTGCAACTCTTGGCAGAAATACATGCTGGTTTGGGCGGCCATCACGCTGTAGCTTCGACCCTCGTAAGCAAAGGCTTTCAAATAGGTTTCTTCTGGCCAACAGCCTGAGCTGACGCACAAGCCCTTGTCTAACATTGTGTTGGTTGTTAGCTTTTCGCCAATCAAAGTCATACGCCTCCCACTTCCTTAAGAACAATCCCCATAACTTGGCCCTTCACAGTCTGGGGGCTCGATATGGTCAGAACCCTTAAAGGGGGAAGCCACAAATAGAAATATTTACTGGTAATGGTGGATAAATTCACTAAGTGGATAGAGGCCAAACCAGTAAAAATAGCTGAAGCAGGGCTAGTGATTGACTTTATATCCGGTGTGGTACATCGCTACAGTGTCCCACATAGCATCATCACTGATAATGGCTCCAATTTTCCAGCTGATGAGGTGAAAAACTGGTGTGCTCACTTGGGCATTAAACTCGACTATGCATCCGTCTACCACCCGCAAACAAACGATCAGGTTGGACGGGCCAATGGCCTGATAATGAGCGACATTAAACCGACTGGTGCGCTCCTTACGAGAGTCAGATAAGCACTAGGTCGAGGAACTCAATTCCATGTTCTGGAGGCTGCGGACTACGCCTAATCGAACGACCAGATACACACCTTTCTTCATGGTGTATGGCGCAGAAGCTGTTTTGCCCTATGACATCTTTCACGACTCACCTCGAGTGCGCATGTACGAAGAGCGAGAAGCCGAGCTTGATCGGAAGGATGACCTAGACGGACTTGAAGAGCAGCGCGATATTGCAAAAGCCTGTTTCACATTTTATCAACAACAGGCCAGGTGATACCAAAGCAGAGAATGCAGGCCAAGACATAGAACAACAGGAGTGTTGTGTCGATTTTTGGGATTTTTCGGGGTTCGTTTGGACATTTTTATGCATTAACTGAGTTTTTCAATGCATTTACATGCACAGTTCAAATTTGAACTACATCCACATGCTCTAAAGCATATAAATTGGTTGAAAATTCAAATCTGTGTCCTTGGTTGCATGCTTAGGTCCCATGCAAGAAATGGGAATGAAAGTCATACACCCTGCCACCGTCACTCGGCCGCAAACATTAAGATACCTGGTTTTTAAATTCTAGTAAATCCAAAACTCATCTAAAATTCATGAAACTTGGTATGCTATCATGGAGCGGCATCAACATGCCATGGTAATTTTTTTGTCCCATTTGGAGCAGGTTTGGGGATATGCTTCTCACAAACCAGAGCTTCTCACAACAAGCCTGATGGTTTTGGTAGGTAACGTCCCACCTTTGGGGATGAAACGATATCCATTGCCTCTTATTGCTTTCAAAAATTTTCTCGTGTCAACGTAGAACAACATGAGTGTTGTGTCAAATTTTGGGATTTTTCGGGGTTCGTTTGGACATTTTATGCATTAGTTGAGTTTTTCAATGCATTTATGTGCATAATTCAAATTTGAACTACATGCACATGTTCTAATGCATATAAATTGGTTGAAAATTCAAATATGTGTCCTTGGTTGCATGTTTAGGTCCCATGCAAGAAATCGGAATGAATGTCAAACACCCTGCCACCGTCACTCGGCCGCAAACATTGAGATACCTGGTTTTTAAATTCTAGTAAATCCAATACTCGTCTGGAATTCATGAAACTTGGCATGCTATCATGGAGCGGCATCAACATGCCGTGGTAGATTTTTTATCCCATTTGGGGCAGGTTTGGGTATATGCTTCTCACAAACCAGAGCTTCTCACTACAAGCATGATGGTTTTGGTAGGGAACGTCCTACCTTTGGGGACAAAACGATATCCATTGCCTCTTATTGCTTTCAAAAAAATTCTCCTGTCAACATAGAACAACATGAGTGTTGTGCCAATTTTTGGTATTTTTCGGGGTTCGTTTGGACATTTTTATGCATCAATTGAGTTTTTGATGCATTTATGTGCATAATTCAAATTTTAACCATTCACGTGACGCCACGTGTCTTGGTTTTTAATGGCTATAGGTTTTAATGGCTCATGATCACAAACATTTCAGATAGAACACCCGTATGCAAAGTGAGAGAAGGATTTGTGCATCTCTTCAATGCAAACGGTTCTTTTGGATAACCCGTGTGCAACCACTTACACACAATTTGGTAAGATTTGCATCTGTCATATTGGGTATGTTTCCATTTGTCAAACAGGAAAGATTGACATTTGTTGATCTAGTAACATTGCACAGTGTTTGGCCATCATCGACCCCTACTACATGAAGATGAAGGATGAGAGAAAGAAGGACAAGAATGCCTGGCACAATCTTTGGCATTAGAGACTGGATAAACAACATGTCAAGTACGCGGCCAAGGACGCATACACAAGCTACGAGATGTACAGGTGGATCATTGACATGAGGAAGTGTCTTCTTCATGCCCCAGACGTGGGATCGATCCATAGAGAAGTGGCGGGAGCGTCACAAGAAGTAGATGACTAGACGATCGTTTCCCCTACTTTAGAATGCATGCAATTGTTTATTGAGGTGTGTGTGAATGATCTGTATAGCCACTGATGTAATTGGATGTTTATTTCAGTTATACATATACATGTTATTCTTCTATAGACAGAGAAAATCACATGGCTTATTAGCAGCAATCGTCTGTGTTATTATTGGTCTTCGCACACATTTCTGATCATGTACCTGTTTGCCGCGTATCACACACATCTTGTTCAGTTGAACCATTTCCATTGTGTTGCACAATAAAGGCTGCAAAGAGGGATCTACAGCAGCAAGGTCTATCGAGGTCTTTGTTTTGTAATTTGTGACATCTTTTGTTTTTTGAACACATGTTGATTGGCTTGAAGAAGGTCTATCTCGTTACTTTTTGATAATTGTTTATACGCAAGCAACTAGTTTGCATTTCTCAAATCTTTTTGTACGAACAGAAGCACACACGAACTTACTATAGTAACCGTCTGTGTTATAATTTCTCATTGCAAACAGTTCATCCGAGTGTGCTGTTTGCTGCGTATCACACACATCTGGTTTACACGAATTGTTTGTGTTCTTTTAGCTGATCGCAAATGCCGCATATCACACACATCTTTTTAAGATGAACCGTTTCCGTTCTCTTACCTAATCGAAAACAGTTTGTCCAAGTGAACTGTATGTTGTATATCACGCACACCTTGATCTGGCTGACCGTTTCTGTTGCATTCCCTAATAGCACACAGTTCATCAGCGCGAACTATATGCCGTATATCACACACACATTGATATGGATGCCCATTTATGTTGTTTTTCCTCATCGCAAATAGTCCTGCTGGATTAACCGTATGCCCAGCATCGCACACGCAAGTAAAATCTGAACCGTGTTTGATGTCTTCGCCATCGCAAATGTTTTACACCTTTTTTGACGGTTTTTACACCACTGTTTGTGATTAATGCATCACACACAGTTTCGTCGAAGGGTCGCTGATTGTAGTGTCGCGTTAGAAGCATCCTGCAGTAGTGCTTGTATAAACCCTAGCCCCTCCGATGTGTATATAAACTGGAGGGTTTAGTCCATAGAGGCTATCATCATTACCATCATCGGAATATTTATAGGCTAGACATCTAGGGTTCAGCCACCATGATCTCGAGGTAGATCAACTCTTGTAATCTCTATACTCTTCGAATATAATCAAGCAGGAGTAGGATTTTACCTCCTTTAAGAGGGCCCGAACCTGGGTAAACACTGTGTCCCTTTGTCCACTATTACCATAGATCCTCAGACGTACAACTTGGGCCCCTCTACCGGAGATCTTCCGATTTTGACACCGACATTGGTGCTTTCACTGAGAGATCTGTCATGCTATCTAAAAAAGCGATCTATGGCTCACCTATGCATCAACGACAATATCACTTTTGGAAGGAGCCTGACTTCTGGGAAGACCCTCCAGCTCGGCGGTTTCACCTTAGGATCTTGTACGACTGTCAAGCCCACAGCACCCCCTACGATCGCCGAACACCAACTTCGTATCGGCCTCGAGTACTCCAAAAAGATGGATCCGACAGATGTCCCTCCCTTGAACGAGCTGCTTGACCGTATTGCCGCCCTGGGAGTCCCAATGGAATATGATTGGATTGGGCTCAAACCTGACCAGAGGGAAATTTATCGCCCGCCGATCACCCACCTTGTAGCGGTCATTGAGGAACAAGCTGAAGACACTTCCCTCCCTATGTTGAAGACCAAGTATGTTTGGGTGTCCGAATCCCTTGAGCTGGATACCCTCCCTTCGGACGGGACTTAAGGTCTTCCAGAGTCTAGCTCGGATATAGGATCGAAGAGCCCTTGGATCTCCCTGGACCAAAATCGGTCATCTCGGAGAATCGTCAAGCTCCAAATACACGTGTGTGACCAGATTCAAATTTTAAACCACCCACCCATCACAATCAATATTCTCCAAGCAACTCAGGTCCTCCAGATAATGACCTGATGTATGTGCGATAGCAACATCAGGAAACGGTCCGCCACTTTTGGGCCAGATTCCTGCTTGTTAAAAACAAGATCAAAGATTGCCCCGATGACGATGTAGTTTAGTTCTTTCGTCGTAATTGCACCGACGAGGGAATATTGAATGCCCTCGACCGTCATCACATACAGTGCTTCACGGAGCTATCACAGGTAGTGCAAAATTACTATGCAATGGAAAGCACATGGAGGCCCCAGAAAACTCAACTGGAGCCCGCTGCCTTTAAGAAGTGTGCGGCCCAGACTAAATGGATACACCCTAGCGAGTCACCCGACCACCAGTTGATGGGCAGAAAAAATAAACAATTCATGGGACATAGGTCCGTTCTTGACGAACTCCTTGATAATCCATGTCCGATACATGCCACTCCGTGCACAGACCCAACCCATAGCCTTCGACCATGTTGGGTACTCCGACAAGTAGCAAAGAGTGGAGAGGTCATCCTCACCACCACTCCAGATAAGTACTCTACGGAGAGGGACGACTTTAACATCCTCACGGTCTTCGAGACCTTTTCCGCAAATAGTCGGCGCAAAAGGGCACTCCGTGACCTCGCCGAAGTCCACCAAGTTACCACACTAAGCCCATGGAATGACACTGCAATAACCTTTACAGCCGAAGACAAACCAAAGGTTCGGTCAGTCTGCTCACCCACTGCCCTTGTACTAAACCCCATTGTGGACAGTTTTTGGCTTACTAAAATGCTCATGGACGGTGATAATGGGCTTAACCTCATCTATGAAGACACGCTCGACAAAATGCAGATGGATAGATCACGAATCGAGCAAAGCAATACCACCTTTCGAGGCATTATCCTCAGTCAAGAAGCACGATGCTCTAGGAGAATTAAACTGGATGTGGTATCCGGCATGCCCGAAAACTACATATCCGAAGAGTTGCTCTTTCATGTGGTCCCCTTCAACAGTGGGTACCACGCCATCCTTGGACGGGACGCCTTCTCACGCTTCCAAGCCATACCCCATTACGGGTATATGAAGCTTAAAATGCCTGGATCCAACAGAATCATCACAATTTCGAGCGACCCGGACAAAGCCCTCCGTGCCGAAAACAAAACCGCATCCCTGGCCCTCAAGGCATTATCCAAAAGCCCTAGCGACGGAAGAATTAACCACCCTACGGTCCTCGATGGATAGGGATGATGTGATCCCATATAAGAGATATAAATCC
Source organism: Triticum dicoccoides (assembly GCF_002162155.2). Classification (NCBI taxonomy): domain Eukaryota; kingdom Viridiplantae; phylum Streptophyta; class Magnoliopsida; order Poales; family Poaceae; genus Triticum; species Triticum dicoccoides. The sequence goes on along the minus strand of NC_041391.1, from coordinate 658,815,755 downwards.
ACCTCATTTAAACCAGCTGAGGAAATAGTTAAATTTCAAGTGCACCCGACGGACCTTAACAAGACAACGTCTATCGGAGCACAACTGGATCCGGCAGTAGACGCCGCTGTACGCACATTCTTGCAAGAGAATTGGGATATTTTTGCCTAGCACCCTTCAGACATGCCCGGCTTCCCCCGCAAGCTGGCCGAACACATTTTCAATATAATCAAGGGATTCAAATCCAGTAAGCAGACGTTGAGGCGATTCTCCTAACCTAAGCGTCAAGCCATGGGAGAAGAGATAGCCAAGCTGCTAGAGGCCGGGTTCATTAGGGAAATCAAACATTCGGATTGGTTAGCCAACTTGGTCATGGTACCAAAGAAGGACAAATCCTGGCGCCTGTGCATTGATTTCAAAGACTTGAAGCAGGCTTGCCCTAAAGACCCTTTCCCATTGCCTTGCATTGACCAAATCATTGACGTGACTACATGACATGATTCTTTGTGTTTCCCGATGCCAATTCCCGATACCATCAGATTAAAATGAAGGAATTGGATCAGGCCGCAACCGCGTTCATCACCCCTTACGGTCCTTTCTGCTTCAACACTATGCCCTTTGGGCTCAAAAACGCTGGGGCTACCTACTAGCGTATGATTCAAACATGCTTGGAAAAACAAATCGGCAAAACAGTCGAAGCATATGTGGACGACGTGGTCATTAAGACAAAACACATCGAAACACTAGTGGACGATCTTCGCCTCACCTTCAACAACCTCCGGACATACGACATACAACTCAATCCAGAAAAATGTGTCTTCAGAGTCCCAGCCAGAAAAATGCTATGGTTCATTGTTTCCCATAGAGGAATTGAAGCAAACCTAGCCAAGATCCGAGCTCTGTCACAATTGTCCATACCAAGAGACCTAAATCAAGTCCAAAAACTAGCAAGGTGTGACGCGACCTTAAGCCGTTTCATCTCCAAATTGGGAGAGAAAGCATTACCACTCTACAAGCTACTACGATGCACGAATAGCTTTGAATGGACGGTCGCTGCCACAACTAGATTGGAAGAAATCAAGGCCTTACTCACAAGCAATCAAATCCTTGCTGCCCCAGGTGTTGGCGAGCCTATGTTGTTGTACATTTCAGCAACTAACCAAGTAGTTAGTGCCGTTCTCGTCGTCGAGCGAGGGGAAGAGGGACAAATTCCCCACCCAAAAGCCAGTTTATTATGTATCGAAGGTCCTTACACCTTGCAAATCCCGATACCCCCACTACCAAAAGATAGCCTATACAGTCTTCATGGCATCCCGAAAACTGCGAAACTATTTTCAAGATGTTCGATCATAGTGGCATTAGAAGTACCACTTAACGACATTATCAACACCAAGGATGCCACTGGCCGCATAGCTAAATGGGCCATCAAGCTTTTACCATTCGAAATAATATACAAGCCACGCCGGGCTATTAAATCCCAGGTGTTAGCCGACTTTGTCACTGAATGGATGGAAGCCAAACTCCCTAAAGAGTATAGTTCATACTCCAATTGGACAATATACTTCGACGACTCCAGAATGTTAGCTAGACTAGGGGTTGGCGTCATCCTAACATCCCCTACTGGGGATATAGTCCGCTATGTATTACAGATCATGTATATGGACTCCAACATTGCAGCCAAATATGAGGCGCTTCTACATTGTCTTCGCATGGCTGTCTCCATGGGTATACAATGCCTAGAGGTGCGTGGCGATTCAAACCTTGCAATATCCCAGGTCAATGGAGAGTTCAACACAGAGGACCCAAAAGTGGCGGCATATTGAAACACCATATTAAAAATATCAGCTCGGTTCGAGGGACTTGAGTTTCATCGTGTCGCTCGAGACAGTAACTAGGCAGCCGACATCCTTGCTCGCATGGGTGCTAAGCGCGACCCTGTGCCACCTAACACTTTCGTGGAAAGGCACTTCAAGCCATCCGTAGTATGGAAGGGTGAGAGAAGACAAGATAGTATGGACCTGGTCACACCCCCAGCCGCTGAACACAATGCAGATACTATCGGGGGTCCGGATATTGATATAACACCCTCTGCTCATGAGATCTTGATTGTTATCGCAACATGGACCGAACCATTCCTGGCGTACCTTAATAGGCAGGAGCTTCTCGACGATCAGAACGAAGCTCGATGCATAGTTCGGCGCTCTAAAGCCTTCAAATTGCATGAGCGTGAACTGTACAAAAAGAGCACTACCGGAGTCCTCCAAAGGTGTATCTTCAAAGAAGAGGGAAGGCAACTCTTGGCAGAAATACATGTTGGTCTGGGCAGTCATCACGCTGCAGCTCGAGCCCTCGTAAGCAAAGCTTTCAGGACATGCTTTTTCTGGCCCACGGCTCGAGCAGATGCTCAAGCCCTTGTCCAACGTTGTGTGGGCTGTCAGCTTTTTGCCAATCAAAGTAACATGCCTCCCACCACATTAAAAACAATCCCCATTACTTGGCCTTTCGTGGTCTGGGGGCTTGATATGGTTGGTCCCCTTAAAGGGGGAAGCCACAAAAAGAAATATTTGTTGGTAATGGTGGATAAATTCACTAAATGGATAGAGGCCAAACCAGTAAAAACAGCTGAGGCAGGGCCAGTGATTGACTTTATATCTGGCATAGTACACCATTATGGTGTCCCGCACAGTATCATTAGTGATAATGGCTCTAATTTTACAGCTGATGAGGTGAAAACCTGGTGCGCTATGTTGGGCATTAAACTCGACTATGCATCCGTATACCACCCTCAAACAATCAGGCAAGTCGAACGGGCCAATGGTCTGATCATGAGTGGCATTAAGTCCATACTGGTGCGCTCCTTACAAGAATTAGACAAGCATTGGGTTGAGGAACTCGATTCTGTATTCTAGGGACTTGGACCATGCCCAATCGAACAACCAGATACACACCCTTCTTTATGGTGTACAACGCATTGGCCGTATTGCCCTGCGACATTATTCATGATTCACTTTGAGTGCACATGTACAAAGAATGAGAAGCGAAACTAGATCGGTAGGATAACCTGGACGAACTCGAGGAGGAGCGCGATGTTGCTAAGGCGTGTTCTGCATTTTATCAACAACAGGCCAGGCATTACCAAACCATAGAAGTGCGGGCTAATACGTACAATGTCGGAGAACTTGTTTTACGCCTCCCAGAAAAGAAAAAACACAAGCTCAAACCAAAATGGGAGTGCACCTTCATCATAGATGAAGTCCTTACTGGAGGAGCCTGTCGCCTTTGCAATGCAGCGGATAATCGCCTTGAGCCGAACCCATGGAACGATGCCCGGCTCCGAAGATTCTACGCGTAGTTCGACCTCCTAAGGTTCCGCTTTGACTAGGTTTTTTTTCCTTTTTCTCTCCTTTTTTGTTTTTATCTTTTCCTTCTCAATGTATGTTCGGAACAACCGCGCTATTCAGGGTACACATCTTTAAATGTATACACCCCACCATACATGGGGGATTCTCTAACGAAGCATATTATTAAAGGCTTATAGCTCTCATTGTCTATGTCGGGTTTTTTATATAAACTTTTGACATTATATGCACCTCTATGACTTAAGTTTTTGCCATGCTGGGTTTCCTCGCTCCTGTGTTTATACCCTACGTTCCCGATTGTTCGGCTAGGGTGTAAAGGGAGTACCTCTGCGATTGTTACAGCTGGGTTATTTGGATATATACCTCAGACGAGTGAAGCCGAAAGCTAGCGTTCTTAAGGCAATAATTGGTCGGCAAATAAACGACGGACTGTTTTTTGGAATACATAATTGGTTGTCTATAATTTGGATACAAGCCTAGGCATGCATCATTTAGCATGCCAACTGAAGGAAAGGAACCCCTAATGGAACTATTTTCCTTGGAAGATGTTTCTTATGTTAAACAATAATATAACATAACTCCCGAACATATTTTGTATGTTCGAGCAATATGACCGGATTGCCTGGTTTCCAAAGATACCAAATGTTTCTTATCTTATTTAACATAGTATATGGAAACACTCCAACTTCTTGGTTCGGAGGTGGAAGCCGAAGGTCTGGGATGACAAAAGTTTTACAAGTTCGGTCATAAAGTATATTTATATATGGAATCGAATGCCTACTCTCTTTCAACGCCATCTATAAGGCTATCTAGCTTACAATTTTCTTGCGAATATTTCGCCGCTATCATTACTTGGTCATACAACAAGTTTACAGGGATTTCCTTGCCATTCGGTCCCCAGGTCCAACTCGGGCCATACGATTCGGATCAAGTCCGGTGTAGCGTGTCTTCACCATGGCCCATGCCTCTCGCACACCTTCACGGCATGCAGACGTCTTCCATAGCTCAAGGCGACACTGAGCCCTTGAACATGTCTGCCAACCCCTCCATACTTTCTGGAGGGGCATCAGATGGCCATAAGGCTTTGGCCATATTCTTCATGGCTTTCTGGGCACGCTCGTGCAGCTTTGACATTTCTTTTAGAACATCGCTTTGAAGCCCAGACACTTCCTCTTCCTGCGGCCGGTTAACAGACCTATATGAACCGTATTATAACATTCCGTATTATATGATTATATTAGTACTCCAAAAGGTTCGAGCGTTATACCGAATATGATGCCCTTTAACTTTTAGTTCTCCTATTGCGCATCCAAGAGTTGAGCCTTTAAGCTATTTATCTCTCCTACCTGCTTCTTCAACTCCTCTTCCAGTTTTTTATCTTTTCCCCCGGTCATTGGGGCACTCTTCATTTCTTCAAGTTCTGTGACAATGACATTTAGCTGTGTTCGGCTTGTTTCGAGCTCCTGGGACAATGCACTATTTTTTCTCCTTAAGGACCTGCGGTCATAAACGATCCTCAAATCGGTTAGTCCCCACCGCTTTAAGTCTCGGGGGCTACTGGTATATTTATATTAGAATTGCATAAATTTTCACATGTATATCCTTTGAGAACAGGCGAGTTACTCCAGTAAGTCCGTCCCGGGCAGCTCGGATATACGCGTCCACGGTGCTGAGAGTGGTAAATTATTGCTCCGAAAAGACTAGGGCGCGCAGGGTCTCTTTTAAGCAACGGATATTCATTGCACTCTCCACCTTGGAGTTAGTGACAGACACTTGATCCAGATCTTCATGTGGTGGATGAGACATCGCCACCCATGTATGCACCCTCATCCTAGTTGACGAGTTCGGCATCGCATTGCTGCGGCTCGGCTTGCTGGGATCTTTGGTACGGTTCGCCGTATACCTCTCCTGAGATGGTAGAAGGAGGAGAATAATGATGATTCGGCTTTATGCTTAGACATGAAGTAACGAGTATACCTCTTTGGTGATGGAGCAGGCTCAGCGGCGCTCCCGTTCCCATTTTGTTTCGCGCACTCACCCCGCGAAGGAGCCATTTTCCTTTTGACTGCCCGTGCTTGGGTACGGCTCGCTGAGCACCGATCCTGTGGAACACGGTCCAATAGCGGGGGTAAGTTGTGATTAGAAGTGTTTTCCCTTTTAAAGGATTTCCGAACACTTACCTTAACAAAGGGATAGAGATCGGGGTAGTCGGCCACAATGGCTACCTCCGAGCCATCAAGGCTCGCCTGATAATAAACTCCGTCTTCAAATTCTATGAATATATCTGGATTCTCATGGAATCCAGGGTCTTCATTGCGAGCATGGTCCTCTGGTGGAGGAGGGGGGCAATAGATGTTCTCGACCACCTTCCTCCATGACTGTTTTAAAGCAACTAGAGTGTTTGGTTAATGTGTCCTAATGATATAAAAGTGACAAATGACTAACTTACCCATTCAATGGGATTGTACATGGAGAAACCTTCCTGACATTTTAAATGGGCGAAGTCTTCTTCTTCCCCTTTATAAAGGTCGGCCAGGATGGCAGCCAACGCGGCTTGGTTGTCCTGACCCTCTTGCCTATAGCGAGACGCGTCGTCCTCCCCATTATAGTTCCATAAAGGAGTCACTCTGGATTGAAGAGGATGGATGCATCACTTTATTGCAATGCTAATGACTTCAATGATGGAGAGTCCGGAATGGGTCAGCAATCTGACCTTGTTGACAAGTCTCATCACCTCCGCACTATCCTCCTATTCGGGGGACTTCAGGCACCAGCTGAGTAGCTTCTTCAAGGGAGCACTAGAGAATTCGGGAAGTCCTCGCCTGACTGGGTCCGGAAGGGAAACATCCTCAATGTAGAACCATTCTGAAGACCATTCTTTGGACCCTCTCTTCGGAGTCTCAACTGGATATCCGGATCCGGCTATGTACCATACTTTGGTGCCGCCTACTTCAAATATAGACCCTCCGCTCTGGTGGCGAGGGACGAGGCAAAATAACTTTTTCCATAGTTTGAAATGAGCCTCGTAGCCTAAAAATAATTCACGGAGGGCGACAAAACCGCAAATGTGTAGCATGGAACCTAGTGCGAGGTTGTGCAGCTAGATCCCATAGTACTCCAATAGACTCCTGAGGAAGGGGTGGATCGGGAATCCTACGCCCTTCAGAAGGAACGAGATGAAGCACACCCTCTCCTCTTGGTTGGGGTTGGGGAAATTCTCCGCCAATGCACCATCGCCCGTAGAAGGTAATCTTGCCTGTACGGAGACTAGATCTGCGGGGGGAAGATATCCTTGTGTCTGGAGACGATTGAGCTGAAGATGGGATATAGAACAACTTAGCCAATCCACCTCTTGAGGGCCATGAGGGAGCGAGGAGGACCTAGGGGCGCTAGCCATGGTTTGCACTTTTTTCGTAGTTTGCTCTGTTGCTCTTTGGACAATGTGGGATGGCGTTTGGGGATCTAACCTCGTTATATAAACGCCGCCCGTGCCTATTAAAGGGTTAAAATGTAAAAAGATAATGGACCATTCGCATTCTCTTAGATGCATGGAAATCGAGGCGACGATAGGAGGGAATCATAAAGACTGGACATAGAAGCCGATGCCGGACTATCGACAATCCGGAGTATGGTGGAGAACTCACCTTTCAAAGCCGAAGACTTATATCCGCATACTAATCATCATTGAAGACAAGTTTGGGGGCTACTGAGGGAGTCCTAGATTCAGGGGTCCTCAGGTGTCCGGCCCAGGAATATGGTCCATAAAAGGTCAAGCTAAAGACCATCCTACGTGTCCGGGTGGGACTTCTCCATGCGTGAACGGCAAGATTAGAGTCCAGGTGTATTTTTTCATTCCCTAATGAACCGACCTTGTACAAACCCTAGCCCCTCCGATGTGTATATAAACTGGAGGGTTTAGTCTGTAAAGGCTATCATCATTACCATCATCGGATATTCATAGGCTAGACATCTAGGGTTTAGCCACCATGATCTCGAGGTAGATCAACTCTTGTAATCTCTATACTCTTTCAATATAATCAAGGAGTAGGGTTTTACCTCATTTAAGAGGGCCCGAATCTGGGTAAATACCGTGTCCCTTTTTCCACTGTTACCATAGATCCTCAGACACACAGCTTGGGCCCCCTTCCCGAGATCTGCCGGTTTTGACACCGATAGATCCCTACACCCTTGTGGGCCCCTCGTGGCTTCCCTGACCTAATTCCCGAGCCTATATATTCTCTTATACCCCAAAATCATTTGAGGCATCCATGAAAACACTTTTCCACCGCCGTAACCTTCCGTTCCCGTGAGATCCCATCTAGGGGCCTTTTCCAGCATCCTGCCAGAGGGGGATTCGATCACGGAGGGCATCTACATCAACTCCATTGCCCTTATGATGAAGCGTGAGTAGTTTATCTCAGACCTACAGGTCCATTGCAAGTAGCTAGATGGCTTCCTTTCTCTCTTTGATTCTCAATACAATGTTCTCCTCCTTGTTCTTGGAGATCTATCCGATGTAATCTTTTTTTTTGCAGTGCGTTTTGTCGAGATCGATGAATTGTGTGTTTATGTTCAGATTGTATATGAATATTATTTGAATCTTTTCTGAATTCTTATATGCATGATTTGATATCTTTGTAATTCTCTTTGAACTATCGCTTTGGTTTGCCCAACTTGATTGGTTTTTCTTGCAATGGGAGAAGTGCTTGGCTTTGGGTTCAATCTTGCGGTGTCCTTTCCTAGTGACAGAAGGAGCAGCAAGGCACGTATTGTATTGTTGCCTGATGTCGCTTGAATCTATGTCGGTATTTCCCCAAAGAGGAAGGGATGATGTAGCACAGCGGCGATAGGTATTTCCCTCAGATATGAAACCAAGGTTATCGAACCAGTAGGAGAACCAAGCAGCACAACGTAAACAGCCCCCGCACACAAATAACAACACCTCACAACCCGACGTGTTAAAGGGGTTGTCAATCCCTTTCGGGGTATGGTGCCTCAAGATAGGCAAAGGACGTGAGATAAATTTGTAGTAGATTGATAGATCGAACGCCAAATAAAATAAATAAGAATAAATTGCAGCAAGGTAGTTTTGTATTTTTAGTTTAATACATCTGAAAATAAACGCAAGGAAAACGTAGGTCGCAAGGCAAATATACGAGAAAGAAAACCACGGGGCCGTAGGTTTCACTTGTGGCTTCTCTCAAGAAAGATAACAAATGGTGCGTGAACAAATTACTATTGGTCAATTGATAGAGCTTCAAATAATCATGACGATATCCAGGCAATGATCATTACATAGGCATCACGTCCAATAGTAGACCGACTCCTGCCTGTATCTCCTAGTATTACTCCACACATCGACCGCTATCCAGCATGCATCTAGTGTATTAAGTTCATGGAAAAATGGAGTAATGCAATAAGAACGATGACATGATGTAGACAAGATCCATTTATAGATTGTGGCAGATATGGATCATGTCTTTTTATCCTTAGTAGCAACAATACATACGTGTCGGTTCCCTTTCTGTCACTGGGATCAAGCACTGTAAGATCGAACCCACTACCGGGCACCTCTTCCCATTGCAAGATAAATAGATCAAGTTGGCCAAACAAAACCCAAATATTGGAGAACAAATACAAGGATATAAGAGATTACACATATAAGAGATCAAAGAAACTCAAATAACTTTCATGGATATAAAAAGATATAACTGATCATAAACTCGAAGTTCATCAGATCCCAACAAACACACAACCAAAATACTTACATCATATGGATCTCCAAGAGATCATTGTATTGATAATCAAGAGAGAGAGATGAAGCCATCTAGCTACTAACTACGAACCCGAAGGTCTACAAAGAACTACTCATGCATCATCGGAGAGGCACCAATGGAAGTGGTGAACCCCTCCGTGGTGGTGTCTAGATTGGATATCGTGGTTTTGGACTCCGCGGTGGCTGGATGAAAATTTCGTCGACTCCCCTAGGGTTTCTGGAATATTGGGGTATTTATAGAGCAAAGAGTCGGTCCAGGGGCATCTGAGGTGGGCACAACCCACCAGGGCGCGCCTGGGCCTCCTGGCGTGCCCTGGTAGGTTGTCCCCTCCTTAGGACTCCCCCCAGGTGAAACCAGGGCCCATCTTCTTCCTTTTGGTCCATAAAAAATCATCATGAATTGGCGTGGCATTTGGACTCCATCTGATATTGATTTCCTGCGATGTAAAAAACATGCAGAAAACAACAACTGACACTTGGCACTATGTCAATAGGTTAGTACCAAAAATTGACTATATAATGATTATAAAATATCCAAGATTGATAATAAAACATGTGGAATAATCAAAAATTATAGATACGTTGGAGACGTATCATTGCCATCGAGGATAACAAGATGGGGGGTTTCATCATATTGCTTGAGTTTATCCCTCTACATCATGTCAGCTTTCTTAATATGTTACTCCGTTCTTTATGAACTTAATACTATAGATACACACTGGATAGCGGCCGATGTGTGGAGTAATAGTAGTAGATGCAGAATTGTTTCGGTCTACTTGACACAGACGTGATGCCTGATAACCCACAAGTATAGGGGATCCATTGTAGCCTCTTTCAATAAGTAAGATTGCCTAACCCAACAAGGAGCTAAAGGTAGAACAAATATTCCCTCATGTTCTATCGACCACCGATACAACTCTACGCATGCTTGACGTTCACTTTACCTAGAACAAGTATGAAACTAGAAGGACTTTGTAGGTGTTGTTGGATAGAATTACAAGAATAAAAAGCACGTAAATAATAAATAGGGGCTATTTAGATAAAGAAGCAATAAGGTAAATATAGCAAGTGTGGAAAAGTGGTGGTAGGAGTTGTGAAATTGTCCCTAAGCAACTGACTACTTTACTAGACCGATAGCAAGTTTTATGTGGGAGAGGCATAAGCTAACATACTTTCTCTTCTTGTATCATATGCACTTATAATTGGAACTCTAGCAAGCATCCGCAACTACTAAAGATCATTAAGGTAAAACCCAACCATAGCATTAAAGCATCAAGTCCCCTTTATCCCATACGCCACAACCCCCTTAATCGGGTTTATGCTTCTGTCACTCAAGCAACCCACTATAAGCGAATCATGAACGTATTGCAACACCCTACATCGGGAATCCCTCATGCTTGCGCGACACGGAGGGCACAATAGGACAGCAACATAACCACAAGAAAATTAAACCAATCATCGCAATTCATCAATCACTGATAGGACAATGAAAATCTACTCGGACATCATAGGATGGCAACACATCATTGGATAATAATATGAAGCATAAATCACCATGTTCAAGTAGAGGGTACAGAGGGTTGTGGGAGAGTGGACCACTGAATATAGATGGGGGAAAGGTGATGGAGATGTTGGTGAAGATGGTGGAGGTGTTGGTGTAGATCACGGTGATGAGGATGGTCCCCGGTGGCGTTCCAACGCCACCGGAAGCAAGGGGGGAGAGCCCCCCTTATTCTTCTTCTTCCTTGACCTTCTACCTAGATGGGAGAAGGGTTTCCCCTCTGGTCCATGGTCTCGATGGCATGGGAGGGGCAAGAGCCCCTTCGAGATTGGATCTGTCTCTCTGTCTCTCTCTGTTTCCGCGTTCTCAGATTCTGCCCTTTCACCGTTTCTTTCATTCCCAGAGATCCATAACGCCGATTGGGCTGAAACCTTCGCCAAGATTTTTTCCCCAAAAATTAGCTTTCATGCGGCCAAAGAAGAGCAGCAACCGCCTTACGGGGTGCCCACGAGGGTCAGGGGCGCGCTCACCCCCTTAGGGCACGCCCCCTACCTCGTGGCCCCCTCGGGCACCGTCTCGCGTTGATTCTTCTTCCCAAATATCACAAATATTCCAAAAATATTCTCCGTCCGTTTTTATCCCGTTTGGACTCCGTTTGATATGAAGTTTCTGCAAAACATAAAACATGCAACAGATAGGAACTGGCACTGGGCACTGGATCAATATGTTAGTCCCAAAAATAGTATGAAAAGTTGCCAAAAGTATATGAAAGTTGAATAATATTGGCATGGAACAATCAAAAATTATAGATATGACGGAGACGTATCAGCATCCCCAAGCTTGATTCCTGCTCGTCCTCGAGTAGTTAAATGATAAAAAAGATAGTTTTTGATGTGGAATGCTACCTAGCATAATCTTGATCATGTAATCTAATCATGGCATGAATATTGAGACACGAGAGATTCAAAGCAATAGTCTATCATTTGATATAGAAACAATAATAGTCAGGCATCCCAACAAACAATCATGCCTTTCAAAATATCAATGCTTACATAGCGTTATCCCTAAAAAATCATATAGTCTTTCATGCTCCCTTTTCTTAACACAAGGTACCCCTCATGCTCATCCCGGTGTCAGCCAAGCAATCGATTCATACTTTTTAACGCGCTTCAGCTTTTTCAACCCTCATGCAATACATGAGCGCAAGCCATGGATATAGCACTATAGGTGGAATAGAGTATGATGGTGGAGGTTGTGTGGAGAAGACAAAAAGGGAGAAAGTCTCACATCGACGCGGCTAATCAACGGGCTGTGGAGATGCCCATCAATTGATGTTAATGTGAGGAGTAGGGATTGCCATGCAACGGATGCACTAAGAGCTATAAGTGTATGAAATCTCAAACTGAAAACTAAGTGGGTGTGCATCCAACTTGCTTGCTCATGAAGACCTCGGGCATTTGAGGAAGCCCATCATCGGAATATACAAGCCAAGTTCTATAATGAAAATTCCCACTAGTATATGAAAGTGACAACTCAAGAGACTCTCTATATGAAGAACATGGTGCTATTTTGAAGCACAAGTGTGTTAAAAGGATAGTAACATTGCCCCTTCTTTCTTTTTCTCTAATTTTTTATTTTCTCTTTTTTTTTATTTTTTGGTGGGCTTCTTTGGCCTCTTTTTTTATTTGGGCTTCTTTGGACTCTTTTATTTTTCATAAAGTCCGGAGTCTCATCCCGATTTGTGGGGGAATCATAGTCTCCATCATCCTTTCCTCACTGGGGCAATGCTCTAATAATGATGATCGTCACACTTTTATTTACTTAGAAGTCAATATTACAACTCAATACTAGAACAAAAATATGACTCTATATGAATGCCTCCGGCGGTGTACCGGGATGTGCAATGATCTAACATAGCAAAGATATCAAAAAATGGACAAGCCATGGAAACATCATGCTAGATATCTTACGATCATGCAAAGTAATATGACAATGAATGCTCAAGTCATGTATATGATGATGATGGAAGTTACATGGAAATATATCTCGGCTGTTGAAATGCCATGATAGGTAGGTATGGTGGATGTTTTGAGGAAGATATAAGGAGGCATTTGTGTGATAGAGCGTATCGTATCACGGGGTTTGGATGCACCAGCGAAGTTTGCACCAACTCTCGAGGTGAGAAAGGGCAATGCATGGTACTGAAGATGCTAGCAATGATGGAAGGGTGAGAGTGCGTATAATCCATGGACTCACATTAGTCATAAAGAACACATATAATTATTGCAGAAGTTTATTAGCCCTCAAAGCAAAGTACTACTATGCATTCTCCTAGGGGGGGTGTTGGTAGGAGTTAACCATCGCGCGCCCTCGACCTTCACACAAAGATAAACAATCAAAATACAATGCGCGCCAATTTGGTTACATAGTTAGGAGACCATACGTGCATGCTTCGGGAATCACAAACCTTAACACCAATATCCTTAGTAAACACAACCATTTACTAGAACCTCACACATATTATCATCTCTATATCACAAAACTATTGCAAGGAATCAAACATATCATATTTAGTGATCTACAAGTTTTATGTAGGATTTTATGACTAACCATGTGAATGACCAATTCCTGTCATCTCTCTAAATAGATATAAGTGAAGCAAGAGAGTTTAATTATTTCTAAAAAAATGTGCCCACGCTTTAACAAATATAAGTGAAGCAAAAGAGCATTCTACAAATGGCGGCTTTCTATGTGAAGAGAAAGAGGCAATTCAAACTTCAAATCATATAAGTGAAGCACATGAAGCATTCTATAAAGCCATACTCAAAAGATTTAACTGAAGTGCAATGAGCATTCTATAAATCAACTAAGGACTATCTCATACCAGCATGGTGCATAAAAGAAAAGTGAAAACTAAATGCAAAAGACGCTCTAAGATTTGCACATATGACATGAATGAAACGAATCCGAAAACGTACCAATACTTGTTGAAGAAAGAGGGGATGCCTTCCGGGGCATCCCCAAGTTTAGACACTTGAGTCTCCTTGAATATTTACTTGGGGTACCTTGGGCATCCCCAAGATTGAGCTCTTGCCTCTCCTCCTTTTCCTCATATCGAGACCTCCTCGATGTTCGAACTTCATCCACACAAAACTTCAACAACAAACTCGGTAAGATCGGTTAGTATAATAAAGCAAATCACTACTCTAAGTACTGTTTCAAACCAATTCATATTTTATTTTTGCATTGTTTCTACTGTAATATAACTTTTCCATGGTTTAATCCACTGATAGAAATTGATAGTTTCATCAAAACAGGCAAACTATGTATCAAAAACAGAATCTGTCAAAAACAGAATAGTCTGTAGCAATCTGACCATTCATCATACTTATGTTACCCCAAAAATTCTGCCAAAATTCTTTAAAATAAAAAATTTGTATAGAAATACAGTGCAAAAACAATCAGAACCTTTTGACATTCCAGTAAAAAAATGTAAAATCGCGCACCACAGATAAAGTTTCTGTCCTGCACTGCACAAACCAACAAGCATTTTAAACATCCTAAAGGCAAACCTTGGCACATTATTTTTATAATACAATGGAATTGTACAAGGGGATAATTATTTTTTATGAAAAGTTTCTGTAATTAAGATTCACAAAGTTTCCGTGAGCATGAACAAAGTTCAAGGAGCTCCCCCACTTCAACAATGCTTGTCTTTCTCACTTTCACTTTCCTTTTTGAAAAGTTTTGGGTCCCCCTCTTTATTTTTTTGTTTTGAAACTATATAAAAGCACCCAACAGAAATAAATGACTCTCTAAAACTTCTGGGTTGTCTCCCTGGCAGCGCTTTCTTTGAAGCCATTAAGCTAGGCATATAGTGCTCAAGTAATGGATCCACCCGGATCACAAGGTATATCAAAGCCAATTTTAATTAACAATGATTTGTGATTTAGTAGTGAGCACAAAATAACATATATCAAGCAATGACGAAGTCTAAATATCCTCCTATGCATCGGCATGTCATAAAATAACAATTCATGCACACCAAGTAAAGGCCAATGCATAGTATAAACAGTTTCTTGCAATTTCATCGTATGGGAAACATAGAGAGGTGGAGATATAGTTCCTCTCTCATAATAATTGCAAGTAGGACCAGCAAGCACATGCATATTATATCTATCAAAATCATCATGTGCAACAGTAAAATGCAACCCATCAACATAATCCTTAATAAGCACAAACTTCTCCGATATAGTGTAGTCGGGAGAATTCAAAAAGATAATAGGACTATCATGCATGGGTCAATAGCAACAATTTCATGTTTAACATAAGGAACTATAGCAAGTTCATCTCCATAAGCATCATTCATATTGGCATCATGGCCACAAGCATAGGAAGCATCATCAAAAAGGGGTATTTCAAGAGAATCAACAGGATCATAACAACCATCATAGCAATCATCCTTCGGTAAGCACGTTGGGAAATTAAACAATGTATGAGTTGAAGAGTTACTATCATTAGAAGGTGGCCACGGGTGATCAATCCGCTCTTCCTCCTTTTGTTCTTCGCTCTCCTCCTCATCCTTTTCATCCAATGAGCTCACAGTTTCATCAATATCTTCTTCCACAGATTCCTGCAAAATATTAGTCTCTTCTTGGACAGCGGAGACTCTCTTAATAAAATCATCAATATCGAAATTGAATTCATAATTCTCATAGCAATATTTAAGTATAGCAAAATTTTCAGGTCTATAGACAGCATCATCATGATTTTCACACTCAAACAAAGATTCAATTTCATAAGCACCCATAAAAGCAATGAATTCTTCTATTTGTTCCACATCATAGTAATCATATATACCGTTAGCATAAGAAGACAAGGTTTTATCATCATTGAATTTGCATGAAAAGGGTAGGTGTGGAGCCTTGATCCTGGAGCAACAAGTATAATCATATCTCAAGCATAGTCCCCGAGCATACCAATGCAACATATGAATTTGATCCCATAATAGTTTCCCTTTTTTTGTCAAGCGATAATCCCTAAAGTATTCATGTTGATCCAACGTGTCTCCCATAACATAATTAAATGGGGTTTTCTCGGGATTATCAAAGTAGTACATAATATTTTTCACATAACAAACATCGAGGGTTTTAGGAGGTTCCCCATCTCCATGAGTAGCATGTACACCTAATGTTTTTGGTATTTCGTGTTCCATATCCATAACTAAACATAGAGAACAACTTAGAACAGCAAATAAGAATTACTTAGTGATAAAGCAAACAAGCACACATGAGAATATTCACCCCACGCTATGACTCCCCGGCAACAAATATTCCCTCAAGTTCTATCAACCACCGATACAACTCTACGCACGCTTGAGTTCGCTTTACCTAGAACAAGTATGAAACTACAAGGACTTTGTAGGTGTTGTTGGATAGAATTGCAAGATTAAAAGGCACGTAAATAAAAAGTAGGGGCTGTTTAGATAAAGAAGCAATAAAGTAAATATAGCGAGTGTGGAAAAGTGGTGGTAGGAGTTGTGAAATTGTCCCTAGGCAATTGACTACTTTACTAGATCGATAGCAAGTTTTATGTGGAGAGACATAAGCTAACATACTTTCTCTTCTTGGATCATATGCACTTATGATTGGAACTCTAGCAAGCATCCGCAACTACTAAAGATCATTAAGGTAAAACCCAACCATAGTATTAAAGCATCAAGTCCCCTTTATCCCATACGCCATAACCCCCTTACTCGGGTTTATACTTCTATCACTCAAGCAACCCACTATAAGCGAATCATGAACGTATTGCAACAACCTACAGCAGGAATCCCTCACGATTGCACGACATGGAGGGCACAATAGGACAACAACATAACCATAAGAAAATTAAACCAATCATAGCAATTCATCAATCACCAATAGGACAACGAAAATCTACTTAGACATCATAGGATGGCAACACATCATTGGATAATAATATGAAGCATAAAGCACCATGTTCAAGTAGAGGGTACATCGGGTTGCGGGAGAGTGGACCGCTAAATATAGATGGGGGAACGGTGATGGAGATGTTCGTCAAGATGGCGGAGGTGTTGGTGTAGATCGCAGTGATGCGGATGGCGCCCGGCGGTGATGATGGAGATGTTGGTGAAGAGTGGACCGCTAAATATAGGTTGAGATCTCCGCATGCACCCCAGAGTTCAAACCTCTCAAGGGTTTGCGGAACCCGTAATCCTACATTTGGTGCCCCAGGTAGGGGTGCGTCAGAATCTTCTACCCCGACTGCCAGATCGTGCCGACTGCCCCGATGGCGGGCGCTCCTTCGTCGACCCAGCCAACACGCGCTCCAGAAGAAGCGCCTGGACTGTGTTGTTTCACCCTCTCCCTGCGGCAGGTGCAGTGGCCGTCCAAGTTTCGACCGAAGATGCCGCCATGTTATGACGTCGCCTTTCTTCAAGCATACAAGGAGCCAATCTGGGTGGATGACGGAGACGACAAGGTGAAGGACAACTGGCTCCGCATGGCCCTTGCAGGCGCACCACGTGCTTGGTTACTCAACCTGCCGATGTCCTGTGTGGCGTCCTGGGTAGAGCTGCGCGACCTCTTCCTCACCCACTACATGGCACTAGTGCCCCCAGTCATCGCAGCTCTCCTAGGTGGCTCGCAGGCACCACCCTTCGACTGCCACATCAAGTAGTTCTACCGGCGAGTAAGCGCCACCCAGGCGGGCTCGGGGGCTCCCCCAGGCTGGACGACGCCCAAGGCCAACCCCACCTTTGTCCTCGAGGATCATCCCGCCGCCACGACGGGAGCAGGCGTGCTCCGAATGCTTTGCACCCCCACCATCTGCAACGTGGCGGTCACCAGAACCCTCATCAATGGTGGAGCCGGCCTCAACGTGCTCTCCCCGGAGGCATTCAGCCTACTGCACGTGCCGCCTAGCCGGCTCCGCCCCTCCAAGCCTTTCTCCGGGGTCGGCGGCGTCTCCACCAGCCCCCTGGGGCAGATCCGCCTCCCTGTCACCTTCGGGACACGCGACAACTACCGCACCGAGGTCATCAACTTCGACATCGCTAGGATCGACCTGCCATACGATGCCATTCTCGGGTACCCAGCCTTGGCCCAATTTATGGTTGCGACGCACCCTGCGTACAACCTCATGAAGATGCCCGACAGCAACGGTGTCCTCATGGTGGCGGGAGACACCAAAGGCGCACTGCAGGACCTCAAGCTCGCCTTCAGGTCAGCCGCGTCTGCACTGCCCGACAAGAAAGGGGGTCTGGAGGCCCCAGAAGCAGCGCCGGCCAAGAAGAAGAAATTGTTCTCCCTAGACCGAGCCGAGACGAAGCAAGTGCTGGTCTGTGAAGATGGAGCAGCCAGCGCCACCTTCACCATAGGGGCTGGCCTCCCTCGGGACCAAGAGGAGGCATTGTTCAACTTCCTGCGAGCCAACAAGGATGTATTTGCTTGGGAACCGAAACACCTGGCTGGGGTCCCAAGGGGAATAATCGAGCACCACCTGAGGGTATGCCAGTCCACCGAGAAGTAGGCCTTCATTGTCCAGGAAACCCGCAAGCTACAAGCCACAGGGGTCATTAGAGAGGTACAATGCCCAGAGTGGCTGGCGAACCCCGTCATCATCCCCAAGAAATGAGGGAAGGAGCGCATGTGTGTCGAGTTCACCAACCTCAACAAGGCCTGCCCGCAAGATCCCTTCCCGCTCCCTCGCATTGACTAGATCGTGGACTCCACCGCCAAATGCGACCTATTGTGCTTCTTGGATGCCTTCTCAGTGTGACACCCTCGATTCAATCGTACACTAATCATACACACAAATGTGTACAATCAAGATCAGGGACTCACGGGAAGATATCACAACACAACTCTAGACACAAAATAAAATAATACAAGATTTATATAACAAGCCAGGGGCCTCGAGGGCTCGAATACATTAGCTTGAATACAAATGAGTCAGTGGAAGCAACAATATCTAAGTACAGACATGAGTTAAACAAGTTTGCCTTAAGAAGGCTAGCACAAAAGAAACATGATCGAAAAGGCAAGGCCTCCTACCTGGAGCCTCCTAACTACTCCTGGTCAACTGTGGCCTCCACGTAGTAGTAGGCACCCTCAGGTTTGTAGTAGTTGTCGTCGAAGGTGGCATCTAGCTCCTGGACTTCGTCCTCTGGTTGCATTATCCAAGAAGAATGGAAAAGGGGGAAAAGAGGGAGCAAATCAACCGTGAGTACTCATACAAAGTAGTCGCTAGCAAGGATCTACACTACATATGCATTAGTATCAATGAAAGGGGTAGTATCTACGGAGTAACTGCAGAATGCCAAAATAAGAGGGGGAGAAGCTAGTCCTATCGAAGACTAGCATCTTTTGGAAACCACCGTCTTGCAGCAAGAGGAGGGAGTAGAGTAATATAACATAAGTCATATTTATGTTGTTGTCAACACCCCAGGATCCTTTCTCGACTCCCAGAGCCACCTATCCAAATCATGCCTTAGCATCCAGTTCTAGTTGTATCGATCAGGATACAACTCCGAGTGTCCGTTACCGTAGGACAGGCTATTGATAGATGTTTTCTTCCCTGCAGGGGTGCACCAACTTACCCACCATGCTCGATTAACTCCGGGCGGACAAACTTTGCTGGGTCATGCCCGGCCTTGGCCAAACAATACGCCGCAACACGACCTAGGCTAAATAGAGAGGTCAGCACGCCTGACTAAACCTATGCCCCCAGGGGTCATGGGCCATCGCCCCGGGAACTCCTGCACGTTGCGTACACGGCCGGTGAGCAGACCTAGCTACCTCCTTTAACAAGGCAAGTGCTTACGCAGTCCAACCCGGAGAGCGCCGCTCAATAGCGGACATCTATTAAGCTTCGGCCGACGCATACGACGCAGAACGCCCATACTATGCCCATGTGATGGTTAGTGCTATCAGGCCAGAGGCCCCTCGGATCAAATATCCAAATCGTAGTGGATTAGGAACGCGCGGTAACAAGCAGAGACTCATGAAAGATGTGATCCCGTCTCCTCGTCTCGAGGACTTGCGGCAAAGGCTAAGAATGCCCGGCCACGCCTCGTAATTATCTCGCGGGTACCCTCCAGGTCAACCCGACTCCCCATCACTCGCAAATATGCTCGCGCGGGTAACTCTCAGGGCCGACCCGTCTTTAGTAACATCACTACAAAAACACACATCCGTGACATTTTGGGCCAAACGAATTTTTTTTCTGTCATACTTATGACACTTCTATGACGATAATTGTGACAAAACCCGGTATCATCATAGATGTGGTGGGCTCCTACTTCTATGACAAAAAATCATGACAGAAAATGGGCTTTTCGTCCTGGGCGGGCTGGAGACGCAGCTGCATGACATTCTTTGGGTCGTCCATGACGGCAAAAACCGTGGTAAGAGCGAGGGTAGGAAAATTTCGGGGAGTTCCCTAGTACGGTGGGAGGTCAGGGGCCGAGCGATGCGCATTTCTCTCGTACACGTACACGCGTGTGTGCGAGGCGTTGGCTCTAACTGAACCTGAGCGCGGCGTTGGGCTCTAACTGAACCCGAGCGATTGCACTGCAGGCTACGCGTTACTGAACCCGAGCGATCGATTCCTTCGCTACTGCTGCTAACTGAAGCCGATCGATGCTGCCTCTCT